>NC_142349.1:62813949-63164782 GCF_059441175.1 Urocampus carinirostris | reverse complement strand
CGCAGTCCAAAAATCACGGAAAACGGAAAATGATACCGGTACTTAAGGTTTGATGCAGACCTGCAGAGTCCGGGTCCCGTTGAAAGTAATCCAAGGAAAAAAGTGTATATTTCCAAAGGTAATGGTGGGAAAAATATTACTCACGCAACTCATTTTCCTTTAACCAACTTTTTACCCCCTCTTCTTTCCTTGTCTGTCCCTCACCTTTAGCGGTCCCCTCTTAAACTCGGCACCCCGCGTTTGTTCCGCCCCTCATTTTTCGTTGACCCGTGCAAAACATATCAGAATAGGTGTCTAAAATAAATACAAATAAATACATTACAAAAATATACAGTTGCAAATACATATTATACATGGGTTACACATATTTACAAAGAAAGACGGTACACCGAGAGAATTTTCAAAGCTTTAATAATAATAATATAGCTTTCATCCCAAACGGAGCCTGTGACAGGGCAGTTAATGGTAACAACACTCGAGCGCTGCTGGGGGCCGTTAGAAAAATTACATAAATTGGCTGCATCACTGAATAAGCCGCACGGTTGAAAATTAGGGAAAAAAGTAGCGGCTAATAGCCTGGAATTTACGGTAACGTAAAAATAAAAACAGCTGCTGGAACTACACCTGAGGAGAGTGATATGTTTATAACAATTAGAACTGAAGGTTCAAGGACCAGAGATTGTATCATTTCTTCAATAATAACTTCTTCCTTGTTTCAGTCATTAAAAAACAATCAGGGGAAGCGGTCTTTGAATGTTTCATTTTTGAATAGGTTTTCAATCAGCATATAAACTGCTCATTTTGTATAAGAAAAATGGTGAGGTACCTTTGTCTTTGCATTATTGAATACCTAAAGCAATTGTCTGGAGCTCGTTTATGCTCAGAAATAAGGATCGCATATACGTTTTTTTTTAGGACCTAAACCGATTATTAGTATTAAGAGGAGGCCGATAACCGATATTTGGACCCGATATCTAATTGCTGCAAAAGCTTAGAAAAATGGCGTAAGATATTTTTAAAAATGTAAAAAAACACAAAGAAATTTTGTTAAAAATTGAAAAAAACAAAGCCACAGAAGACAATATGTTTGTCACGAAGCGGACCAGGAAGCAGGAAGTTGGAACTCATTTGCGTAGCTGATCTTTTGCTTTAATTGAGAAATAAAAGTTGTCCAACACACAAGCGGACTAAAGACAAAACAAAACAGGTTCAAAGGTAATCAAAATTACAAACTAGGCAATTACATGGATCCAACAGGCAGGAACAGGTCTTCAACATCGTAAAGCAATGGTCTGGCAACGGGCAGTCCCAAAAGGGGCGTTTAAGTACTCCACAAGCAATCAGTTCAATGCGTCTTAGCCGGTGACAAGGGGCGGGGCTAGCTGGATGCCATGACAACCGTGCAGGACATGACAGAACCCCTCCCTTCAAGGGACAGCTCCTGAGGTCCCAAAAGGAAACAAATACCTTGCCCCCCAGAATGGGTCGACGCTCCAGATGAGGGCAACCCCACTCCCCCTTCCGAAAATGCAGGAACGGAGAGAGGCAGGAGAGGAAGGCGGGCGATCGTCGGAGTCGGGCTGGCGATCGTCGGAGTCGGGCTGGCGAGCGGCAGAGTCGGGCTGGCGAGCAGCGGAGTCGGACAGACAAGCAGGGGGATCAGACAGGCAAGCAGCGGGGTCAGACAGGCAAGCAGGAGAGTCAGACCGATAGATGGGAATGGAAGGTCGGCCGACAGGCGCGGCTTTGAGGTGACAGGAACCTCGGACAGCTCGGCGCCAAATCAACCCGGGAACCCCATTCGAGGCACAGCAATGGCCACGACGGGCGGGGCCGTGGTTCGAGTGGGCAGGGAAGGTGACGTCGCAGCCAGAGAAGGAGCCGCGGAAGGCGGGGCCGTTGCCGATAGGAGCTCATTCAGCAGACGAGACAGGGACTCAGTCCGCTGAGCTAATTGCTCCATCTGGCGTTGCATGCGTTTGGCTTGCTCGGCCTGCAGCTGAAGGGCGGCAACCTCACTGGGGCGATCCCCAAACGGCGTTCTCCAGCTTTCCCCAAATTGTGTTGGGATCGTTCGCTGAATTCACATCGTTTGGCCAGACCATTCTGTCACGAAGCGGACCGGGAAGCAGGAAGTCGGAACTCATTTGCGCAGCCGATTTTTCACTTTAATTGAGAAATAAAAGTTGTCCAACACACAAGCGGACCAAAGACAAAACAAAACAGATTCAAAGGTAATCAAAATTACAAACTAGGCATTTACACGGATCAATCAGACATGAACAGGTCTTCAATATCGTAAAGCAATGGTCTGGCAACGGGCAGTCCCAAAAGGAGCGTTTAAGTACCCCACAAGCAATCAGTTCAATACGTCTCAGCCGGTGTCAAGGGGCGGGGATAGCTGGATGCCATGACAACCGTGCAGGCTACTATGGCACGCTATAGAAAGCCTGTGTACAACTAGTCCAGTCAAGTCATATCTATTTGTATAGCTCTTTACCACAAAAGGCCTCAAAAGGCTGTACAGAGTACAACAAGAACAAAAACATCTAGGAAAATATAACATCAGCTACTGTATATAAAATATTTTTTTAGGAATGGGAATTTTTAAGCAAAAAATGGAAGAAATAAATATATAACTCGGTTGACATAGAATCCAAATGCCTAATATGATTATATATATATATGATACTCATATTGTAATGTAAAGTTTATACTAGGTAAAAAAACTGTAAGAGTAAAAACCATACAACCAAACTAGATGGCTAGCTAGAAAGGAGGCCAAAATTTAGATTGATAACTAGCAAAAAAAGATATAACATTAGCTCTATAGCATGCAAAACAAGTGTAAAAAGCTAGTAAGACAGCTTGCTAAATAACAAAAAATGTAGGTAGATAGGTAGCTACAAAGTTGAAAAAGTAGCCAGATAGCTTGCTAAAAAACATCAACATTTTTTGCTCATTCGCTTTATAAAACTGTCATGTCCTGCACGGTTGTCATGGTGCCCAGCTGGCCCCGCCCCTTGACACCGGCTGACCTGCATTTTCCTGATTACTCCTATGGGTACTTAAACTCGCCTTTTGGAACTGCCCTTTGCCAGATCATTGTTTACCCTTGTTGAAAACTTGTTGATACCTGTTTATTCTTGTTTTGCTTGTTGGACTTTGTTGCACTTTGGTGTAACATTCTGAGAGATTTCTGTTTAATCCCGTTAAATGCCTAGTCTAGTTTTGCCTGCATTTGAGCCTGCTTTGTATTGTTTTTTGTCCGTTTGTGTGTTGGACAACTTGTCTTTCTCGATTAAAGTGACAGATCGTCTACGCAAATGAGTTCCAACTTCCTGCTTCCGGATCCGTTCCGTTTCTTTACAAAAACCCAATTACTGGATGAAAGTTTTTTTTTCTGTAGAACTAGGAGGTACAAAATATTACACACAGTCCCTTCAAGAGAAACATGACAGGGATTTCAAGCACTTACAAGCACTTTGCTCAAAATCTAAGCACGTTTAAAATTCCCCGCATCTTCAAGGATTTCAAGCACCTGTGCGAACCCTGCAGTCTGCAAATAGTCGTGGTTGCAAATGTTATAGTGTTCGGCTTCATTGGACTGCCTGCAGTGCAGGTGACGTTCGCAAGAGGATGTCTTCAAAAACTCATTATATAGACAACGATCGTTTTTTGTTTTGATCACGTTAATCAATATTTCTTAAGAAACACATTATACGGACTAAGATCGTGACAGCAGTCCTGAGAAGCCTATGTCACGGTCGCCATGACGACCAGTATGCCACGCCCCCGAACTTAATCTGAAGCAGATCAGCTGATTGCTGTTCTGCTATTTAAGGCTGGATTTTAGGTTTGGCGGGTGCTGGTTCATTACTCATTATTCACAATCCCGGTCTGTTATGCCTTGTCCTGTTTTAGTCTGTTATGCCTTGTCCTGTTGAGTTCGTGCCGGAGGAACTCTGTATTGTTCTGTTTTGCCTCGGAGTATTGGGCGACTTTTATTTTATTAAATAAAACCTATGGATCGTCAACGCATTTGAGTTCTCCCTTCATGCCTCCTGCCTCCGTTCTGGTCCGGTCACCTTCCACGCCACCACGTCTCGTGACAGAATGAACCAGCCAACAAATAGAACTCAGCGAACGATCCCAGCGCGACTTGGGAGAGCTGGAGAGCGCAGTTCGGCAGGCGCCTACTGAGTTGGCCTTCCCTGCCCGTTCGAACCACGGCCCCGCCCGTCGTGGCCCTTGCTGTGCCTCGAATGGGGTCCCGGGAAGAATTGACGCCTGCCTGTTCGACTCTCATGCCTGCCTGCCCGACTCCCGTGCCGATTGCCTGCTATTCCGTCTCCCCTGCGTGCCAGCCCGACTCCGACTCTGCTGCCCGTCGGGCCGACTCCGACTCCGCTGCCCGTCGGGCCGACTCCGACTCTGCTGCCTGCCAGCCCGACTCCGCTCCTCCTGTTTTGCCGGTTCTGATTTTGACTCTCTCATGTCTTGTCTGTTCTGATTTTGACTCTCTCATGTCTTGTCTGTTCTGATTTTGACTCTCTCATGTCTTGTCTGTTCTGATTTTGACTCTCTCATGTCTTGTCTGTTTTGATTTTGACCCTCTCATGTCTTGCCTGTTCTGATTCCGCCTGTCCTGTCTGAATCGCCACTTCTGAACCTGAACCCCTGAGCCTGACTCTTCTGAATCTGACCCCTCTGAGTGCGACTCTTCTGAATCTGACCCCCCTGAGTGCGACTCTTCTGAATCTGACCCCCCTGAGTGCGACTCTTCTGAATCTGACCCCCCCTGAGTGCGACTCTTCTGCATCGGCCTGTCCTGAGTGCGACTCTTCTGCATCGGCCTGACCTGAGTGCGACTCTTCTGCATCGGCCTGACCTGAGTGCGACTCTTCTGCATCGGCCTGACCTGAGTGCGACTCTTCTGCATCGGCCTGTCCTGAGTGCGACTCTTCTGCATCGGCCTGTCCTGAGTGCGACTCTTCTGCATCGGCCTGTCCTGAGTGCGACTCTTCTGCATCGGCCTGTCCTGTTTATCTGTCCTGTTCTCGTCGGTTCTGCCTGTCTGTCATCCCCTGTCCAGTTGGCCACCAGACCCCCCCTGCCGAGCGCCGATTCCGATCCGCCCGACGCAGATGGCGCCTGCCTCTCCCCGTTCCTGCGTGTTCGGAGGAGGGAGCAGGGTTGCCCCAATCGCGATCGTCAACATTCCGGGGCGCGAGGTAGTAATTTTTTCTTTTTTGGGACCTCGGGAGCTGTCCCTTAAGAGGGGGGCTCTGTCACGGTCGCCATGACGACCAGTATGCCACGCCCCCGAACTCAATCTGAAGCAGATCAGCTGATTGCTGTTCTGCTATTTAAGGCTGGATTTTAGGTTTGGCGGGTGCTGGTTCATTACTCATTATTCACAATCCCGGTCTGTTATGCCTTGTCCTGTTTTAGTCTGTTATGCCTTGTCCTGTTGAGTTCGTGCCGGAGGAACTCTGTATTGTTCTGTTTTGCCTCGGAGTATTGGGCGACTTTTATTTTATTAAATAAAACCTATGGATCGTCAACGCATTTGAGTTCTCCCTTCATGCCTCCTGCCTCCGTTCTGGTCCGGTCACCTTCCACGCCACCACGTCTCGTGACAGCCTAGGGAAATCAGATTTTGCATTTAAGTGAAGGGGAGTGATACACCGTTTTTGTCTGCTTCCGTTTGTGCGTCGCTGCACTTTGACAATATTTCCCTGACATATCAGTATATCAGTCAAGGGAAGTCACAAAGGGGGTGGAGAGAAAAAAAAAAAGACGGTAAATGCGAATGTGAAAATTCATCTCATTATCTCATCTTATCTCATTAGCTGCACCGCTTATCCTCAGTAAGGTCGCGGGGGTGCTGGAGCCCATCCCAGCAATCATCGGGCAGTGGGCAGGGGGACACCCTGAACTGGTTGCCAGCCAATCGCAGGGCACACAGAGACAGACAGCTCGCTCATTCACACCTAGGGACAATTTGGACCGGCCAATCCACCTGAAATGCATGTCTTTGGAATGTGGGAGGAAACCGGAGTGCCCGGAGGAAACCCACGCAAGCACGGGGAGAACATACAAACTCAGCACAGGAAGTCCGGTAGCTGGATTTGCACCCACACAGGAGGTTCCCAAGACCTTAGAACTGTGCCGCACACACGCTAACCTCTGCGCCGCCGTGCTGCCCGAATGTGAAAATAATTCACGAATATAAAAAAAACCCTTAGCGACAGTCCTAACAATTTGCTTTGACTGCGGAGTGGGCTTCCTGCTTCAATGGCTCCGCCCCTGGTCACTTACTGTTCTCAGCTCAGGGATGCTGCTGGAAATGTGAATTTCCCTGCGGGGATGAATAAAGTATCTATCTATCTATCTATCTATCTATCTATCTATCTAAAAAGGCGAGACAGAAGGCAGGAACGGAATAGAAAAGTTCGGTTTGGCTGTTGCTCAGTGTCGTGTCTAATAATCGGCTTATTCCACTATTGGCTTAACAATATGCTGATGCTGATATCAGTCAAATCCCTAAATATCGGTGCCGATAATCGGTATCGATAATCGATCATCGGTTGACCTCTACGCAGAATATTCAATGAGTAGAACTGCTCATCCTTATCCAGTGTTCTCGTTTGCCGGCGTCCCTGCGTCCTAGACGCATCATTTTTGCTGGGTACGCAACTTTTTTTACACCAAATTGTCATTATTACCCGATTCCTTTTTTTTTTTAACAAAGATTTACCGCACTCCAAACGTTTTGTCAGGCAGATCCGCCATTGTTGTTTTGGTCTCGCGCCAATCTCGGCAAACGAGATCTCGTTGCTTCTAGATGACGTCATTGTTTTGGTGGTTGTCGAGTGAAAGAGAAGTATGCCTCCGTAAAAACAGTTGGTATTAGATGCAAATCAACAAAAAATTGGTTCAGTGTCGGTAATAAGTCAAAACATAATACAGAAAGTGGTAACAACGGCAATCATTCCGGCACGAAAAAACGGCGGAGAAATTCTTTAGAAGACCGCCAAGGCAGGGAACACTCGTGTTTTGAAGCAAACGATTCGACAAAAGAAAAACAAAAGAATACTCCTAGCAAGAAAAGGACTTTTCTGCCAAAATGGACTCAATTATATTCCTGGTTACGGTAGGAGGAGGATGATAACGGAGGCTACATGTTCAGTGATGCGTGCACCCAGCGTGACAAAAAAACTGGATTCCATAAATCATTTCGCAATACGAACTTTCAGAAAAGCACATTGGATCGGCACAACGACAATGAAAACCACAAATTAGCTATGGACATTCCGTTGCTGCAATTGGACCTTGAGAAGGCATTACAACTGTGGCGGGACAGCAAACCACGAAGAATATATGAACTGAAAAATCTGAAGTGATTAAAACTGCATGATTATATAGACTAATATTTCAGCAATATTATTTTGTATAATGTACAATATTTTTGTGAACTGAAAAATCTGAAGTGATAACTGCTTTGTACTACCAATTAAGTGTGATGATTAAAACCGAATGACTATATAGATTTATATATTTATTTATATATTTGTCACCGATTTACAATTTCAACCTCGATAACACTACATTTTGGGGACCCATAGATCTCTTTTGGGACCCATAGATTTTTTAACATGCGAGTCCCCGGGACCCATCACTTTTCAGAGATAAAATGAACACTGCTAATCCACCCTTATCCTGAGCAAACCTGTGGCGGAACAAACAAACTTTTTTCTTAAGAGACCCCTGTTTTTGTCATGGTTCAGCGCCTGCAGTCCCTCTCCTTCTACAAGCAATGGCAGCATTACCCCATTTTCCAGTCCACATAACAATTCCTCTTCCCGGATGTCCACAATCAGACAATTAGCCAACCTCTACCATGAATACTCAAGGCTTCCACCTTATGTTGCTTACTCGTTTTGATTCCTGTCCTAGACATGCACTCAGCAACACGACAATCTTCTCCTCCAAAGATTTTCTTCTTCATTTCTGCCCTCGTCCAAGATCTTCCACTTCAACCATCATTTTAAAGGAATTTCCTAATCTTCTTTTAAGAATCTTGCCACCCAAACATCCCCTCTCAAGTTTTCCTTTCAGGTTTTACCACCTCAGCAGTCTTGGTTCCACTCTCCTTTCTCATTAGTGAAGTCCTTTTTTGTTTACTGAATAAATCATCCCCACTTAACGTCTCCTGGTGTTCCTTCATTTTGGTCTATCCGACGTCTTGTGACAGATTTAAACGCATCAAGAGTAAAAATAAATAAATAAAAACTCTAAATGCCTGGACAGGAGAAATAAGGCGAATAGCTCACGGTAAAGACAAAATATGTTAAAAAAGTCGCATCTCATCTCATCTCATTAGCTGCACCGCTTATCCTCAGTAGGGTCGCGGGGGTGCTGGAGCCCATCCCAGCAATCATCGGGCAGTAGGCAGGGGACACCCTGAACTGGTTGCCAGCCAATCGCAGGGCACACGGGGACAGACAACTCGCTCGCTCATTCGCACCTAGGGACAATTTGGACCGGGCAATACACCTGAAATGCATGGCCTTGGAATGTGGGAGGAAACCGGAGTGCCCGGAGGAAACCCACGCAAGCACGGGGAGAACATACAAACTCCACACAGTAAGTCCGGTAGCTGGATTTGAACCCACACAGGAGGTTCCCAAGACCGCACACGCGCTAACCACTGCGCCGCCGTGCTGCCCATGTTAAGAAAGTCAGCAATCTTTTTGGAATATAATAAGAGGATGGAACGGTTTTAAATAAGAAAAATTGATTTTTTCGTTTAAACAAACCCCCCAAAAAGTCACTACACAAACACAATATCAATGATAGATTTCTCCTTTTAATAAAAACATTGATTGCTTTTTAAAAGCATGGTACAGATGGGTGGATGGGACGGATGGGTGGATCCCTTTATCCCAGGGGTGTCAAACTTATTTTAACTCGGGGTCCACACGACAGAACAAACATTCTGTCGGGGGCCGGACAAGTAGATTAAAGAGAAAGAAAAAGAGAGATAAAGAAATAAGAGAAAAAGGAAGGGAAAAGGAGAGAGGGCGGGACAAAGAATGAGAGAGAGGGAGAGAGTGTGAGAAACAAAAGAGATGAAAAGAGAAGTCGTGAAAGGGGGAAAGAAAGGGAGTGGAAGAAAGAAATCCAAGAGAAATAGAAAGACAAAAGGAGAGAAAAGAGAAACGAAAGCGCGGAGGGTAGGACGAGAGAAAGAGAAAAGAGAGAAAAGGAAAAAAGGAAGTTAGAGCAAAAAGAAGTTAAAAAGACACACAAAGAGAAAGAGTCAAAGAGCAACAAAGGAAGAGAAAAAGAGAGACACAGAGAGTGAAAGCGAAAGAGACAGAGTGGGAGAAAAGGGGTGGAAAAGAGGGAGAGAGAGAGAGAGAGAAAGAAAAAGAAATACAAGTACAGTGTCTTCGTTCGGGGGACCTTTCTATGGCAACATCAAGTTGACATATTTCAACCTGCAGCTTGTTTTTCTCTTGCGCTTCTCCGAGTGTTGTCTCGCGGGTCGGATTCAATCCCTTAGCGAGCCTGATCCGGCCCGCGGGCCGCCTGTTTGACACCTGTGCCTTAACCAATAGTGTTGTAGGGGCACCATTTCCTGTGGTGTGTCCTGGGCAAGTACAGCCTGGTGACGCTCATCCCTCTCCAATACTAATTAAAAAATCAATACTTAAGGGCTTGGTACAAATTCCAAGGATTTTCTTTTTTTTTTTACTCGATGTCGGTGAAAATTCAGAGGTTGCACACAAGTTTAATCGAGAATATGAAACGGTTTTTCAACCACTGTCTTATTTTCCAAAAACAAACCCGACCGTGAGTAATGAATTCCTCCTTTATTTTGACAATATTGATTTGTGACCACAGCTCAAGCGTCAGAATGAATAATAACGTCTGTGACTGTGTCCGATATAAGTTGCGTATAAAATAATGCAAAGAAAATGCAGGAAAAACAGGAAATGAAAGAGACGACCGCGGGGATATCAATCACTTCTCAAAAAATTCAAACACTGATACTTAGTCGTCATAGCATTTGTTTTTCCAGGGATGGGCGAGCACCGATACCAGGTGTTGATATCAGTAACAATATCAGCTTTACTTTAAGGAGAGAGGGTGCATTCTTAAGTGTTTCCTGATGGTAAAGAGTAATTAGAAATACCGTAAATTCCGGACTATAGAGCGCACCTGATTATAAGCCGCACCCACCACATTTTAAGAGGATAACCGCTTTTGTACTTACACAAGGCGCACCTGTATATAAGCCGCATGCGCCCACATTAAAACATGTAACACAATCACAAATTTAACCCAAACCCGACTTTGAGTCCCGCGATTGTAACTGAATATAAAGTACACAGTCCAAAATCCACAGCCGGCAAAATCAACGGAAAATGATACCTGTACTTAAGGTTTGATGCAGACCTGCAGAGTCCGGGTCCCGTTGAAAGTAATCCAAGGAAAAAAAAATGTATATTTCCAAAAGTAAGCGTGGGAAAAATATATATCCACTATTGTCCGCTGCGTCCACAAACACGTCTCACCTTTACTCCACTTTCCGTAAGCCCCCGTTGTTTTCGCCCCTTCTTTTTGATTCGCCCGTGGAAAACACATCAGAAAAAGTCTCTAAAATAAATACATTACAAAAATATACAGTTGCAAATACATATTATACATGGTTACACATATTTACAAAGAAAGACGGTACACCGAGAGAGTTTTCAAAGCTTTAATAATATTATTATAACTTTCATCCCAAACCGTGCCTGTGAAGGGTGGCAAAATGCTACTAGCAACACGCTCGCAACACAGTAAACGGCTCTGTTAAAAAAAACATAGTGTACTTGTAGTAATCACGATAAACCGTCCTCATCTTCCTCCTTATAACTGACGTCATCAAAGTCGTATGGGAAAGAGACTGTCATATAGACGTCGTCCCACGCTCCCTTATTCAAAAACACGCTAGCAACACGCTCGCAAAGTAAAGTTTACGTGCAGTAGCACTGTTTATTTCTTTATCAGACTGCTCGATTGCATTTAGCTTGAAAGCTGCGTATGTGCCTTTCTTTCTGCAATTTGCATGGTGAGGATATTTCTACGCTAATTTAATTTGTGCACAAGCTAAGAAGTTGCAGTCTTCCTCGGCGCATATATTCCACCGGTCTAAATCTTACCTTTTGTACTCGAGTGCCGCTGGCGGCCGTTAGAAAAACTACATAAATTTGCCGTATCACTGAATAAGCCGCAGGGTTGAACGTTTGGGAAAAAAGTAGCGGCTTATAGTCCGGAATTTACGATAATACATGATTCAAATTCGAATAATGTGCATTTACTAGGGTAATCGGTTATTTTCTGAGCTAACTACAGCAACAGAAGTAGAAAACCCCCACTAAATTAAGGGAATATTGAACCAAAGATCAACCTATTGTCGATTTGGCCCTACTACAGAAAACATATCTACAGGAATTGCGAAATATTCTAATTAAAAAATAAATAAATAGTATTTTGGTTTAAATCAACTGCCCCGGAAAAAAAAGTGTTCATTTTATACTAAACAGGCACGGTCATTTTGTTTAGAACAATTGTCTCAAAGTCGTGGACCGGGGGCTGATTATAGCCAGTGATAGGATAGTTTGAGGCCCCTATAATGTGAACGTTTAAAGAGAACGTGTATATTTTTAGCACCTCCTCGTCAATGTTCCCTGTAATTTTCCTTACGGGTCTGAGCGTTCACACAAAGTCGGTGAGCAACGCTTGAAACAACAGTGAGCCACCATAATCCCAAGTGTGGCAAGATAATTATTTATCAAACATGTCAAAAACCTGACATCAAGTCACATTTTGCTGAGTTTCCGGAAATGCAAAATTATTTTTCTCTTTTGAATGAGTTGACTCATGTACACATGTCGTATGTTCTTACAATTATTTCACAAGATATCCATTTCTTTTTTTTTCCTGATATATTTTGTCGCATAATATTAACATTTTGGGGGGCTTATTTAGTCGGTTGTAAGATACAGAACTGTACTTAATCACATTTTTGAGTGGAAGTACAATGTTGGCAACAAGATTCACTTGGTATAATTGGGAATTATTTGGATGCAACACAAACTTTTTCTTCTTTTTTCCGTGTTTTTTTTCTACTTTTTTTTTTAAAATTCCTTTAAAAAAATCTCATTGTGTTTATTTTTTCCGAGCTGTTACATTTTTTTTTGTTCTCTATTTACTTTTTTCCTACATTTCTTTCTTTTCTTTTTTTTCTGACTTTTTTCTAATTTTTTCCTTCTTTTTTTCTCTTCCTTTTGTTTCTTTTTTTCTCAGCTTTTCACTAATTTTTCATTTTTTTTTTTTTTGTTCTATTCCCCCCTTCCTTTAAGTCATTTTGTGCATATTTTTACTTAATATTTGATCATGTTGGGATTAAAGAAGCAAAAACAACCCGAAGAGCCGTTTAGGACCCGAAAGAGACGGTTCCTTTTTAATGAGCCGAGCTGAAGAAGCCGGTTCTCGACACACTCTACTAACTTTACTCAACTTCATTCTCCTTCGACTCGACTTCAAATGACAGGACACAACGTCAGGGGAACCCGTGTTATTTTACCTTCATTCACTGTAACTTTGACTTAAGTCGCTTCTTAATTAGTAATTTTGAGGCCTCATTTTTGTGCATTGGCTAGATTTTCTTGTGCGCTGAGAATGTGCGAGCACTGCGCAATTGCGCACGCGCGCAGCTTAGAACGAACACTGCTCCTCGTGGTAGGAAAATTCATTCATTAAACTAAACATTTTTGTATAAAAGAAAAGCAAAAATACATGAGTTATGATATTAGCATGCATTTTTAAAAATATTCATAGGTCGTAGGAAAATTGTCTCAGCTGGTGGAAGCCGACATGAATGCTGCAATAGGTTCCAGGAAAAACTCCCAAGACCTTATAAAAGCCTCACCAAAAAGGGAGAGGAAAAATGGTGGAGTTTGGTAACTTCGGGTCACCGTAGCTTGTATTCTTCCTTGTCTATTTTAATGCTTGTTCTCATTTGCAACACAATTCAGCAACACCATATGATGCATACTGTCCCTTTAAGGCAGGGGTGTCAAACTCATTTTAACTCGGGGGCCACACGATAGAACAAACATTCTGTCGGGGGCCGGACTAGTAGATTAAAGAGTAAGAAAAAGAGAGATAAAGAAATAAGAGAAAGAGGGAGGGAAAAGGAGAGAGGGCGGGACAAAGAAAGAAAAAGAAAGAGAGGGAGAGAGCGTGAGAAACAAAAGAGGTAAAAAGTTGTGAGAGAGGGGGAAATGAAATGGAGAGGAAGAAAGAAATCCAAAGAGAAATAGAAAGACAGAAAAAGGAAAAGACAGCGTGAAGGGTAGGAAGAGAGAAAGAGAAAAGAGAGAAAAGGAAAAAAGGAAGTTAAAGCAAAAGAAGTTAAAAAGACACAGAGAGAGAGAGAAACAAAGAGCAACAAAGAAAAAGAAAGGAGAGACACAGAGAGTGAAAGAGACAGAGAGTGAGAGAGAGAGCAAAAGAGAGAGTGATACAGAGAGAGAGAGAGAGAGAGAGAGAGAGAGAGAGAGAGAGAGAGAGAGAGAGAGAGAGAGAGAGAAATACAAGTACAGTGTCTTTGTTCGAGGCACCTGGCTTTGACAACATCAAGTCAACCTGCAGCTTGTTTTTCTCTTGCGCTTCTCTGAGTGTTGTCTCGCGGGCCGGATTCAATCCCTTAGCGGGCCTGATCTGGCCCGCGGGCCGCCTGTTTGACACATGTGCTTTAAGGTATGATATCCCCACGACAAAAATATCTAATTTTATTCAAATCAATTGAATATTTTTGTAAATCCTTTAACTACACTGAAAACTGATAAAAAAAAGATACAATCAAATACCAATTTATTGTTTATGAAAACATGTGTAATTGAATGCAGACAGTGTTTTCCAGGAAGACTGAAATAAACCAACATGTTTTTAAGTCAACTAATACTCAAAATGAGAATATAAGTGTCTTTTTTAGTATCATATTTGGGTTATTTGCCTATTTAAAAACAAAGTCGTAGAATTTCTTTGTAATACATGAAATCTCATCTCTAGCTGCACCGCTTATTCCCAGTAGGGTCGCGGGGTGCTGGAGCCCATCCCAGAAATCATCGGGCAGTGGTCAGGGGACACCCTGAACTGGTTCCCAGCCAATCGCAGGGCACACGGGGACTCACTCGCTCATTCATACCTAGGGACAATTTGGACCGGCCAATTCACCTGAAATGCATGTTTTTGGAATGTGGGAGGAAACCGGAGTGCACGGAGGAAACCCACGCAAGCACGGAGAGAACATACAAACTCCGCACAGGAAGTCCGGTAGCTGGATTTGAACCCACACAGGAGGTTCCCAAGACCTTAAAACTGTGCCGCACACGCGCTAACCACTGCGCTGCCGTGCTGCCCTAATACATTAAATATTGGACATTTTTGTAAACCAAGTTTAGGTTCCAGCTGATTTTATTTTATTTCATATTGTACTTAAATTAATTATATTTTGTATTTTATTTTTATAGATTGGTAATACAACATCCATTGCAGCCTGGTCATACAGGACAGGGTATTACCTAATGTGCGGTCCCTTCTCAAGGTTTCTTCATTTTGCTCATGCTGTGTCACGAAGTGGAGCAGGAAACAGGAAAAAAGGACCCATTCGCGTAGACGTACTCACAATTTATTGGGGAAAGAGGAGGAGGGCGCACAATCGATCCGGGAATCGATGGTCGCAGGAGTGGATTAGAAATAGAAAAGAATGTCCGAAAACAAACGGATCAGACCAAAAACAAAACAGGATCAAACGCTGGCAAATTTACGGACTAGGCAGGGTCAAACAGAACGTGCAGAAATCTCACAGAAGGTTCACAAAGTTTAACAAAGTTTAACAAACACTCAGGCAAAGCAAAGTTAGAAGGAACGCGTTTAAGTACTCCAAAAAGCAATCGGTCAATGCGCCTAAGCCGGTGTCCATGGGCGAGGCCAATTGGGCGCCGTGGCAACCGCGCCAGAACCCGGCGCCACCCGGCTGGGACTGACTGGGCGCCATGGTAACCGCGTCCAACGTGACATGCTGAGGTTTTTGAGTTTTTCCTTGCCCTCATGTAGGTTTTAGATCAGGGGATGGTGTAATACTACTCAGTATTTTGCAATAGTCTGTGCAGCGCTTTGAGACATCTTGTGAATAAGTCATGTTTCCCCAAATGAACATGACTTGACTTGTTGTCATTGAAAATTGTCATCTAGTGTTTTCCAGGCTAAATAATTGAAATATTTGAGAAAACAACAATTAAAAAAACCTGAATCGATAAACCAAATGATTTATTGTCAATGGGTTCATTTATTACCTGTGTTTTTCATTGCATTCTAATTTAGGAACGTTATGAAACCTTATTTTGCATACTGAAGTCAATGAAACTGATACCATATACGAATATCACTAATAAATAAAACTGTTTTCTTCGTCAAACAAAACCCAAATCTTACAGAATATTTTTTAATATAATTTTAATTTAATGGAAATTTACCGTTCCTTTCATTTCAGGTTCACACTATCGTACCAGAAAAAATGGCTAGTACCGGTATAAATGCAGTTTCAAATCGAACGTATTCATTTTGATAGCACGGCATTACAGATAAAAGACTACTCTAATATGCCTGTTTTTATCATATACTGCACAATGGTCTAGCTTCAAAGTGTTTGCACATGTTAAATACAAAAGGGATAAGTCTGCCCAATTGCCAAAGACAACACCTTTGATGAGGCACTCATTGAAATTGGATTTTTGAGGATTGGGCCATCATGTGTCACCTCAGGCAGCTTTCTATGACAGCGTGTCGACTTAGCGGGAGCTACTTAGTGCTTACAGTAAAAAGAAAAAAAAAGAAAAGAAATGCCTCCAACTCAATACAACATTTTATTTATATCTGTAAATTTAAGGAAACTGTGCGGGTCAGATGTATCGAGATTTCGTTCTGTATACACAAGTACAAGAATGACAATAAAGTATATCTGAATCTGAATCTGAATCTGAACTTGTATCCAAACAACCATAAGTATTTAAATCCATAAACAATAAAGATTAAAATACTTTTAATAAATAAAGATATCAAACCATTTTCAACAATTTACTGTACCTATAAACAGCACCTCTATGGCATATACCCGTTGTGAGTGGAAGCCTTTCCAGAAGCTCCGTGTTATTTCGCTCTTTTTGTGATTTCTTGTTTGCTTCTATTTTCTGTGTTTTTTCCCATTTGACGACTACACTTTAGAATACTTTCTATCCTATGGATATAGTTTTTAACGCACAAAAATGCATTTATTCAAAGAATGAACTCCTTGTCCTGAAGAATAGCCGTGCTAGTGTGATTCCCCATTTACCTGACGAGGTGAGGAGGCCCTATCGTGGCTGCAGAGGTAAAGGTAAAGGCTAAGCGCCTATCGGCGAAGTAGCAATATAAGCCTTCAGTACCATCCGTAATTATGGGAAATGTGAACTCCCTACCAAATAGGACAGACGAACTGGCTGTGCTGGTGAAATCCCCTGACTGCTGAAGGCCTGTGCATTGGAGCCGGTAGACCCTCTCCAGTGCACCTTCAACCTGAGTCTGCAACCGGGGAGGGTCCCCCAGCTGAGGAAAACATCCTGCATTATCCCAGTCCCAAAGAAACCACGACCTAAGGAGCTCAACAACTTCAGGACGGTTTGGTAGTGGAGGACGCTATAGTCTACATGCTACATTGATCCTTCTCTCACCTGGACAGGGGCAGGGGTTCAGTGAGGATTACTTATTTGGACTTCTCCAGTGCCTTCGGCACCATATAGTCTCTGCTATTTAGTGATAGACTGATAGAGATGGGAGTAGGCTCAAACCTTGTGGCATGGATTACAGACTACTTGACAGTTAAGTCCACCACAAAGAGTTAGTCTGTGACCCCGAGAAAGCCCTTGGAAGAACACATCAATGGAAGCGGGTGTATTCCACTCACTTTGAGTGCCGTGAGTACGGAAATCTATGGCGTAGTCAGACAATGACCGCTGTTCTTGGCTATGTTGCGTCGCCATGCTGCTTCCCGCCCTGGAACCGACCGTTGGAAGACGCAGTTGATCGCGGTACTCTTCTTCCTGTGAGATGAGACACAATGAAGGCTACTTTGGACCGCTCAGAAGGGAACGCTGCCGCCATCATGATGAAATGGATTTGAAATTGGGTCAGGAACGACAGTACATCATCAGAGTTGCCAGAGTAATGTTCGAGGCGAGAAAGCTGGATAAGATTTGTACCTAAGGACGCGGTCGACGGCTGAGGGATTCCAGTCTGGCTGAGCAGCTCTGCGGGAACCACTGTGGGGCTGGAAATTCCCGCCAGTCCCTCCTTGATATTCCCGAGTTGTACCCTCAAGCCCCACCAAACGTTATTCTGGGGTTAAATCCACCTCCCTAAATTGTCTTTCATAAAAGGTACTGATTGTTTGAAATACCAGAATATGACCACCCTTACATTGATCAGTCTGTGAAAATAAAACAAGTTGAACGCTCTGAAACAAAGTGTTCTCTTGGACCTTATTCAATTCTGCACTTGTTATGTGTTATTTATTCAAATGTATACAGTAATAAGTCCAAAGCAGGTTTTGTACTTACTAATGCATTGCATTTTTTTGAGAATAAGAAATGCCGAATGAAAGGCTAAATGAATAATCAATAACAACTGTAAGATGTTTCAAACCTTACCCTCTGGGATGAGCTATAAATTATCAAGGTGAAAACAAATTTAGTAGTGGAAATGCACTGATGATGAAAAATAAGATAATTTCCAATTCAAAAGACACTGTAGTATTGATTTTATATTTAGTCATGTTTACATAATATCTTTATTTATAACTTCATTTGTTTATTTGGAGTCATGTTCAATCCAATTTAATTGTGTAGTGTTTTGTAGTCAGAGGAGGTTTTAAGAACCATTTAAGGTCTATCAACTTACTTCTTTGAGTAGAATACACAATGAGAGACACAAAACATCAATTTCAGCTCATGGGGCGATGTCTAAACAAACACATTCCTGGATGCCAGAAACCCTCTTTGTCCTCGAGCAAAAGTTACCATTACTAATATCTCATCTCATCTCATTAGCTGCACCGCTTATCCTCAGTAGGGTCACGAGGGTGCTGGAGCACATCCCAGATATCATCGGGCAATGGGCAGGGGACACCCTGAACTGGTTGCCATCCAATCGCAGGGCACACGGGGACAGACAACTCGCTCGCTCAGTCACACCTAGGGACAATTTGGACCGGCCAATTCACCTGAAATGCATGTCTTTGGAATGTGGGAGGAAACTGGAGTGCCTGGAGGAAACCCACGCAAGCACGGGGAGAACATACAAACTCTGCACAGTAAGGCCGGAAGCTGGATTTGAACCCACACAGGAGGTTCCCACGACCTCAGGACTGTGCCGCACACGCGCTAACCACTGCGCCGACGTGCTGCCGTCATTACTAATATAACTTTACTAAAACCTTAACAATAACTAAAACATGCATTTTTGATTATTACTTCCGTCCACGACCTGTTTTGCGGAATAACTCTACTCAAAGGCAAGCCAAAGCTGACCCCAAGGAGTGTAAGAAATTGGACCCGGATTTTGCACTTTAATGAGTTTTCTCCAAACGTCTGGGATTCCAACATGCCTTTGGCAATTGAGCTGCCGAAATCCAAAGGGAAAACATTTCCATTAATATTTTTCTCACAACAACATACTGTCTAAGATAACAACATTTTAGGAGACATTTTAACAGAAGCTATTTTAATGATGGAATAAAGTCTAAAAACAGTTAATTATTTTGCGTTTTTGTCATGTTGGCAGATGATGCAGCGCTTGTGGCTCATTTTGAGTAAACATTGAGAAGGTTGGTAATGGAGTTTGGAAGAGTGTGTGATAGGCGTAAGTTATGTGTCAATGTTGGGAAGAGTAAGGTGATTAAGTGTTCACGTGATGGAGTGGGCATGGCGTTAGAAATAAGGTTGCATGGACAGGTGATGGAAGAAGTTGAAAGCTTTAGGTACTTGGGTTGTGATGTGGCTGCAGTTGGTGGAATGGAGTGCGATGTATTGCATAGAGAAAATTAAGGAAGCAAGGTTTTGGGTGCTCTGAGGAGAGTGATGAGCAACACGAGTATGAGTATGGATGTTAAGAGGGGACTGTATGAGAGTGTGATTGTGCCGACTGTGTTGTATGGTACAGAGACTTGGAGCCTGAACGCAGATTTGAGAAGGAAATTAAATGTTTTTGAGATGAAGTGTTGAGGAGTATGTTAGGAGTGACAAGATTGGATAGATTGAGAAATGAAATTGTGAGAGACAGAACTGGAGTTGTAGTAGAACCGAGCAAGCCTGTGGATAAGAGAGTACTCGGTTGGTTTCGACACATGGAAAGGACTGATGAGGAGCGAATGTTGAAGAGGATCTACAGAGCAGAAGTAAATGGAAGGAGACCAAGAGGAAGGCCGCAATTGACGTGGATGGATGGTGTTATGAGTGCACTGCAAGAAAGTGGTCTAAATATATTGGAAGATAGAGCTCTTGTTGGTGATAAGAATGAGTGGAGAGGTGTTGTAAAAGGATAGTGGAATGTTTGGACGAGTTCTAAGGGATGGGCAGGGCACCCGTATAATGTGGCAGGGGTAAACCGGTGAAAGCTGTCGGGCCCTGCTGTTGCAGAGAAGAGTGTGTTGTGTCACCCTGACCCGAGTAACATGGCCGCTTTTTTGTGTTCCGTTTCATCTGGAGGGACAGAAGCATGACCAACTTGGATGACAAGGTGCTTAACTTGTTTGGGTGTTTTGGCATTTGGGTTCGCCATGTACGTAAATTGACATTTTTCTCATCATTTGTGATCACAGTGGCTAAGAAAGTAATAACGTTATTCAATGTATTTATTTTTGACAATATTTTTACTCGTTACGTTGTAGTTGTATCTTGTTTGTTTGAGCAAACTAGCAATAATAAAACTAAAAGTTATCAAAAATCATCAGTCACTAGAATAAAATATATGTATTACATTCTAACTGTCTTTTTTGTAAACTAAGAAAAAAAAATTGTAGTCAGCAAAATCATGTGCAGGGTTTTAACTTTATTTGTTGTGTTTTTGCAGTGCTATTTCAAACATCTTAATCAAACAAAATAAGTCATTGAATATACAACTATGTATTATGTCATAAGTATAAAGTAAATAAAACGCGAAGGAGTGATAGAAATCTGCTGACACTAACTGATATGGATTAATATTACACTAATTAGGCTGATCAATGGAGGTAAGCAAAAGTACTTGACCTGTTTACGGCGATACCACCCTGAGAACACTTGATCTCAGGTAGCTAAGCAGTGTCGGGCCTGTTTAATACCCGGATGGGAGACTGCCTGAAAATACCAGGTGGTAAATGGGTCATTTGGCGCACGCTCTGCTGGAACAGCAATGACTGCACCCAGTGAAAATGATCTATCCATTTATCTATCTACCCTGGTCATATCCCTCGTGAGGGGTGTCCGACAGCAAGACACCACATAGAATTATCAAGAAAATAAAATAAAATTTAAAAAAATAACATAAAAAGGGAAAAAGTAGCGAAAAAACACACACAACAATTTTTGGACCATGGCCAACCCAAATGCCCAAACACCCAAACAAGTTAAGCACAAGAAAGCGGCCATGTCACTCAGGTCCGGGTGACACAACACACTTTTCTGTTCAACAGCAGGGCCCGACAGCTTTCACTGGTTTACCCCTACCGCATCATACGGGTGCCCTGCCCATCCCTTAGGACGCGTCTAAACATCCCACTCTCCTTTCACAACACCTCTCCACTCATTCCTATCACCATGATAACGGGATTAAATAAATTGAATTAACAATGGCATTATTTGTTTTAGATTAAATTGGGAAATCTTCTGCATCACACCAAAGAAGGTCTCATGACACACTGTACAGGGCTGCCTTCCATGTGTTGTTGCTTCATAGTAAACCACATTAAGTGGGCATTACTTACTTGTATGAAGTTGAATGTCCCAAATGCTTCGAGCACCCCCCAGGCTGAGATTCATTAGAGAAATTCCACAACTATCAATACAATTCCAGACAGTATGCGGTCACTGAGATGAGTAGAACCTGGCTATTAAAAATGCGCCTATTGAACTGTATGTTATGAACTGTATGCACTTGCCAGAGCTGGGATCATATTCAGGGTTTTCTACCGTAGTAACCTGAAATGAGGAGATAACAGGTACTCCAAACTAATACATTTCTACACCATGATACAAGCCGTTTGCCACGGTGTAATTGGCTTCAACTCCGGCACTTTCTCATTAGCGAGCTTCCGGAGTTCCTTACCTATTTGATTAAATGGAAAGCTTGCAGATGAAAGGAGGTGTATTTCGAATGATGACTTTGTACGGAAAAAGCTTTTTAAACGGGCCAACCTGAAACGGTTTCACGGCGAGGGAAATTGGAGCGCCCCAAGAAATTGCAGCACCAATCAAAAAAATCCATAACGGGAATAATGGAAATTCTCCAGAACATCATCATTTTCTGTTGCTGGACTGCTCCTTAACTAAAGCTATATTTGGAACACTCTGTTTCAGAAACTGGAATTTCTATTCGCTTACCCTCAGTAGGGTTGCGGGGTTGCTGGAGCCCATCCCAGCTATCCTCGGGCAGTGGGCATGGGACACCCTGAACTGGTGAGCCAGTCAACAGACCATTCACTTGCTCATACACACCTAGGGACAATTTGGACCAGCCAATTAACCTGACATGCATGTTTTTGGAATGTGGGAGTGAACAGAGGAAATCCACACAGACACGGGGAGAACATGCTAACTCCAACATGGGGAGGCTGCGGTAGCTGGACTTGAACCCTGAACTTTGGTACCGTGGGGCTGCGAGGATCACAATCAGCCGAGCTATAGTCACCTTCAATCAAGGCCTAAGCCTTCATAAGCTGCTGGAGACAAGCAGCCGGTGCCGGAATGCAGACCATTGTGGTTCGTAGAAGCCGATCTATGTTTTGTCACGGTTGCCATGGCGCCCAATTGGTGACGCCTGTGTGTCGCCAGCTGCGGCTCATTGACAGATTGGCTTTCTGTCTTTTTAAGCTCAGTGCACTCTCTCTTTGTTTGTCAGTCCGTCAACGAACCTCTGCCCCACAAGACGTGGGTTCAAACTCGATCCTGTTTTCCTTTTGGTATTTCCAGTCCGGTATTGTTCCCGTTGTCCTGTTTAATATCGGGTTCCAGTTTCATTCCTGTCTATTTTTGTCCTGTTTATCATTTTCCTTTGTTTTCATTCTCGTCTTGTTTATCCTGTTTATTTTCGATATCCTGTTTCATTATCCATCCTGTCTGTCTGTCCCGTCCTGTCCGGTATCGATCCCATCTGTCCGATATCAACTCGGGCAACTGGAATCGGACCCTGGCTTACTGTCTTTCCACGTCAGACCTCTTTCTAACGTGCATGACTCCTCAATTCCGGAAAATAAAAGGTTTGTGTGAGAACATCATCTGTTTGAGTCCTGATCCAGTTCTAGTTCCTGACATGTTTCTACTCCAGCTTTGAACTTAGATTTTTTTAAATTCAATTCTTTATTGTTGCATCTCCCTGCTTCTCCACTTCTATACCTCCCTCTTTGCCAAAAGCCTGTCTTCCGCCCCATGTTCGCTCCACTTTCGCCACCCCCGTTTTTTGGATTCAGAAAGACCCTCTTTGGACTTTGGCGTCCAGAACCTACACATAGACAATTTACTCTTCCAGGTCATTGAATACCAACCCTATCTTTACAGGCAATCGGATAGGTTACCCCAGATGTGAAAAGTCTCCATCTGGACTTAAAGGGATAACCACAAACCTGTCTTTTTTTTCTTAACTCTTACTGTATATACAACAATAAGGATTCGTAATATAATGCATCAAAGCAAGTGAGCCGTTTGAGAGCCGGCCCGGCTCTCTTTAATGAGTTGAGCCGAAAAAGCCGGTTCTGTAAAAAAAGACGGACTTCTTTTCACTACATCAAACCGCTCGCTTCGTTTGCAACGAAAAAAAAACGATACCGAGATAGCGGCAAACTCGTTAGACTTTATTGATTTGCCGTTTTGTCATTGTCGGTGTATCCCAGATGGTACCCATAATTGACAAATTTGCGTTTTTCTGTACAGATTTTCTTGTACGTCTGTAAAGTTGGCCGTTTTGGATATGTGCATTTCTCAGAATTCAATGCAATGAAAATAACTTGTTTTTATATTCCTAAATATAAAAACAATCTTTCTCACACACACATACACACATAAAATCACGTTTGAAACATCAGTCTAATTACATCTTTCATACGTTTATCAATCTTATATTCTTTTATTGTGAAGTCGACAGGGCTGGCTCATCCTCGAGGGAGATTTTAAAACTTAATGTCTGTTTTTACTTGAGTAATACTGCCACCAAAGAGTTTATATAATTATAATTCATGCGTTTGTTACCTCCCGTCTCGATTACTGTAATGCACTACTCTCTGGTCTCCCGAAGTCTAGAATCAAGTCTCTTCAGCTGGTACAAAATGCCGCAGCGAGGCTTTTAACTAGGACAAAAAAAGTACTATCGCATAACACCGATTTTGGCTAACCTGCGTTGGCTCCCTGTTAGCCTAAGATGTGATTTCAAGGTTCTCTTAGTATTATACAAAATCATACATGGACTTGCTCCCTCTTATCTTTCAGATCTGATTTCCCCCTATGTCCCGGTCCGAAGCCTACGATCTGAGAGTGCCGGTCTTCTGGTGATCCCAAGAGCAAAGAAGTGTTCCGCTGGTTCGAGAGCGTTCTCCATCCGGGCACCGGTGCTGTGGAATGCTCTTCCCCCTGAGATCCGATCTGCAACCTCAGTGGAAATGTTTAAATCTAAGCTTAAAACTTACTTCTACTCCATAGCATATGAATAACCTACTCTTCTCGTCGGCTGAAAAATAGACTGTGTAATATAGTGTAATAATCTGTGAAGCCCTTTGAGACTCTTCGTGATTTAGGGCTATACAAATAAAAATGACTTGACTTGACTTTAACTTTAACAACGTCGTACACATCTTAAAATGCATAATAAACGTACTTTGTAAAAACGTACAGGTTGACAGGTATGCTAATGGCGCACAGCCATTCAAGTATTTTGTTATGTTTGTCTTTATTTTTGTGTAGTTTTCCAATAAAATCGTAAAGCTCTGTTGAAAGATAATCACAAATGTAGTTGAGGCTCCAAGAAACCAATTACCTCTGCAAGTTTTTACCAACGATGTCATTTGTTTATCCGTCTGATAATTATCGTGCATCCTTGCGAACGCCCTCCCACAACATTGTTTACACAGAAACACTCGTCTCATGTGTTTGTGTAAGTAATTGTATTGACGTGCGGCATTCATATTCATGAGTCACAACAAAAACAGTAAGCGAAGATGAAGTGCTGACGAGCATGCAAATTAGGACTTGATATGTAGCCCCTTGCGGCCATTTTGTGAGCCCCGTTGTCTGATTAGTTTCACCTGGTCCCATCCGTCATACCCTTGAGGGACAGCCAATCACCTCTTTCGCACTGCACTTGTCTTTGGCCCAGCTGCGTCCCTCAATGTACTTTGACTAAGTGCCCATTTCCCATCAATCGTTGTTTTTGGATCTTGTTTTGTGGATATTGGTTACCCTTCAAACTGCTGTTGTTCACCTCAATGCCTCTTGGAGATCTTGTTTTTGGAGAATACACGCTTCAGGTATTAGCTTGTTTGGGTGTCTTGAAAGGTAAAGTGTTTTGAGTTTCTGAATGTCTGGACCTTAAATGCGGGGACGTGAGACGATAACAGTTTATTTACAACCCTGGAATGGTAATGGGGGCAGAGAGCTGGCCTGCCGGAGTCAGGAAGCCAGGATGACAAGAGAATTGATCACCATGGAATTCACCAGCGAAGTACTCATCTCATTAGCTGCACCGCTTATCTTCAGTAGGGTCGCGGGGTGCTGGAGCAGGTGTCCTTTTACAAAGCCACAGTGGAGAGCATTCTAACATACTGCATTACGGTGCGGTATGCTGGGTGCACAGCAGCAGACAGGAAAACGCTACAATGGGTCATCAAAACAGCCCAGAAAATCGTCGGTTGCTCTCTGCCCAGTCTGGAGGACATTGCCTGCTCTCGCTACCTCAGCAGAGCAGAAAACATCATCAAGGACTTTTCTCACCCCGACCACCACCTCTTCGACCTGCTGCCTTCCGGCAAGCGCTACAGGTCACACAAAGCAAAAACAGACAGACTCAGAGACCGTTTCTTCCCCACAGCCATTACCTCCCTAAACAGACACCGCACAAAAAACTGAAAAACTCTTGCAAAAACACTACCTCACACGAATGTAAAATGGTACTCATGTCTATGTTCTTTGCACATGTTGACTGCACTATGCTTACTGCTCACCTTGCACAATGTGGACCATTTTTTATTTATTTATTTTAAATGTTTTAATTAATTAATTTATTTATTTTTTTCCTGCACTATGATGACTATGTTTGCACCAATGCATATGTTGACTATTTTTTTGCACTATGATGACTTTTGCACCAAATGCAAAATTGCACAACCCTTACGATACCAACTGTATGTAACATCCTACATGCCGACATTTCTTGTGTAAATTATAACTATAGCCTTATCCTCCTTGTTTTACAACCTTATCATCTCTGTTCCTTTATCTTCTTGGCTTTTTACCTCACTGTGAATGTATGAAACTGGAGTGCCATGCCCAATTTCGTTGTCACATTGTTAACCCATTTTGTAACAATGACAATAAAGGTATATTCTATTCTATTCTATTCTAATATAATGCATGTTTTAATAATATTTAGGCACACACAATGTATTAATATTTTAAGAATAGGAAGTAATAAAATTAAATATTTAGCAGAACACGGATCCCAAACATATTGTAGTCGAGTACCAAGGTATCACTGTAATGTTTTTTTGGGAGAGCGATTGTAACGTAAAATAAAGTGCCTGGTTGATGAGTACAATCTCCTTCCACTTTCTTGCACAAGTTCTCGACATCTAATTAAAATAAGCAGTGTGTGTCCATTTACAATCACAAAGGAATGGATGGATGGATTTTTCAGCAGACACCTCACACTGAGACGAGTTTTAAGGAGGAGTTTCATCACGTTAGCCTTTTTTTCATCCAAATCACACAAGTAAATGGATTTTCCTCCACCATCAGCACAACCATCTATCGCTACGTTTAAATGTAAATCGTACGGCGCTGTGTTGCTAAAACACCATTTCTGCCTGAAGCAAAATTGCCTCTTGATATTTAACAGTAAAACATTCATCTGAATTGGAAATCAGCTTCCGGCTCCTAACATTTATCAGAGCAGTACTGCTTGGAGAAGGTTGAGTGGGACTTCTTTCCTAAGAATACACACTTAGTCGAATACAACAACATCCAACAACACACAGGAGAGCAGATGGGTGTATAAACTGTCCAGCAGTCTTGTTGGCTGTGAATATTTTGACATTAAAATCTGACCTTTTCATAGTCTCTTAGGATTTTTTAGTATTTCGACAATCTGCAAGTAGATTTACTCAAATACACTAGTGGTTGTGGGCTGTTTAGACAGGGTGCCTGTGAAACGTTGTTGGTATGTGCCTGCTTGACGTAAGATATGACCTTTTTGTTTCAGAAACCAAAAACAAAAAACACTGGACCTTTTCCACCCCAGCCACCAGGGGTTTTGAAATCACTGCACAACTACTATTTAAGGTCCACAAAAACATAGTGCCAGAAAACATCCATAAATGATTCATTCAAAAAGAGGGAAATTATAATTTAAGGGGCTGTAGTGAATTCATAATCCCAAAGGTGTCATGAACCAGAACGGACTCTCGGATCCAATAGCGTTAGTTTCATAGTTTTTATTTGAAAGAGTTGTTGGAGCTGGCTTGGGACGTCGGCGCTTGTTGGTCGTCAGCCTCTTCGGGCGGAATGGCAGCTCCGTGACGGATAGACGGAAGGTGCAGCTTAGCAGGTAAGTCGATGGCCGCGGCGGGAGAGTAGGTCGCAAAACGTGGAACGGAAATAGGTCAAAAACGAGAGACAGGCATGAATCAGGCAAGAGGAGTCGTGGGTACCTTGTAGTCTGACGAAGCACTCAGGGATACAAAGAGTATACCCGGACGTCCATCTCTGGACGCAGACCGCTTAAGTGGAGAGCGTCAGCCAATCAGGAAGTGTGCTCCAGCACGCCAAACGATTGCCCCAGGTGACTTCACTTAGGCAATCACGACAAAAGGTGAGAACCACCAGGAAAAGTATGTGTGTGTCTGTGTGTGGAGTCAAGCTTTGGAACGGTCTACAAGACGAGATCAAACGGTGTCCAACTATTCACTTGTTCAAGTTTAGATACAAAGAAACATTCCTGGCGGAATACAGAGATGAGAAGGGTGGGGTATGAGTAGTGTGGGAGATTGGGAACAGTGCCTCTAGTTAACTTTGTGTTATTGTTGCTATTCTTATGTCATCACTGTTATTATTAATATCATTACAATTGTTGTTATCATTGGTGTATTTGGTGGGAAAGATGAAAGGGTAGGGAATATAAGTGTTTGCTTCTTTCTACCCCTTTTCTAACATATTATGCAACATTATTTTGTAGTTAAGTTATTTATTTTGTTCTGTTTTTATTTTGATGTTCGAATAAAGTTTTCATTCGTCATGTATTGGTTTTCATTCATCATGTGTTGGCCAACTTGCACTGGCTCCCAGTCCACTTAAGATGTGACTTTAAGGTTCTCTTATTAACATATAAATGTTTGCATGGGCTTGCACCCTCTTATCGCTCCGATTTGTTTTCCCCCTATGTTCCTGCACGGAGTCTGCGCTCGGAAAATGCCGAGAGCCAAGAAGTCTGCAGGCTCGAGAGTGTTCTCCATCCGGGCCCCGGTGTTATGGAACGCCCTGCCTCCGGAGATAAGATCTGCAACCTCAACGGAAGTTTTTTAATCGAGGCTTAAGACACACTTCTATTCCAAAGCTTATTATTGATGCCCACCTCGTATTCTGTATTGTCCTGTCTTCTTCCGGCTGTCTGCCTGGCCGATACGAAGGAGAAGGACGATTTGAGATGAGTCAGCGGACCAGTTTGACCTGAAGCATGCGAACGCCTGCATGGACCAGCTGGCAGAGGTGGGAAGCTGCGTCGTGGCCGTCATAGACTTTCTGGACTAGTTTACAGGCTGGGGGCGTCGTTGGTGTCATGCTCTTTCTGGACATCTTCAACATTTTACCTAATGTTTACTATTTTGTGTACAGTAATGCTAATTGTAATTCACCCTAGTCAATCCTGGAAGGGGATTACCACTTGTGAGGTCATTTCTTAAGGTTTCTCTTTTTTCCTCACACTGAGGTTTTTGAGTTGTTCCTTGCCCGCATGCGGGTTTAGGATCAGGTAATTGTGCAATTTTGTAAATATAATCCTGTGCAGTCCTTAGAGACATTTTTGTGATTAAGGGCTATATAAATAAATGGGACTTGACTTGACTTGACATGTAAACCAAAGAGATGCAACAAGCATCATAATCATCTGTTTATGTATTCATCCATCTGTCCAGCCATCTATCCCGTATTACATGGAGCTATCCACCTACCAAATAGTCCATCCATTAATTCATTATTTCATCCATCCATTGTGTCATCCATTTGTCCAACCATTCATGCATTGATTAATACTTTATTTCATCCAACTGTCCACCTATACACACTTCGACCCATTATTGCCATCTGCCCATCCAGCCATCCATCCACCCATCCATTTATGAATCTATTATTTAATCCGTTCCTTTCACCGACATTCATCCACCCATTCATCTTATAATCTACCTCCCCAACTACCCATCCATCCATCCTGTCAAGGACACGCTCCTGGGCGCAGAAGCACAGCGGAGAAACACAGATAAGTGCAGCAAAGGAAGTCTTTACTCAGAAAGGTTACGGTACACGGGGAGTCCGGTTTCGGGGAAACAGTATCAAAATCAACAGGGGCAGAAGTCCTGGTCCAAGAGGCAGGCAAGGGGTTGGTGGTCCGTTAAACTCACTTTAGCAAAGGCGTCAGTCCAATAATTCAGCAGGCAGTAATCGAAATTCAGGAGGGCAGGTGAAGGTTCCTACACTGTGAAAAACAAGACTGTGACAAGGCAGTGGACTAGAACTGAGCTGAGGAAATAGAAGGTTCTAATCGTGAAAAGAGAGAGGTGTGATTGGAGAGTAATCAGGACATGGGATGGAAATTAGACCCAGGGACTGAGTGCCCAAATAAGGTAAGGCCAAGCGAGATGGAGTAAGAAATCAGAAACCAAACCTGAGAGCAGGATATAACACATCCATCCATCCAATATTTCATCTAATCCATTATTTTATATATCCTTCATTACATCCATCCATTCATTATTCTCTGCAATTGGGTCCCTCTCCAGGAAGGTGATAATCTACTTATCATTCACTTAGTATTCGCCCATTCATCCAACCATTATTCATCCTTCGGTCTTTCTGCCCAAATTCAGTCCATTGTAATCTACCAAATATTTCATTGATCTGTTCAGCCATCCATCCATCTGATATTTCATCCTTCTGTTGAACGATTAATCCTATTTTCCTTTATTCATCATTTCATCCAACCATTCTCTATCTATCCTTCTGTCCATCCTATCATTCAGCCCTTGTTTGCCCACCCATTCAGCATTGTTTTCCTCTATCCAGCCGTCCATCCATCCTGTCTATCTGTACATCTATGCCTCCTTAATGATCCACCCAATATTTAATTGGTCTCTCCATCCATCCATCCATCCATCCATCCATCCATCTATCCGTTATTCATCCTTCTGTCTATTTCTGTCTATCTGTCTACCCATCTGTCCATTATGATCCACTCAATATTTCATTGATCTGTTCAGCCATCCATCCATCTGATATTTCATCCTTCTGTTGAACGATTAATCCTATTGTCCTTTATTCATCAATTCATCCAACCATTCTCTATCTATCCTTCTGTCCATCCTATCATTCAGCCCTTGTTTGCCCACCCATTCAGCATTGTTTTCCTTGATCGATCGATCGATCCATCCATTCATTCATCCATCCATTCATCCATCCATCCATCCATCCATCTATCCGTTATTCATCCTTCTGTCTATCTGTCCACCCATTTGTCCATTATGATCCACTCAATATTTCATTGGTCTGCCCATCCATCCATCCATCCATCCATCCATCCATCCATGCATCTAATATTTGATTGGGGCGGCAGTGGCTCAGGAGGTAGAGCGCTCATCTTGGGATCAAGAGATCGCAGTTCGAGTCCCGGCTGTTACATGTCGAAGTGTCCTTGGGTAAGACACTGAACCCCTTATACCCCCAATAAGCAGGTTAGCGCCTTACATGGCTGCACGGCCGCTATTGGGAAATGTGAAGCACATTGAAAAGAGCTTTGGGAAGTCTTCATTGACTTGAAAAGCGCAATATTAATGCAGATCATTTCATTTCATTTCATTCATCTGTTGAATTATTCATCCAAATGTCCTTTATTTATCAATTCATTCTCTATCCATTCATCCGTCTATTTTACCATTCATCCATCGATCAATCCAAAACTTTCCCTGTTTGCCCACCCATTCAGCAGTGTATTCCTCTATCCATCCATTCATCATTCACCCTTCTGTCTATCTGTCCACCCATCTGTCCATTAGGATCCACTCAATATTTCATTGGTCCATCCATCCATCCATCCATTCATCCATGTATCCGATATTTAATCCGTCTGTTGAGTTATTCATCCAACTGTGCTTTATTCATCAATTCATTCTACCATTCTCTTTCTATCCATCTGTCCTACCATTCATCCATCGATCGATCCACTTTCCTCTGTTTACCCACCCATTCAGCTATGTATCTCTCCATCCATCGATCAATACATCCTTCCATCCATCTATTATTCATCCTTCTGTTTGTCTGTCCACCATCTGTCCATTATGATCCATCCATCCATCCATCCATCCATCTGATATTTAATCAGTCTGTTGAATTATTCATCCAACTGTTCTCTATTAATAAATTCATTCTTCCATTCTCTGTCTATCCATCTGTCCATCCTACGATTCATCCATCGATTTCTCGTTTGCCCATCCATTCAGCTATGTATTCCTCCATCGATCGATCAATACTTCCATCCATCCATCCATCCATCCATCCATCCATCCATCCATCCATCCATCATCCATCCATTATTCATCCTTCTGTCCATCTGTCCATCCATCCGTCAATTATGATCCACCCAATATTTCAAAGGTCCATCCATCCATCCATCCTTCCATCCATCCATTCATCCATCCATCCATCCATCTATCCGCTATTCATCCTTCTGTCTATCTGTCTACCCATCTGTCCATTATGATCCATCCATCCATCCATCCATCCATCCATGCATGCATGCATCCATCCATCCATCCATACATCCATCCGTCCTTACATCCATACATCCAATATTTCATCTTTCTGTTAATCCATTCGTCCATGCATACATGGCTCCATCCCTCCATCAATAACGGACTGAACATCAAGTAAATTAAGTTTATCCAAGCATAGCTCAGGAGGTAGAGCGCTCGTCTTGGGATCAAGAGATTGCAGTTCGAATCCCGGCTCCTCCATGTTACATGTCGAAGTGTCCTTGGGTAAGACAGTGAACCCCTAATACCCCCAATAACCAGGTTAGCGCCTTAAATGGCTGCACGGCCGCTATTGGGAAATGTGAAGCACATTGTAAAGCGCTTTGGGAAGTCATTGACTTGAAAAGCGCTATATAAAATGCAGATCATTTCATTTCAATACACTGACTATTCAGTGACTCATGCTCATATTGACCACCTTACCAACAGGCTGCCTTGTTATATTCTCCTGTCTCTCAAAAGTGTTTACGTCCAGGTGCCTACTTTATATAGCCATCACTTATCAGTTTCAGTAAGAAAAAAACAGTTATCGTTTACCCATCGCAAAACCTACAGTCAGGCAGACCAATAGCATTCCTTAAAATTCAATTCTAAAAAAAATATACTGCTTACCTAAAACATAAAAAACAGTGTCATTAAAAATAAGTTCAGAATTAAACACTACCAACGTAAAACAGTCCTTAATGACCTTCTGCAAGAGAACCCAGTTGGCTCATGCTAGGAACTGCCTTTGGCATGAATGCTGAATTTCTGTGAGTAATTGACCCTTTGCTGCATTGAAATGACAAATTCATGAAACTGAAAAGTCACTTTGAAATAATTATCCAAATTCTAAATTAAAAATGTGTTGTAGCTCGATTCCCCTGCACCCATCTAATACATTTCGGAGCCAGCGAGTCAAAGCTCCCACGCAGTCAGAGCCAATCAATCTTTTTGCTGGATAACAACATGGAGGAAATCAATGTAGTTGTTGATGTGACTCTCATTTCTTGGCTCGACTATGATATCCAAACAACATGCATATAAATGAGGACACTCCTAAACAGTGTTCCCTCTAAGATGCGCGCGTGTGCAAATGCGCACTGCTGGCACATTCTCAGCGCACAAGAAAATCTAGCCAGCGCACAAAAATGAGGGCTCAAAATTATTAATTAAGAAACGAATTAAGTCAAAGTTACAGTGCATGAAGGTAAAAATACACGGGTTCCCCCGACGTTGTGTCCTAAATGCGGTATTTTGAAGTCGAGTCGAAGTAGAACGAAGTTGAGTAAAGTTAGTAGATTTTGTCGAGAACCGGCTTCTTCGGCTCGGCTCACTAAAAGGAACCGTCTCTTTCGGGTCCTAAACGGCTCTTCTTCTAAAATTATGCACAAAATGACTTGGGATCATGGTTGCTCACTGTTGTTTCAAGTGTTGCTCACCGACTTTGTGTGAACGCTCAGACCCGTAAGGAAAATCACAGGGAACGTTGCTCCTAAATAGGATAACAATGAGGCATCCTCGTTGTCTCTTGAAATGATTAACACTGCAAAGGTACTAACATGATTAACCTTGATATAATGGTGTCATTATTATTTGGAAGGCTTAAAAAATTGATGAGTTCGTATTTAACCACTAGATGGTGCCCTTTAAAACAATTTGTCAGTGTTTTAAAGATGAAATATTTGGTATAAGTGGTATCAACGTTTTCTCATTAATCAAGAGTAGGGCATTGAGCAGGTATCGATATCAAAGTATAAGTATAGTCAATATTATTTTAAGGTATCGTACTTGTGACAGTGGATGTTACCAGTATTGGCTGCCCTCTAGTGGCTATTTTACAACGTAAAATAATATTTAAAAACTGGTTGGATGCCTTAAACACTAAGGTCATAGGCGCACCATTTCCTGTGGTGTGTCTTGAGCAAGTACAGCCTGGGGGCAGCCCTCCCTCTCCAGGCCAACATTAGTTTTCCCCCGGTCTCAAACCGGGGACCTATTGTGTGTTAGGCGAATGTGCTAACCACGACACTACAGAAACATATTTTGAAATTAGAAGATTTATGATAATAATAATAATAATAATACATCGTATTTTGAAGCGCCTTTCAGGACACCCAGCACTCATTTCATTTGCTTTTAACGGAAAATATGTTCTTGGGATTTGAAGATATTTCTTTAAAGGGACATTGTTTATTTTTTAGCACCTCCTTGTGTTAAAAACAAACTTATTCATTAAAAGAAAATATTATTGATTTCAATTTTAGCAAGAAATGTATGAACAATGCAGCATGGCAGCACAGTGGTTAGCGCACGTGCGGCACAGTTCTGAGGTCATGAGATCGAACCTTCCTGTGTGGAGTTTGCATGTTCTCCCCGTGCTTGCGTGGGTTTTCTCCAAGCACTCCGGTTTCCTCCCACATTCCAAAAACATGTAGGTCAGGTTAATTGGCCGGTCCCTGGGTGTAAATGCTGGATTGAGTTGTCTTTCTCTGTGTGCCTAGCGACCGGTTCAGGGTGTCCCCTTGCCCACTGCCCTCCTTGACCCTACTGAGGATAAGCAGTGCATATAATGGATGGATGGATCAATGGATGAACAATAATATAAATGTGCATTTTTTAAAATACACCCTCGGTCGAGATATTTGGATTTATTTTACATAATATGAGGCTCAGCTAGAGGATGCTGACAAGATTGGCCGCCATCTTGCTAGTAAGGGTACCCCCAAAATCCAAAAAGCTTTCAGGCAAAAAAAAAAAAATGAAAAGGGAAATGATGCGTTATGATCTCTATGAATCTCTGTAGTTTGAGTTATTTCTTGTGCTTTGCACACTCACTTTTGTTTGCCCAACACAATGCATGGTGATTGTTTTTTTTTTTTTTTGTGTGTGTATTTTGTGTTGTTTTTGTTTTGTTCGTTGGGTTTTATGTGTGATTTTTGTGTTTTTTGTCCATTGTTTTTTTTTGTGGTTTTTGCATTGTTTTGTGTCCATGTTTTTTGGCGTGTGGATTTTGTTTTGTTTATAGTTTATGATTTTTTGTGTTCTTGTGATTTTTTTTTCGGTAGTGTTATGTATTTTTCCTGTTTTGTTTAAGGTTTTTTTTGTCCGTGGTTTGTTTGTTGTGGTTTTTGTCTTTTTGTTTTACTCATTGTCTATGTTTTTGTGGGTTTTGTGTTGTTGTTGATTTTTGTCCATGGCGATGTTTATCCTCTTTATGTCAGGACCAAAGTGTTTTTTTACCAATCGATGTCAGGACCAGAAGGGAAACAGGACCCAATTGCGTGACGTTTACCACAAGTTTTATTGAAAGAAAAGAGGAAGGGCTGAGCCCACGACTTATATATATATATATATATATATATATATATATATATATATACATATATATATATATATATATATATATATATATATATATATATATATATATAGCACGGCGGCGCAGCGACTAGCGCGTGTGCGGCACAGTTCTGAGGTCGTGGGAACCTCCTGCGTGGGTTCAAATCCAGCTACCGGCCTAACTGTGCGGAGTTTGTATGTTCTCCCTATGCTTGCGTGGGTTTCCTCCGGGCACTCCGGTTTCCTCCCACATTCCAAAGACATGCATTTCAGGTGGATTGGCCGGTCCAAATTGTCCCTAGGTGTGAATGAGCGAGCGAGTTGTCTGTCCCTGTGTGCCCTGCGATTGGCTGGCCACCAGTTCAGGGTGTCCCCTGCCCACTGCCGGGTGATTGCTGGGATGGGCTCCAGCACCCCCGCAGCCCTACTGAGGATAAGCGGTGCAGCTAATGAGATGAGATTGAGATATATATTTATACATATATATATCTCAATCTCATCTCATTAAAAAATAAAATATATAGATAAATATATATAAATATATATATATTTATATATATATATATATATTTATATATATTTATATATATATATATATATATTTTTTTTTCATAACATTTAACTATTCCTCTATTTTTGCCTAATATTCAAATCAATGTTTCTCTTCCAGAATGACACTCTTTTGTACTACTAGGAGGCACAAAATATTACACACTGTCCCTTTAAGGTGCACATTTTCTATCATCTCAGAGTCAGAACTTCCCCCCCACCCCCCTTACGTCTCGGTTACGCCCTCCACGCGTGCTTGTCCTTGTTGATTGACGCGTCATCCTATTATATATTATCATAATAGAAGCGTTGGGTGGTTCTGATTGGTCAGCGACATTCATTGCGCTCGCCAGGGAACCGAAGGAGCCGCTCGCCCGCTCTATCACTCTCTCACTCTCTCACTCACTCACTCACTCACTCACTCACTCACTCACTCACTCACTCACTCACTCACTCACTCACTCACTCACTCACTCACTCACTCAGTCGGTCGCTCCTTGCGCTCAGTGCGCGCTTGCGCACCTCCGTCCGCGTGCGTAATTCAGGACCATGGACGCTACCCTCTACCAGATCATTTTTGGGGAGCTGGAGGACTTAAATTGCACTTTTTTAGACGCTTTTCAAGACACGTTGTGGGAAAACGATTCACTTTCACTCTTGAGTACTGACGGTAAGAAGCGATACACCCCCCCCTTGATTTTACACGGAAAGGTGATGAATCACCAACTTTTGTCACCCATTCAAGGTTTCTACTGCAACGCCACCATAGATGAAATCGGTACCTGCTGGCCACGGAGCGCAACGGACAGAATTGTGGAGCGACCTTGTCCAGAGTACATCAACGGAGTCAAGTACAACACCAACAGTAAGATTTCTTTTCTTCATCGTGAGGGGTTTAAAAAAGTTCCGGTTTTGCGTCAGTTATGGTTTGATATGACAGAAGATGACAATAGGAACATCACCTCCTGTCACACCGAGCATGCGTAATGCTACAAGACAAACCACTTAAAAACCGGGACGGAGTTTTGCTGTGTCAGGGGAGTTCGGGTGCTCCGTTTAAATGAAGAATATGAAAATACGCTGCTGGTTTCTGTGAGTAACATGCCTTTGTGCATGATTTGAGAACCCGGTTGTCAATTCCAGTCATAAGCATGCCGGTTTCAGGGGGTGATCAGGCGCCCCCAAAATAATAACATTTTAAAAAATATTTTTCCTTTATAAGGACTCATTACAGTCTGAGTGCTCTCCTTTAACTCTCATATCAATAACATCACCCGGGCAGCTTACTTTCTCCATCAACGTCTTCGCCCCTCCCTCACCCCCCCACCACTGCCATCTTCGTCCATAGCCTTGTCACCTCACGCCTCGATTACTACAACGAATGAATGAAAACTTTATTTGAACGACAAAATAAAAACAGAACAAAAACAATAACTCAACAAATAAGCCAGCTCAGTAGCCTAGATGGTAGTGTGCCCGCTTTGAGACTGGGAGGTCGCTGGTTCGCGCCTCGGCCGAGTCATACCTAATTGGTATAATGGCGGCGCCCTCTGTTGGTTGCGGCTGCATCGGCTCGCTACAACGGGTCAGGCGTATCGACATTTCGTTCTGTGTACATTGTTACAAAGAATGACAATACAAAGGAAATTAAATTATAAATAACGTTACATAATATGTCCGAGGAACCTGTCGTGGGTTCAAATCCAGCTCCAGACTTCCTGTGCGTAGTTTGTATGTTCTCCCCGTGCTTGCGTGGGTTTCCTCCGGGCACTCCGGTTTCCTCCCACATTCCAAAAACATGCATTTCAGGTGAATTGGCCGGTCCAAATTGTCCCTAGGTGTGAATGAGCGAATGAGTTGTCTCTCCCTGTGTGCCCTGCGATTGGCTGGCAACCAGTTCAGGGTGTCCCCTGCCCACTGCCTGGAGATGGCTGGGAAAGGCTCCCCCCGCGACCCTAATGATGATAAGCTGTACGGCTAATGAGATGAGATTAATATATCAGAAAAGGGGTAGTAAGAAGCAAATGCTTATATTCCCTACCCCTTCATCTTCCCCACCAAATATACAAATGATATAACAACAATTGTAATGATATAATTAATAACAATTATAAGAATAGCAACGATAACACAAAGTTAAATAGACGCACTATTCCCAATCTCCCGCACCCCTCATACCCCACCCTCCTCATCATATTCCGCCAGGAATGCCCCATTTGATCTCGTCTTGCAAACTGTTCCAAAGCTTGACTCCACACACAGACACACACATAATTTTCCTGGTGGTTCTCACCTTTGGGATTATGAATTCACTACAGCCCCTTAACTTATAATTTCCCTCTTTCTAAATGAATAATTTATGAATGCTTTCCGGAACTATATTTTTGTTGACCTTAAATAGCAGTTGTGCAGTGAAAAAAATTACTAAATCATCTAATTTCAATAATTTGGACTGCAGGAATAAAATATTAGTATGGTCTCGATATCCTCGATGCAATTCCCGCCTCTGCGGTTTACCTCCAAAGTCCCTCCATAAACTTCAGCTGGTCCATTACTCTGCTGCGGGCATTATCACCAAAACATCTCTCTCTCCATCACATCCTTCAGCAACTCCACTAGCTCCCTATCAATCATAGAATAAACAACAAAATCATGCCCCTCTCTGATCTTCACATTGCCACACCATCCCGCACCCTCAGATCATCCTCATTCTATCTCAGAGCTCTCAGCCGCTCTGCCCCCCACTCCTGGAACTCATTGCCGCCAGACCTTTGGAATTCCGCCAGCCTTTCCACCTTCAAATCTGGACTCAAAACCTACCTCTTCAGACTTGCCTTTTCATGATCATCTTCCTCAAATACCGCCCCCCCTTTTAACTCTACTGTGTTTATATCCGCTATTTCCTACTTCCTTTTTTTATTCTTGCTTTATAGTTGTTTGGTACTCTATGTACAGTGCCCTGAAAGGTGCTTTGAAGTAGAATCTATTATTATTACTATTAAAGTTAATACTGATTTTGATGATACTGAATTTGTTTCTTCTTGGTCATAAAACCGCTTGGGTTTGAGGACACAGAGGTAGATTATTGATTTATTGTTTATATTTGATGACGGAAATATGATTGTTTGTGGTTGCTTGACAAAATTTATTAGATAAATTCCATGATTTTTCTTCTGTATGTGTATGTTTGTGTGTACTCTATTAGAAATAAATGAGTAAAAACTGGGCATGGCATAGTACCCCTGAACAGTCTTAAATGGTCATAAATCAAGTGATTTCTTTTTCTAACCACTCTGGGTGCTCAGTACCCCTAGAGCTCTTTCTAAAGGTCTTTGGTTTTGGGGGCAGCAAGATGGCGGACAATTATGTCAGCCCCCTTTAGGTGAGCCTAAAGTAAATGCCCCCTTATAACCGCACCGGGTGAAGCACATACATTGTAACAGCCCTGAAAGTAAAACGAAAAAAATGAGTTTTTTTTTTGTAATCATTCGTGTATTTTTGCTTATTATTCAATGAAATTTTGTTTTGTTTTTATAGTTCACATTTTTAACCAGTAGGAGGCGCTAACGTGACGTGGGTGTTTGGATTTATTTGAAAATGTTAATTCCCCTCATAGAGATCAAAGAGATCAAAGCCAGCAGAGAAGCTAATGTTGTGACTCATTTCATCTGTAGGTAAATTGTATTTGTTTTTATACTCATTATTGTTCTCATTTCTATTTTCTCATATATATATATACTGACGTGGATGGATGGTGTTATGAGTGCAGAAAACAGGTCTAAATATGATGGAAACTAGAGCTCTTGTTGGTGATAGAAAGGAGTGGAGGGGTGTTGTGAAAGGATAGTGGGATTGTGGACGCGTTCTTAAGGATGGGCTGGCCTCCTGTATGATGCGGCAGGGGTAAACCAGTGAAAGCTGGCGGGCCCTGCTGTTGAACAAAAGAGTGTGTTGTGTCACCCTGACCCGAGTGACATTGCCGCTTTCTGGTGTTTCATCTGGAGGGACGAAAGCATGACCAACTTGGGTGCCGAGGTGCCTAACTTGTTTGGGTGTTTGGGCAATTGGGTTGGCCATGGTCCAAATTTTTTTGTGTGTTTTTGCTATTTATTTCCCTTTTATTTTCTTTGTTATTGTATGTGTGTGTCTTGCTGTCGGTCACCCCTCTTGAGGGATATGACCAAGGTAGATAAATAGATAGATAGATAGATAGGAGGCGCTAAATAAAACACAGTGTTCCTTTAAAACAGGGGTCCGAGACTTATATTACTTGGTGGCTGCCAGACTGAGGGGTATGAATGAGGGTGGGCCAAATAGGGTTTTCAAAGGAAAAGCTCTGATTAGAACATTTAATTTTTCTCAGATAATGTACACAAATCCATGTGGTATTTTATTTTCATGTATATTATTTTGCACTTCAGAATGTCACAGTTTATATTCCTTTTGCATTATACGTGTACATTAATATATGAATTGTATCCCCATGAAAATAAGTCACTTGATAAATATTAAATCAAGCCATCATTTCTGTGGGCTGCAACTCATGGGCCACAAATTGACCGCGGGCCACGGGTTTGAGACCCATACTTTAAACTTCCTTCTTATTTAACCATTATGGATTTTTTTGGTTCGAAATTGCTAAATTTTCATGTTATATTAAGACTATTAATACCATTTGCATGTAACGTGTTTATGCTGTGAGCATGCGCGGATGGAGAGTGAGGCATGCGATTCTCTTGCCTTATGGCAGAGGGCGATTGTGAGACAATGAATTCTGTTTTGTTCCACTCATTCATCCACCCATCCAGCTTTTTATCAATCTGTCCATCCACCCTGTCTTTGTTTTCCCTCCTTTCCTTCCTTCCTTCCCTTCACTTCATTCTCTTTCCCACCTTCCCTTATTCTCTTTCCTTCATTTCATTCAATCCATCCAACCCCCCTTTCTTTCTTTCTTTTCTTCCTTCATTCCTTTCTTTCTACCTTCCTTCCTTCCTTCCTTCCTTCCTTCCTTCCTTCCTTCCTTCCTTCTTTTATCACTTCCTTCCTTCCTTCTTTTATCACTTCCTTCCTTCCTTTGTCACTTCCTTAATTTTGTCCTTAATTCTGTCCTTCCTTTTGCCCTTCCTTCCTTCTTTCCTTCTTTCCTTCCTTCCTTCCTTCCTTCCTTCCTTCCTTCTTTCCTTCCTTCCTTCCTTCCTTCCTTCCTTCCTTCCTTCCTTCCTTCCTTCCTTCCTTCCTTCCTTCCTTCCTTACTCCGTCCCTTCCTTAATTGTGTCCTTACTTCCATTCTTACTTCCGTCCTTACTTCCGTCCTTCCAATCACCCTAATTTCCGCCCTTCCTTCCTTCCTTCCTTCCTTCCTTCCTTCCTTCCTTCCTTCCTTCCTTCCTTCCTTCCTTCCTTCCTTCCTTCCTTCCTTCCTTCCTTCCTTCCTTCCTTCCTTTCTTCCTTCCTTCCTTCCTTCCTTCCTTCCTTCCTTCCTTCCTTCCTTCCTTTTATTTCCTTCATTCCCTTCACTTCATTCTCTTTCCACCTTCCCTTATTCTCTTTCCTTCATTTCATTCAATCCATACAACCCCCCGTTTTCTTCCTTCCTTCCTTCCTTCCTTCCTTCCTTCCTTCCTTCCTTCCTTCCTTCCTTCCTTCCTTCCTTCCTTCCTTCCTTCCTTCCTTCCTTCCTTCCCTTCTTCCTTCCTTCCTTCCTTTCTTCCTTCCTTCCTTTCTTCTTTCCTTCCTTCCTTCCTTCCTTCCTTCCTTCCTTCCTTCCTTCCTTCCTTTTTTCCTTCCTTCCTTCCTTTCTTCCTTCCTTCCTTCCTTACCTACACCCTTCCTTCCTTCCTTCCTTCCTTATTTCCTACTTTCCTTCTTTCCTACTTGCCTTCTTTCCTTCCTTCCTTATTTCCTTCTTTTCTTTCCTCCTCTCTTCCTTCCTTCCTCCCTCACTTCCTTTCTTCTTGTTAATTCTTCCTTTTACGTTTTTCTTGCCTTACCTTTTCTCCTTACTTTCCTTCTTCCTATTTCCTTTGCTTTCCCTTCTTCCTTTCTCCATTTCACTTTCCTTTCCTCCCTTCAACCCTTTTTATTCCTTTTTATTCTTGTTGGCCAGACATTAAATTGTTATGACATTTTGAACTGCATCAAAATAATAATGCTCATAATGATAATGATAATAATAGATTCAAATATTACTACTTCTTTTTAATAAAATATCAAATAATTGATTGTTCCTTGTTTATTCTTATAATGATGTATTATATGTTTGTAGTTGTTTTTCCGTATTTGTTATGCATTTATTTCTGTATTTATTTATCACATTGTTGCATTATAGTCGTAGTAATGATCTTAGTTGCCCTTGTTGAAGCACTCTACATTTTAGTTGTATCTATTTGTGTATTTGGTATGCATTTATATCTGTATTTAGTATTTTGTTGTATTATAGTCGCAGTAATAATCCAAGCCGCCCTCGTTGAAGCAACCCACCCATTTTTTGTCATATGAAAGACAGAGTCGATCCCTATACAAAGGATAACAACATGTACTCTTTACAAGTTCCTTCCTTCCTTCCTTCCTTCCTTCCTTCCTTCCTTCCTTCCTTCCTTCCTTCCTTCCTTCCTTCCTTCCTTCCTTCCTTCCTTCCTTCCTTCCTTCCTTCCTTCCTTCCTTCCTTCCTTACTCCGTCCCTTCCTTAATTGTGTCCTTTCTTCCATTCTTACTTCCGTCCTTACTTCCGTCCTTCCTTTTATTTCCTTCATTCCCTTCACTTAAATCTCTTTCCCACCTTCCCTTATTCTCTTTCCTTCTTTTCATTCAATCATCAAACCACCCCTTTCTTTCTTTCTTTCTTTCTTTCTTTCTTTCTTTCTTTCTTTCTTTCTTTCTTTCTTTCTTTCTTTCTTTCTTTCTTTCGTTCCTTCCTTCCTTCCTTCCTTCCTTCGTTCGTTCGTTCCTTCCTTCCTTCCGTATTTCCTATTTATTCTTTTCTTCCTTCAATTTTTCCTTCATCTCTTCCTTCTTTCCTTTCATCCTTCTTTTCTTTTCCCTTGTTCCCTCTTTCATTCATTCTCTTTCCTTCTTAAATTTCATCCATCAACCCCCCCATTTCCTTCTTTTCCTTCTTTCCTTCCTTCCTTCCTTCCTTTTTTCCTTCCTTCCGTCCTTCATCCCTTACATCCTTTCCTCTTGTTACTTCTTTCCTCTTGTTACTTCTTTTCTTTTACTTTTTCTCCTTACTTTCCTTCTTCCTATTCCCTTTGCTTTCCTTCCTTCCTTTCTCCATTTGACTTTCCCTTTTTATTCCTTTTTATTCTTGTTGGCCAGACATTAAATTGTTATGACATTTTGAACTGCACCAAAATAATAATGCTCATAATGATAATGATAATAATAGATTCAAATATTACTACTTCATTTTAATGAAATATCGAATAATTGATTGTTAGTTATTAATTCTTATAATGATGTATTATATATTTGTAATTGTTTTTCCGTATTTGTTATGAATTTATTCCTGTATTTATTTATCATATTGTTGCATTATAGTCGTAGTAATAATCTTAGTTGTCCTTGTTGAAGTACTCTATATTTTATTTGTATCTATTTGTGTATTTGGTATGCATTTATATCTGTATTTAGTATTTTGTTGTATTATAGTCGCAGTAATAATCCAAGCCGCCCTCGTTGAAGCAACCCACCCATTTTTTGTCATATGAAAGACAGAGTCGATCCCTATACAAAGGATAACAACATGTACTCTTTACAAGTTCCTTCCTTCCTTCCTTCCTTCCTTCCTTCCTTCCTTCCTTCCTTCCTTCCTTCCTTCCTTCCTTCCTTCCTTCCTTCCTTCCTTCCTTCCTTCCTTCCTTCCTTCATCCCTTACATCCTTTCCTCTTGTTACTTCTTCCTTTTACTTTTTCTCCTTACTTTCCTTCTTCCTATTCCCTTTGCTTTCGGCTTAGTAATAATCTAAGCCGCCCTCGTTAAAGCAACCCACCCATTTTTTTGTCATATGAAAGACAGAGTCGATCCCTATACAAAGGATAACAACATGTACTCTTTACAAGTGCAAAATAAAGAAAGTTAGAGTGAGGAAAAAGTCAAAGGCGAAAACAATCAAGGCCACACTCAGGTAAAAGTAGAATCTCTTGCTCAGTCTGGTGAATATTTTAGCATGTTACTACGGGGTCAATGTCGATGAAGAGAGTGGCTTCTTCTTTTTGAACTTCACAAAGTCTGAAGAAAAAAAACATCACTTATCTCAATGAAATGATTTCTGAACGTTATGTACCAAAACTTACTTTTCTCCCCGGATCACCTCAAAAAACTTGATGCTGTTATCTCCTCAATAGCACAGAGCTAAACAGCTACTTAGGGCCCTAACCTGCGACCCCCGACTCCAAATAGTTGCCCACCCTAGGGTAGAACATTCAAGTTCAAAGTGTTTGTCATATGCACAGTAACGATCCACGATTCCCCGCACAATGAAATTCTCACTTTGCTGTCCACACAGTGTAGAAATAGACACGAAGAAACTATATACATGTATACATAAATGTCAAGAACCGGAACAGAATCAGGACCCAAACGTGTGACATTTCTCACACTACTCTTTCATTTTATGGGAAATGGGGAGTCATACACGTTAACCCAAACGCCAGTGATTCGGCGATCATTGAGCGTAAGACTAAGGCAGCAGTCTGGCGTGGAACGACAGGAAGCCAGAGGCTGACGAGATCTATACCAATTGTCCGAGCAGATATCGGACAGATGGGGTCGATACCCGACAGGACGGGACGGACAGGATTGATATAAAAGGAGGATATTGAAATCAAACAAGACAAACGAAACGGGAACGGAACTGGAAATGGACATTAAACAGGACAAAATAAACGGGAACAAAACAGGACAGGGAATACCAACAGGAAACAGGACCGAGTCAAAACCCACGTCTTGCGGGGCAGAGATTCATTGACGGACTGACCAAGGAAGAGTGAGAGCACTGAGGTTAAATAGATGGAAAGCCAATCTGTCAACGAGCCGCAGCTGGCGCCACACGGGCGGGGCCAATTGCGCGCCATGGCAACCGTGACAATAATAATATGATGAATATTAAAAAGATAAAAATACAAGATTAGCTCAAGATGAGTTAAGGCAATAAGATAAAAATAAGATAAAACACAGTTGAAAGTGATGGTAGTGCAAGAATAGACCAAGTATGGTCCAGTTTAAAGTGTCCGTAGTGTGCTGAGCGTGTCTGTGGTTGTGGCGTTCGAATATGGATTTCTAGTATGGATGCAAATCATCAAATAATAGGGGGCCCCAAATCTAATTTTCCTTAGGGCCCCACGAAGCCCTGGGCCGCTGAATGGTTTTATATCTGAGAACAATCTTTTTAAATCCATGGAATCAGGACTGAGGGCTTAGCCGGTCACACAGCCGTTTGCGGCTGAATCACGGCCAGAAATTTCTGCCTGTGAGGCGGACGCTATTGGACGCTTTGAGATCGCCATACAGACGAGATACAGCAGTGCTTAACACGCGGTCGCGCGGGTGGCAGCGTTTTGCACAGCCTTTCACGGGCGTATCGATGCTGAACCACGGCCAGAAATTTCTGGCCGTGAAGCAGACGCTGTTGGTCGCTGTTGGACGCTTTGAGACCGCCATATAGACGAGATACAGCAGTGCTTTACTCGCGGTCGGAAATTCACATGCGGTTGGCCGCGTGAAAAAGTTTTGAGCTGCTCAAAACTTTGAGCATGTTTTAACCGCGGGCGGCACACGAGGTAATGACGCGGAAATGACGCGGAACGACGTGCTTTGGCCGCGGCCAGGGCGTGGTTACACATGGGTAGGACGGGAAATTTCAGCGGGTAATCGTGGGTGGGGCACGGTCATAGCATGTTCTGCGCCTGTATCCCGGTGTTATTATGTGAAATTAGCGTGTTACGCGTGTGACGGTCAAATGCCTTTCTCCGCGTATATACAGCGCGATTTGCCGAGCACACGTCAGTTGTGCTCGAGACGTCAAGGGGTGGACATGGATCCCCGTCACCGTAGTGACCTCGTCTTAATCCATTTTTTTTTATCGACATTTATTTTCATTTCATAACAAGATAATAAAATCAAAATGAAAAACTATTACAATAATAACATATTGGCTTCTTCGGTGCCATAGCTTGAAATCTTGATCTTCACGGGACTGTGTCTTGAGCGGTTATGATTTCTACAGCGCGGTGTTATGCCGAGAAATGCATCCCTGCTGAGATTCGCATCCCCTCGCTACAACGATACAAACTGCGTAGGAGTCGGATTTGGGCACAACACCGGCTCGGGAGCTTTTATACCCGTGGTCCACACGAGAAAATGACGCGGAAATGACGCGATGAGGAAGCAGAACAGTCGCCGGCGTCTGTTTTGCGGGCATACCACCGATGAACAGCGGGTTGGCCAATTTTGCGCATTTTCCATCGCGGGCAACCACGGGCAAAAAAACCCCGCAAAATTTTAGCCGTGATTCAGCCGCAAACGGCTGTGTGACCGGCCCCTAACCACTCTACTGAGACAGCCCTGATTAAGGTAAACAATGGTCTTCTACTGGCAATGGACTCCGGCGCGTCATCACTCTAGCTGCTGCTGGACCTTAGTGCTGCTTTTGACACTGTGGACAATAACAGCTTACTAGAACGGTTGGAAAACCGGATTGGTGTCTCAGGAACCGTAATCTCATGGTTCAGATCCTACCTCTCAGATAGGACGCACTGTGTTAAATATAGTGAAATGACATCTGAGCCCTTTGGTGGTACCTGTGGTGTTCTGCAGGGTTCATTACTTGGCCCCCTTCTTTTCAGCATCCACATGCTTCCATTAGGTGATATTATTCGCTAGTATAATATCAGTTTCCAATGCTACGCAGATAACACTCAACTATATCTTCCGATGGAGGAATCTGCCCCACTATACTGTGGAATATTAGAGGCTTGCCTCACTGAGATAAAAGAATGGATGTCACTCAACTTCTTGCGCCTTAACTCTGAAAAGACCGAAATGTTAGTTATTTTTCCATCTAAATGCCGTGACTTGTTCTCAAAACCTGCTCTGAACATTGAGAAATGTAATATCACCCAGAGGGACTCAGTAAAAAATTGAGGTGTCATATTTGACCCCGATCTGTCCTTTAGAATATTACCGGAACAGCTTTTTTCCATCTTGGCAACATTACTAAAATTCGCCTAATGCTATACAAATAAACATGACTTGACTTGACCAACACTACCAATGCCTGCTTATCCGGCCGCCCGATACACCCAAGCGCTTCCTTTTGATGGACCCAAGCTGCTGTATTGATGTAAAGTTGACTGTTTTTGGATGTGAATTTCCCAGATTTCCATGCTATGAAATTAACCTGTTTCATGGGGCGGCAGTGGCTCAGGAGGTAGAGCGCTCGTCCTGGGATCAAGAGATCGCAGTTCGAATCCCGGCTCCTCCGTGTTACATGTCGAAGTGTCCTTGGGTAAGACACTGAACCCCTAATGCCCCCAATAAGCAGGTTAGCGCCTTACATGGCTGCAGGGCCGCTATTGGGAAATGTGAAGCACACTGTAAAGCGCTTTGGGAAGTTTTGACTTGAAAAGCGCTATATAAATGCAGATCATCATCATATTCCTAAATATAAAAACAATCATCACACTCAACACATAGTCACGTTTCAAAGATCAGTCTAATTTCATTGTTTGTAAGTACGTTTTTCAATCGTATTTCCTTTTATTGTGAAGTAGCGCTTGTGTGTGACTTCATTTCCTGTTCATGTGTTTAGAAAATAAACGCCTTCCGACCGAGTGGTCGTGTACGGCCGGGTTATTGTGGGAAGATGGCTGCTCGGTCGTCCACGTTTCATTGGCGAGGGAGGTTAAAACCTAAATGAGTGTTTTTATCTGACTAATTCTGCCAACAGAGAGTTTATATCTTGTATATCTCTCACAATTGACTTTGCTCCCTAACGCCATCTACACAATCTTTTTATCCCTATGGATTTACTTTCATATGTTGGTCCACTAAGACTTTCAAGATTAGGAATTGTGCGCATTAAACAGTGTTCTGTAGACAAGTAAATAGGAAAAAGGTTGAGATACAATAGTTTTGCACACCATTGGTTGGTACATTAAAACAGATGTATTTTTCTTAGACAAAATGGTTGGCCTTTAATACCGCACTCTGTCTTCTTAGATTTGAGTGTATCCATATTTTTCATCTCAGAAGCAAAGGTTTTATATTTACATTGGGATAGTTTTATGTTGTCAGACACCGCCTCTGCCAGTCAGCAGGAATATAAAAGATGTTCCTGTGAATCGTTTTTTGACTCAATAAGATTGAAGTTTTTGGGGGGTATTTTATTGTGTTTGGTATTGCAGAGATTGGTTGCTGCTATATGTCTTATATTTACTTTGAATCTGACACCCTTTCTTTAAAGGGACATTGTGTACTATTCAGCGCCTTCTATTGTCATGATTACTGATGTGACTCACCTGTGCCGCATGTTCTGATTGGCTCCCTGTCACTATTTGAACCCAGTCCTGTCTGTCCCCTGTTGTCAGTCCGTTTGCGAACCTCAGTGTACACTAGGCAAGCCTTTTTCGACCCTGTCCCGTTTTTGCTCCCGTCTGTCTCCGGCTATGACCTGTTTTGCTCCTGACCACGTCTGTTCTCTCGTCCCGGCTCACGACCTCTTTTTGTCCCCGACTACGTCCACTCTCCCGTTCTGGCTTACGACTCGTTTCTGACCACGCCTCGCTCTCCCAGTCCCGGCTACCGACCCGTTTTTCCTTCTCTGACACCACCATCACTCGCAACAGAGGATCCACTTCCGTGTTCGGATCCCAGTCCAAATCAGAGAGCGACTTGCCTCCCGCGTCCAGCGAACACCGGATCGTGGGTGCAGCCCTTCCTGGTTTCTTTCAATAAAACCTTTGGTAAACGTCACGCAATCGGGTCTGCACCCACAAGATGTGGGTTGTGACTCTGTCCGGTTTCCTGCTTGTGTTTCCAGTCCGGAATCGTTCCCGTCTATTTTGTCCTGTTTAATATCGATCTCCAGTTTCGTTCCCGGCTATTTTGTTCTATTTGTTATCGATCTCCAGTGTCTGGTAGCTTTCTCGTTTAGTTTGTCCTGTTCAATTTCGATCTCCAGTGTCTGGTACCGTTTCCGTCTATTTGGTCCTGCTTGTTATCGGACTCCAGTTTCCAGTGCCTGATATCTATCCTGTCCGTACCGTCCTGTCCGGTATCGGCCCCATCTGTCCATCTGCTCATGCGTTTGGTATCTAACTCATCTGCCTCTAACTTCCTGTCTTTCCACGCCAGACTGCTGCCTTAGTCTTCCGCTCAATGATCGCCGAATCACTGGCATTTGTGTAACGTGAATGACTGCCCCTTTTTCCGTAAAATAGAATGGAATAGAATTTACTTTTATTGTCATTCTTTGCAACCATGCACACAGAACGAAATGTCGATACACCTGACCCGTACAGTTAAACCGTAGCGAGCCGATGCAACCGCAGCCAAACAAGGCGCTGCCATTTTAGACCCAACTGCTGTGTTGGTAGTCACTAGGTGACCAAACCCCCTAATTCCAATCCTTAATGCCGAGCGCCAAGCAGGGAGGCATGAGTACCAATGTTGTAAGTCTCGGCCGAGGCTTGAACCAGCGACCTCCCAGTCTCGGAGTGGGCGCCCTACTATCTAGGCTACCGAGCTGGTTCTAGGCTACCGAGCTGGTAGCTTATGTGAGAAACGTCACGCATCTGGGTCCTCCTCCTGTTCCGGTTCTTGACAAAGACCTCTGCAATCATCAATTAACAAGTGCAGTAACAGTTTATGATTTGGAATTTTAACTTTGGTTGAAGTTCAGAAAATCTCAATGAGAGGCATTCAAAAGCAAGAACGAGCGACTTGTATCGGTCCAAAATCTTTCAAATACCCGTTAAAAAAATCCTCATGGCTTCAACGTAAATCATAGAGACGGAACTCTGCAAGGCCAATGCTCCCCACGTCATTTTAATTGGCTGCGAGTTCACCATGCGAAGCTTCCCCTTTAAATCACTCTCAGCAGCCGCTGACATGTAGACAATGGGATGTTGACGTCGGCGCATTAAGCGCTTGAGACATGGCCCGTTTCGTGGCACAGGCTTTTAAAAGCTTTGATAGGTGACTATAAGATGTTGCGAGCAATCATGTGTCACTAGAACAAGTCACAAGTGCCGGCTCTCTCATCTTCTCGATGATGCCGTGACGTGATTGGCCGAGTAGCTCTCAAAGGACGGTCCTATATATTTGGAGAGGAGGCTAAGTTGATGACAAATTACATTTACCCCCAGTTTTTCTTCTATTATCATATAACGCCGGGTACATTTGCATGTATTACCACTCATCGCTTTGAAGAAAAACTGCATGTGTGCTAAAAACAACAACAAAACACAATTTAGCAAACCAGAACACGAAAACCCGATGAAACCTGACAAAGAAGTGAAAGATGGAATGGAAGTGGCAGGCCAGATCTTCTCAATGCCAGGACATGGAACGGGTGCAGTTGACAAGCTCTTTACCTCCAGAGCTGAGGATGGAGGTGGCCAAGGGGCCAAGTCCTTTGCTTCAGGAACAGAGACAAAAATGTCTGAGGGACCATTTCCTCACAGACGGAACTGGGACCTTCTCCTTGTCACTGGAACAGTAACAAGGGTGGAAAGACAGTCCTTCTCGGTAAGGACATGGTATAGGAGCGGATGAAGTTCTTTGTCCTTCCCCGCCGGAAAGGGAACCTTCTCCTTGCCTATGGGAGGGGAAACAGATGAGACCAACAGTTCTTTTTTTGGCGGAATAGAGGAAGAGGGCCTGTCAAGGGTCCTAGGTTTTCCCCTTCAGGAACAAGGACAGCAGTGTCTAAGGGACCTTCTCCTCGCTGCTGGGACAGGGGATGTGGAAGCTTTCTTCTGGGTCATTTGGTTGTCGGGGAATTGTCTTTCAATTCAATTTCCGATCAATCTTCGATATCCTTGTCAGGTTTAATCAGGATTTAGTTTTCTGGTCTGGATAGTTAGTTAAATGTTTTTTTAACTGGTTGTTCGTTACATTGTTCATGATTTAGTTATTAAGGTGTTGTAATGTAGTTGAGGTGTAGGCTCTCTTTGTATTTTAATTTGTATTTATAATTTTTACCATTATAATGTCCATCTTTGATTTGTGTTTATGTAGTTCTCTCACGGCAGCACGGCGGCGCAGTGGTTAGCGCGTGTGAGGTCATGAGATCGAACCTTCCTGTGTGGAGTTTGCATGTTCTCCCTGTGCTTGCATGGGTTTCCCCCAACATTCCCAAATCATGCATGTCAGGTTAATTGGCCGGTCTAAATTGTCCCTAGGTGTGAATGAGCGAGTGTGTTGTCTGTCCCTGTGTGCCCTGCAACTGGCTGGCAACCGGTTCAGGGTGTCCCTAGCCCACTGCCCGAAGATAGCTGGGATGGGCTCCAGCACCCCCCGCGACCCTACTGAGGATAAGCAGTGCAGATAATGGATGGATAGTTCTCTCACAAAAAAAAAGAATCCTCCAGGAGTCACATTTTCGAACGTTTGTCGTGCAGCCAAAATTACGAAACACAATGAAAGCACGCACAGGTTGAACATGCCCTCTCAGGTAAGGGGATGTAAATTCCCTTCCATGTCTTGCAGTCGATATAAATATTAATGCGCGTGCCGTGCAGAGCGGCGTAAGAGGTTTATGCATTTTTAAAGCTTCCTGTGTCCCTCTTTGTGTATTTATAGTTCTTTAAGTCGGCGTGAAATGGCAAGGTCGGATCCGTCTTTTTTTTTTAGCTGTTGGAAAACATTCATTTTAGCTACTGTGAGATCCCGCGTCTGTCGGCCCTCGGGCGAGACAAAGTTCTGTTTGTCAGCTTTGCAGAGTCGAGCCCTATCTCGGCGAGCCGTGCAGTTTTCTTGTCACACTCGGCGGCGGAGTCGGGCTGTGGCTAATTATTCTCTGAATCGCATTGCTTCCCCTGGATGAACCTCACCTCGGTCCTCGTTTTATTGTCACGCCGATCAGGGACAGCCAGAATGGCTATTGATTTTCTTATCTGGATTAATAAAGTCAGAGTCAGACTGCGTGTGTCTTCATACTATGTTCGAAAAGAGGTTTTGAAGTGAAATAAAGAGATGACTGACCTTGATTCGCCGTACTGCAAACCCTGAAAGCGACAGATTCGAGATTCAAAATTCAAAGTGTTTATTGTCACATGCACAGTAAAGAACCAGGATTCCCTGCACAATGAAATTCTTACTTTGCTGTCCACACAGTTGCCAGCGAAATAAAACTAAGAAACGATATTTATGCAAACCTGTCAACCTATATGTTTTTGCCGTACAAAGTATGTTTATTATGCATTTTAAGACGTGTACGACGTACAAGAAAATCTGTACGGAAAAAAGGAAGCCACAAGAGAACAATGTTGCCGTTATTAAGCACACTTGTTAAGGAACATGGCAACAGTTGCGCGCATTTACGAGCCCTTCAACCAAAATTCAAGCACTTTTCAACCCTTGAAAACCCAACATTTGAAATAAAGCATTTTCAAGGATTTCAAGCACCTGTACAAACCCTGCATATCTCGTTTATTTTTCAAACTGGTCATGAAATTTGTCAATTATGGGTACCATCCGGTAAACACCGACTATCACGAAACGGCAAATCAATCAAGTGAAACAAGTTCGCCGCGGTAGCCTCTATCTCGGTATATTTTTTTTTCGTTGCAAATGAAGCGAGCGGTTTGATGCTACTGTGCGCATGCATCTGCCGCCTCGGATTTCATGAGGTAGATATGTAGTGAAATGAAGTCCGTCTCTTTTTAGAGAACCGGCTTTTTTGGCTCAACTCATTCAAGAGAGCCGGCTCTCAAACGGCTCACTTGCTTTGATGCATTATATTACGAATGATTATGTTGTACAAAGAAGTTGAGAAAAAAAGGAAGTATAAAAGGAGAAAATGAAAAAAGACAGGTTTGTGGTTATCCCTTTAATCAGTATATTACCAACAATGATTTAATGCAGAAAATGAATTATTAATTTGAATAAGAAAATTCTACTTAATTATATTTGCATGTATTTTTTCCTTCTACAGTGAATGTCCAAGCTACTTCATTTTTGAACTTTTTTTATAATAAACCCCATTCATATCAAGCAGCTCAGTATCTCACAACAAAATGTTAATTAAAATTTTTATGATATAACGAAACACATGTACAATATAACATGTTAAACTACAGATATAAACACGTTTAAAAAAAATATGGTGTAAGATTATTGTGTATTTTGTAAGGGAAAATACGAGTTTGTAAGGGCATGGATCTGTAGAGGTTGGCAGGTATGGAATTAAGACAATAAAAATACATTTGAAACTGACTGTAGTGCAAGAATAGTCCAAGTATGGCCCAGTTTAAAATGTCTGTAGTGTAATAAAGTGTCTTTAGTGTGCTCAACGTGTCTGTGGTGTATCGTTCGATCAGGGTTTAAGAGTCTGATAGCAATGGGGTAAAAATTATTCTTTAGACGGGTTGTCCTGCATTTCACACTCCTGTACTTTGTCCTGATGGTATATGTGTAAACAGTCCGTGTTGTGGGTGGGGTCCTTATTGATAGAAGGAGCCCTCCTGTGGACTCGGTGGTATATGCTCTGCAGAGAGTGCAGTGGAGTCCTGGTGATCCTCGTTCTTAACCACTCTCTGCAGGCGTTTGCGGTCCATGGCTGTGATACAGCCGTACCAAACAGTGATGCAGCTGGTCAGGATGCTCTCCAGGATGCATCTGTAGAAGTTGCTGAGGATCTTGCTCTACGTTCCAAACTTCCTCAACCTCCTTAGGAAGTACAGTCGCCATTGAGCTTTCCTGACCAACTGTGTAGTGTTGAGGGTCCATGTGAGGTCATCAGTGATCTGCACGCCGAGGTACTTAAAGCTGCTCACTTGCTTTACTTCAAGCATAAGGATAAAAAGTGGCTGATGAGGTCTCCTCCTCTTCCTCATGTCCACTATCATCTCCTTTGTCTTTTCCCTATTGAGGGTGAGGTTGTTGTTCTTGCGCCGTGTCACCAGCCTCGCCAATTCCCTCCTCTAGGCCGCTTCGTCCCCCGCAGTGATGTGTCCTATCACTGCAGTGTCATCGGCGAACTTTAGGATGTTGTTGTCCTCGTCGGAGGCCACACAGTCGTGCGTTAAGAGGGTGTAGAAGATTGGGCTGAGGACACATCAGTTGATTTTTCAGATTCAGATTCAGATTCAGATCTACTTTATTGTCATTCTAGTACACGTGTATACAGAACGAAATGTCGATGCATCTGACCCCCACAGTTTCCTTGAATGTACAGATATAAATAAAGTTGTATTGTATTATGGCTACGTATAGTATTTTACCATAGTGCCGATAGTGCAAGAAGAGTAGCTAACCAGATGTGCAAAATGGGCAGTCAGGTTAACAAGTCAGGTACACAGTAACATTAACACTGTAACAATAACGCTGTAATTACAATAGTGCAGAGAGCAATGTGCAAGGAGTGGCAAGCTATAAAAAAAAACTGCCAGTAGTGCAAAAAGTCAGATTAGCAGCCGTTTAGAATTAAGTTAACTATATGTTAGATTGACCATTTAACAGTCTAATGGCCAGGGGGACTAGACTATTGCGGAGCCTGGTGGTCCTGCACCGCACACTGCAGTACCTCTTCCCAGAGGCTAGCAGAGTGAACAGTCCATGATGGGGGTCCCCGGTAATTTTGCAATTGGGAGATTGAATAAGAGCTTGCTCTGTCCACTCCACGCATCGGCCTGGTATCGCAGTACCTCCGAGAAGGGTGCATTCGCACTGATCGCTGCTTGGCCCTGTGGCTAGGACCTTCACTCAGCCTCTTGGCTGGGAGCAAGTGTCTCGTCCTCTTGGCTTTGTAAATGAAATGAAATGATCTGCATTTATATAGCGCTTTTCAAGTCAATGACTTCCCAAAGCGCTTTACAGTGTGCTTCACATTTCCCAATAGCGGCCGCGCAGCCATGTAAGGCGCTAACCCGCTTATTGGGGGTATTAGTGGTTCAGTGTCTTACCCAATGACACTTCGACATGTAACATGGATGAGCCGGGATTCGAACTGCGATCTCTTGATCCCAAGACGAGCGCTCTACCTCCTGAGCCACTGCCGCCCCATGTAGTGTATAATGATTTGACCGATAACGGATAATGGATAATTGATAAAGAATATAGAACAATAAACAGAGACAACAATAAACCTCTACATTCTCCTGAGGTATTGTTACAGTGGCTTTTAAGTCTGCTGTCATTAAGACTACCACTAAACAACCCAACTTTGAACCGAAAAGCCCGTGTATTTATAGCCATGTGACAGATCTACCTTTTCTTTTGAAACTACCAGAAAAAATTGTTTTACCAATAAACTGTAGGGATTATGTGTAATGTTTAGTGCCTTCTAGTGGTACAAAATAAACTTTTATTTTAAAAAAAACATTGATTTGATTGATGGGCAAAAATATACGTAATATCTTACCAATGTTGATTGATGTCAAGAAATGTGTATTTCTTTTACGTAGCGAAATCCATACATAGCAGTGGCCGCGATGTTTTCTGGCGTCTTACTGCTATGCTGTGCTCATTTGGCACTGTTTTTTTTTCCGCACTAGATAATACAGTCCCATCTCGTGGTCAAATATTATACAATGTACCTTTAAGTTATTTTACTAAGGACTGTTCTTACCCAGGAGTCAGATGCCCTTTTTCGAGGAAACCATACCTCTGTGCTGGACTTAGTTTTGAGCAGCCAAGGTACTTTCGGACAGGGCAGAGTGCAGCCATTGATTTTTAATGTCTCCATACCTGTCAAACTCAGCCAATTCATCCTCTTATAAATGATTGCAACGATCCCTGTTAAGTGATACTACACTTTACTAACACAACGCGGCACCTATTTACTTTCAGCAAGACAGACTTTTTAGAACAAAAATATAAATAAATTGTGTAAACAATACGTACAAAAAATACATGCTTGATCAATGACTTGTTTACCTGACCGCCCATTTTGCACACCTGGTTAGCTGCTCCTCTTGCACATCTGTTCTCCTCTGCACTATCGTACTCCAGTGTTATTGTTATTGTATAATGACTTGTTTACCTGACCACCCATTTTGTACATCTGGTAAGCTGCTCCTCTTGCACTCTTTGCACTACTGTATAATACTATACATAGCTATAAATTATTTAGCATAATATCAGTACTTCATTACTCTAACTCAGTACAACATTTATTTATATCTGTACATTCAAGAAAACTGTGCGGGTCAGATGTATCGACATTTCGTTCTGTATACACGTGTACTAGAATGACAATAAAGTATAACTGAAACTGAATCTGAATCAGGGGCACCATAGAGAGTATCCTGACCAGCTGTATCTCTGTGTGGTGTGGAGGCTGCAGCGCTACCGACTGGGGTAGTGTGAGGAGGGTAACGAGGACAGCAGAGAAAATAATCGGGACTACACTTCCCTCCATTCAGGACATTGGCCAGAAGCGCTGCCTATCCCATGCTAAGAACATTATCGGGGACCCCTCTCACCCCCATCATGGACTGTTCACTCTGCTAGCCTCTGGGAAGAGGTACTGCAGTGCGCGGTGCAGGACCACCAGGTTCCGCAGTAGTCTAGTCCCCCTGGCCATTAGACTGTTAAATGGTCAATCTAACATATAGTTAACATATAGTTAACCTAAATCTTAACGGCTGCTAATCTGACTTTTTGCACTACTGGCAGTTCTTTATAGCTTGCCACTCCTTGCACATTTGCTCTCTGCACTATTGTACTTACAGCGTTATGTTACAGTGTTAATGTTACTGTTTACCTGACTTGTTAACCTGAATGCCCATTTTGCACATCTGGTTAGCTACTCCTCTTGCACTATCGGCACTATGGTATGGTAAAATACTATACGTAGCCATAATACAATACAACTTTTACTTATATCTGTACATTCGAGGAAACTGTGCGGGTCAGATGTATCGACATTTCGTTCTGTATACACGTGTACAAGAATGACAATAAAGTAGATCTGAATCTGAATCTGAATCTGAATCTGAATCTCTGAATGATGCTGCGACAATATCAACAATCTAGGTTGACGTCCGCTACCAGTGACCAAAACGCTCCGGATTAGAGCTGAAATAGGCAAGACGAGATTGTTTCGACAAAGAACAGTTTTAAACGATGTACACAATTTGAAATCACCCAAAAAACGTATCCAATACAGGGAAAATTTGACTTAAATTAACAGGTATGTGACTATTTGCAAGCTTCTCGTCTCTTTATCTCTGTAAAACCATTATGAACTCATAATTTTCATCAGCCAGCATTAGAAAAAGCAATCCAGATAAGAGCAAATACAACACCTTTTATGCTAGCTGTCAGCACTTGATGGAAAAGTCCGACCTAATCTGTGTTTTCTTAGAGAACTGATAATCAACACAGGTCCTTGTATACTGACATTTACCATTGAATCGATTTTCTACATTTTAATACACAAAACCTTTTAGTGTGGTGGCTGCTTCTCTTGTGTAAAGTCACTCTCCCGCGGAGCATGAGACCGGGTCACCGGGCTTGCTCAGTGACTATTGCAAACGTTTTACCCACCATTGCACATCAACTTCCCCATGAGATTTCATCAGCAACAGCAGACGTATTGTACACGTACTAGGCCACTTTATACCGATCTCATCCACCCGTAAACCCCGTACAACTATGTCTTCTGAGAATTTTAATGCGATTACTTCGTCTAAAATTCAAATGAAACAGTGTCCTTTTTCGATAAAAACAAGGTTTTCGAGCTTTAAAATCGAACTCCTCGGTTTTCGCAGTTAATCTGTTCCGTAACACCTATGTGAATCCCTCGTTTTTTGCAGGGTACTTCGACAGCCAAAAGTCGCAAAATAGAATATTTTATTCATTTATTTATTAAAAACAGTAATCCCTCAGCTATCGCGGTTAATGGGTACCAAAACCACGCGGGGAAAGTGAAAATCCGCGAAGTAGCGACACCTCTTAAAAAATGCTTAAAAAAAATATTTTAAAAAAAAAATATTTTATTTTATTATTTTTATTTTTTGGACCCGGTTAAAGGGGACCAAAAGCGCCCGCGAAAAGTGAAAATCCGCGAAGTAGCGACGCCCCTTCAAAAATGCTTTAAAAAAAAAAATATATATATATATATATATATATATATCTCATCTCATCTCATCATCCGCACCGCTTATCCTCATTAGGGTCGCGGGGGGGCTGGAGCCCATCCCAGCCATCTTCGGGCAGTGGGTAGGGGACACCCTGAACTGGTTGCCAGCCAATCGCAGGGCACACAGGGACAGACAACTCATTCGCTCATTCACACCTAGGGACAATTTGGACCGGCCAATTCACCTGAAATGCATGTTTTTGGAACGTGGGAGGAAACCGGAGTGCCCGGAGGAAACCCACGATATATATATATATATATATATATATTTTTTTTTAAATTATTTTATTTTATTATGATTGTTTTTTTAGACCCGCGAAGCTCTGAACCCACGAACATGGAACCGCGAAGTAGCGAGGTCCCACTGTACTCTATTATGAATAAATGAATGAATGAATGAATGAATTAATGAAAACTTTACTCGAACATTAAAATAAAAAACAGAACAAAAACAATAACTCAACAACAAAATAATATTACATAATATGTTCGAAAAGGGGGAAGTCAGAAGCAAATGCTTATATTCCCTACCTCTTCATCTTTCCTATTAAATACACCGATGATATAAAAACAATAGTAATAAAATTAATAATAACAGTTATGATATAACAATAACACAATGTAAACCATAGTTCTAGACGCACTATTCCTAATCTCTCGTATCAGTCATACCCAATTTTCTTTATCTCTGTATTCCGCCAGGAATGTTTTTTTGTATTTAAATTCGAACAAGTGAATAGTTGGACATTGTTTGATCTCGTTTTGTAAATTGTTCCAAAGTTTGACTCCACACACAGACACACACATACTTTTCCTGGTAGTTCTCACCTTTGGTATTATGAATTTACTACAGCCCCTTAAGTTATAATTTCCTTCTTTCCGAATGAATAATTTATGGATGTTTTCTGGCATGTTTTTGTTGACCTTAAATAGTGTTTAAGAACGTCAATATCAATGACAATAAAGACAATTCAATTCAACTATAATTAAAAATAAAGCCGTTTTGTGAGACAAGCTAACTGCATGGCCATGCTGAGGTTTTTGAGTTTTTCCTTGACCTCATGTAGGTCTTAGATCAGGGGATGGTGTAATAGTCCGTGGTTTGCAGTTGTCTGTGGTCTGTGCAGCTCTATTTTTAACAAAAAAAAAATGGTTATAGACGAGCCACTGTGAACAAAAAAAAAGGTATTTTTTACAAGTAGCTAAAAGTAGCTGAATTAGAGACTTTTCGTGGTGAATTAGCTTCTTGCGCTCACTGGCTACCAGTCCACTGGTTAGCTTTTGTTGTACTTTTAAAAGAGCCTATCTACTCCTATATTTTCTCATATTTCTGTGAACTCTCAGACTACTCTTTTGTTATGTGCTGATTTGGATTTTCCGTGACTGGTGCCGTGCATTTCGCGGCCATTTTTTTTTCTGCTGTTTGACAAGAACGAGCCTCCAGCACAGATGTAGCTATCCACGTTAGCTTCTCACGCTACTGGCTCCGTGCCGTGTATGTGTCAGTTGCAGTCAAAAGTTAATCTTGTTGGTTTTATACTTGATTGTATTGTATTATTGTAATGTATGACTGACTACATTTAGTCATGATTGTATAATTTTTCCATTTTTTTTAACAATATTTCAGTCATTTATAAACAAAAGGGGGAGGCTAACGCTTCAAGTGGACACAATCGTAAATGAGGTGTGTAAACGGGCACATTCCTGGGTGCCAGGGCAAATGTCCAAGATCACATCAAGCAAGTGTCAGCTTCTGTCCATGTTGGCAACATACAATTGATTTCCTCAGGCAAATGTTGAGCAGCCTGAGCAGCTTGAGCAAGAGTTCACCAAGCGGGGAGAGGCTATCGTCAGTAGGACAATGCTCTATTCAACTGTTTCACTTTGAGATGGATTTTCAATCTGTTTATGGACTGCTCTTTTTGTTCAACGCCCTAATGTTCCTGTAAAATTTGTCTAAAACCCAATCCAAGACGTGTCCAAAGCATATTAAATGCTGTTCTTGAACCATTTGGAGAATATGGGCAGTTTTTGTCTGTTTTGAAAGGTAATATTTTGAAGTTTTGTTCCAAACTGAAATAATCACTGCTAGTTATACTAACAATGAGTAATCTGAAATAGAACACATACAGTTTGCAAGCATTTGTTTTTGTAATGAATGCCTGCAGATGAGTGTAGCATGGGCATCTTAGCTGGAAAACAAGTGAGACAACAGCTTGATGCCTTACCTGGTACTTTGCCAAATTTGATCATAATCATTGTGACATTGTATTTTACACATTTTTTAATGGTAGGTCTGGGTGTTTCCAAAAGTGGCCATTTTGAGACCTCTAGTTTCAAACACTAAGACCTTTGTAAATGTGTGTTTTGATTTTGAATTTTTCTTTAGACATTTTGAAAGAGTTGTAAATGTTTGACTTCTCTTTCCAGAAGTCAATCAATGATTTTCCACACTTGCGCATAACAATGGTGTGTAAAAATGAATCATGAACGGCACGTTTATTTTGGGGTCTGACTTTTGTAGAGAATTGCTTTCAACCATATGAATTTAATTCAGAATCTAATTCGGTGGTTAGGGATTTAGCCAGTGCTCACGGTTTACCACCCGAACTATTTCGACATAGCCTCGCATTGTGTCTAGCATGCATTATGGAGGAAGCAATACTCTAAACATATTTCAATTTTAGCTTTAAATGATCCATTTTCAGTTCATTTATATGGTTAGTGATTGATCAGTCAAGAAGAAGAATAGTTGAGACACACAAATAAATGATAAACAGGTTTGATACTGACAAACTACATGTATTTTACATGAGAAGAAACATTAAATCACACAAAAAATAATAGGACATTGTTGACATAAGCCCTTATAATCTTAGAAAACTGAAACAGTGAAAGACATTTAGCAGCAATAATGAAATTATTGATCCATAAACTCGGTTAAGATAATCAGGTGAATTAAATGAAGTATGAAGTATTTTCATAACATGTTGGAAATGAAATATTTTTGGCCCTGCACCAAAACCAGTTTGTTATAAAACATTTTCCTTCTTGCCTTTGAGTCAGATAAATCAGCACGTGGGGGGGAAGGAAAAAGGTGGGGGTTGGACACTTGGTGAAAAAGAAAATCCTCCTCAGAAAGGTCTCTCTTTTTGTCGCATCCCTCAGCCGGGGGATAGGTAAATGGTGAACCATAGGTTTTCCATGGTTCCTAGCTGGAGGGATGAGGCCTGGCTTTTGACTTTCCTAGTTTCCATTGTCCCCTAGGCAGCCAAGGCCCGTGAGGATTATTAATCTTTTAAATTTCATATAACCACTTTGGGGTTTCAAATCTTTATTATACAGCTGGAAAATCTGCTCACTATCTGTGCATGGATGTTCTCAGTTGGTGGAGTCGGATGAGGGCATTGACTCTACATTTGAGTACACAGTGAAGATCTGTGTTAGTTCTTATCAGATTTCATTGGCTAACCAATGTGTCAATCATCATTTCATTTGGTTACTATTGGCTAAAGATATTTGAAGCCAAAGTAGGTCCTGAAAACAACAATACACGCCCTCATAGGTTTGCCACAGGCTATAGGCAGTGAAAAAAATCTTGCATTTGGCCGAGAGTAGTGTCAATCAAGAGGTCAGCGGCTATTGGCTGTATTGGAAATCATCTGACAAGTCTGATATTTTTGGAGCGAAACAAAAGGATACAGCAAATAACTTCAAACGATGCCGGAATGCTTTTAGGTGGATTTTTTTTTTAAATCTGTTGGCATTATTGTGTGTTTTGGAGCAAATATTTTACACTGTTGGATTCACTGGACGGTGCTGGATGTAACAACTCAGTGGAAATCTAAGCTTAAAAGACACTTCTACTCTATAGCCTATTGATAATCTATAGTTTATGTTGATAATATGCGTATTATTCGCCCTTATGTAGGTTTTAAATGAGCGGATGGTGTCATAATAGTCTGTAATAATAGTTTGCATTAGTCTTTGATCTGTGCAGTCCTTTGAGGCTCTTTGTGATTAAGGGCTATACAAATAAACATGACTTGACTTGACTCCATATTTGCAGAGAATTATATAATCAGCTGACTATGAGAGCACTTTGTGATTTTTCTGTGATGAGTACATTTTGAATCGTAAGAGTTGAAGCTTTCCAGTAATATGTGGCATGACGTATTTCAGTGACTGGTGACATCGCCGGCGGGTGTTATGCCGAGATTTGCATCCCCCTCGCTATTATAACCTACTATAACCTCGTTTTATCTCACTTTTATATCACTTTTTGGGAATGTAATGGCGAACATATAACAAAAACCACTTCGTCTTGCATTTGTTGGGAATGTAATACAACTTAAACCATTCCGTCTTTGAATTTGTTGTGAATGTATTCGAACGGTAATTCACATCGTATACAAATCACTTTTGAGCAGGTAACATGTTTATTTTGCCTTTTTCTATTCAAATCGCTCGTATTGAAACTGTTATACACTCTACCATAAAGCTTATTTCAGCATAATAAGCTTTACGGTAGAGTGCATAACAGTTCTCAAAAGTGATCTAAATACGGTGTGCTGCGTGTGCATTACCGTTCGATTACATTCACAACAAATACAAAAACGGAATAGTTTAAGTTGTATTACATTACCAACAAATCCAAGACGAAGTGGTTTTTGTTATATGTTCGCCATTACATTCCCGAAAAGTGATATGAAAGTGAGATAAAAGTGAGGTAAAAGTGGTTATAGTAGCGAGGGGACGCAAATCTCGGCAGGGATGCATTTCTCGGCATAACACTGGCCGTCAGACTGTAAATGTAAAGAAAATAGGCTTTATTGTCTGTAGTTCATATATGCCCAGAATATTCTGTAAATGAACCCTTCGAAGAGACTGCTCATTCCATTTCAGATCCCATCGCTAGCCAGAATCAGAACCGCAAAGGACGATAAGAGATTTCCACTACAAATGTGTTATGTGTTGAATTAAAGACATGCGCTTATGCCAAAATGAGATGCTAGTGATTAAGATTTTGAGCACATCATGTTCAATTTTGTAAATAAGATATTCACAACACGTATCATCCTCTCTGCTACTCAATAGTTTTTCCCCCCACAGTAGGTGGTGTCAGTCAACATTTCTCCAGATTGTCTGATATTTGTTGTTGCAAGTGCATTTGAGAGACATTAAATGCTATTTTTATTTTACATTCAAAAGAACAGCTGGTTCCTTGCCTTTAAAGTCTCTCCGTGGAGCTTTTTGCCTGCAGGTAAGCCGCTTCTTCCTTCACTCCATTTTTAATACAATTCTTTGAAGAAGTATATTTATATGCCCAGTGCTGGGAAATGAGCAGAAGTTTTAGGAGTTGTGACTATGTGCCTCTTTCCCCTGATAACAATGGACCAATCACAAGTGAGCAGTATAGCTTTGGTTGACGCCTGATGCACTCTTGAAACTGAGAAAGTTGTGAGTGCCAATAAAAACTATATAGTAAATAAAGACTATAAAGTAAAGTCAATAAAGTAAAAGCGTTTTCGCTTGTTATAGCAGAACTTGTACTGCAACTGTTTACAAGCGCGTTTGTGTACGGTAGGTTAGTGTGAAATAATTTGTGTACGAATTTCGAAAGTGGATATCTAATAATGATTGCATCACTAGGCTGATTTTTTTAGCTGATTTCAGGGTCAATCAATAATTAGAATTAATAATTGATTGAGAAATTAATCTGCTGAGAAAAGTTGCATATCTCTGTTATGATTGTTTCATATTTCAGAGACACACATCAGTTTATAGTTTTATCGGGATAAAGCATGACAAACCTCATAGTCAATATCATAATCTGAAGATTGGCTATATGATAATATCAGTAATTATTTACCCGTTATCACAGATAATTTAATCAAGACATACAGGGAGTGCAGAATTATTAGGCAAGTTGTATTTTTGAGGATTCATTTTATTATTGAACAACAACCATGTTCTTAATGAACCCAAAAGTCTCATTAATATCAAAGCTGAATATTTTGGAAGTTGGAGTGGGGCTTTTTTAGTTTTAGCTATTTTAGGAGGATATCTGTGTGTGCAGGTGACTATTACTGTGCATAATTATTAGGCAACTTAACAAAAAACAAATGTATACCCATTTCAATTATTTATTTTCATCAGGGAAACCAATATAACAGCTCAAATATACATTTCTGACATTCAAAAACAAAACAAAAACAAATCAGTGACCAATATAGCCACCTTTCTTTGCAAGGACACTCAAAAGCCTGCCATCCATGGATTCTGTCAGTGCTTTGATCTGTTCACGATCAACATTGCGTGCAGCAGCGACCACAGCCTCCCAGACACTGTTCAGAGAGGTGTACTGTTTTCCCTCCTTGTAAATCTCACATTTGATGAGGGACCACAGGTTCTCTATGGGGTTCAGATCAGGTGAACAAGGAGGCCATGTCATTAGTTTTTCTTCTTTTAGACCCTTTCTTGCCAGCCACACTGTGGAGTACTTGGATGCGTGTGATGGAGCGTTGTCCTGCATGAAAATCATGTTTTTCTTGAAGGATGCGGACTTCTTCCTGTACCACTGCTTGAAGAAGGTGTCTTCCAGAAACTGGCAGTAGGACTGGGAGTTGAGCTTGAGTCCATCCTCAACCCGAAAAGGCCCCACAAGCTCATCTTTGATGATACCAGCCCATACCAGTACCCCACCTCCACCTTGCTGGCGTCTGAGGCGGACTGGAGCTCTCTGCCCTTTACCGATCCAGCCACGGGCCCATCCATCTGGCCCATCAAGACTCACTCTCATTTCATCAGTCCATAAAACCTTAGAAAAATCCGTCTTGAGATTTTTCTTGGCCCAGTCTTGACGTTTCAGCTTGTGTGTCTTGTTCAGTGGTGGTCGTTTTTCAGCCTTTCTTACCTTGGCCATGTCTCTGAGTATTGCACACCTTGTGCTTTTGGGCACTCCAGTGATGTTGCAGCTCTGAAATATGGCAAAACTGATGGCAAGTGGCATCTTGGCAGTTGTACGCTTGACTTTTATCAGTTCACGGGCAGTTATTTTGTGCCTTGGTTTCTCTACACGCTTCTTGCGACCCTGTTGACTATTTTGAATGTAACGCTTGATTGTTCGATGATCACGCTTCAGAAGCTTGGCAATTTTAAGAGTGCTGCATCCCTCTGCAAGATATCTCACTATTTTTGACTTTTCAGAGCCTGTCAAGTCCCTCTTATGACCCATTTTGCCAAAGGAAAGTAAGTTGCCTAATAATTATGCACACCTGATATAGGGTGTTGATGTCATTAGACCACACCCCTTCTCATTACAGAGATGCACATCACCTGATATGCTTAATTGGTAGTAGGCTTTCGAGCCTATACAGCTTGGAGTAAGACAACATGCATAAAGAGGATGATGTGGTCAAAATACTCATTTGCCTAATAATTCTGCACTCCCTGTATATACTGATGTACTCAAAGAAATTAGGTGAATACTATTCTAGGAGGATGGGGTTTAATAAAAACTGTCAGGACCAGAACAGAAATAGGACCCACTTGCGTTACGTTTCTCACAAGTTTTATCGGAGGAAAGAGGAAGGGCTGTGCCCACGTGTTCAGAATACGGAAGTAGCCAGAGATGGCGGTGTCAGGGACGGAAAAACAGGTGGATTGCCGGGACAGGAGAGCAAAAACGTGGTCGGGAACAAAAACGGGTCGTAAGTCGGGACAGGAGAGCAGACGTGGTTGCGATCAAAATGGGTCGTAGCCGCAGACAAACGGGAGCAAAAACGGGACAGGTGGGAGTCAGGGTCAAAAAAGGCTTGCCTAGTATACAATGATGTTCGCAGACGGACTGATATCCGAGGACTGACAGGACTGGGTTCAAATACTGACAGGGAGCCAATCAGAACCTGCGGCAGTTGAGTCACATAAGTAATCATGACAAAAACATGACACTTGAATCTTATGCAAGTTATTTTCACCGCACAGTAAATGGCTTTGAATTATATACGGCCAGCATGTAGTGCTCACAGTTTCCCACATGATTGGAAGGCAAAAAAAAACTTTCTCAGAAAAGTCTATGCCTTTTTGTCGCATCCTTCAGCCGAGGGATAGGGAAAATGAGAACCATGGCTTGGTTTTGCCATGTTTCCTGGCTAGGAAGATGAGGCGGTGGCTTTTGGCCTTCTTGGTCGCCATTGTCCTCAGGCGGACAACACGGCCATCTTGCCCCCCCAACCGCCCCTTTCGATCACGTGTGGAGGCAGTAGGAACATAGGAGACACTTTGGAGCTCTTGTGATGGATTTATGGGTAGGCGCAGTCCTGGCCAAGAGGGGCGGTCTTAGTCCCAGCCCTGTAAGTGGAGTCGGTCGGCAGCATTTCTCCTACACACAATTTTTGTTTTACCGTCCTTAATTGCACACGCCTTATAGTGTGCCTTATATATGAAAAATATATCAAATTAACATTTTTTTATGGGTGTACCTTATTATCCGGATTGCCTTATAGTGTAAAAAAATCCGGTTTAAGCGAGGGTTTCTATTCCACGGACTTTCGCCTTTTACCCGTTCATTTTGGAACATAAACCTCGAGATAAATGAGGGTTCACCGTTATCAATTTTTAAATATGATATCTCATAACCAGGGTTGGGTAGGTTTACTTTAACTTGATTACTTTCAATTACTTTTGGATTACTCCAATACCAAATATGCTAATAAAAGACAAAAGAAACTAAATATAAATAAAATTACAAAATTTTGTGCAGGCTTGGGGAGTAACGGAATACATGGAACGGCAAAAATGATGTTGGCAAGCTGTTTGGATTTATTTTCATTTTGTTTCTGTCGCATTTTATGTTAGTTTTGCCGGAGATCAAAGAGATCAAAGCCAGGAGAGAAAGCTTACCACGTGTTGTGAGTCATCATTTTATTCATATTTAGTTTATTTTGTCTTTTATTAGCATATTTGGTATTGGAGTAATCCAATCCAATCCAAAAGTAATTGAAAGTAATCAAGTTAAAGTTACCCTACCTAACCCTGTACCTTATTATCCGGAGTGCCTTATAGTGTAAAAAACCCGGTTTAAACGAGGGTTTCTATTTAACGGACTTTCGCCTTTTACCCGTTCTTTTTGGAACATAAACCTCGAAATAAATGAGTGTTCGCCGTAATCATTTTTTAAATATGATATCTCATAACAAGGAAATTTCAAAGAAAATGCCTCACATCTTTATCTCGAAAGGTCTCGACCATCAGACCATTATACATTGTGACGGCACGCGTGCATCTCGCTCGTGCCATATGCTCTCATTATCCCGACACGCAATTCCTTGTTTGGTTTATTGGCTTCCCCGAGGGCCTCTTGACTCTCGCTCATGTCTCTCACCAACTGATTGCGGTAAAAAACGTCCGACGGCATCCATGCACGAGCGACGACTCCACGAGTTCGCCGATACGAGAGGCCGCGGAGAGATGTCTGCCCCTTAAGAGCGGCGAATGAGTCAGGGGTTCGTCGCCTCTTCCGGAGACCATTAACACGCTTGTATTTTGCGATCCTGTTAAACGTATGATAAAATTGCTCAAAAACCGGGACGGAAGGTCGAACACGTCGGAAACGTTGCTTGAGAAAAATGAATTATGCATGTCATTGAGCGACGATGGCGCTTCCCTTTGTCCTTAGCTTCTTTGCGTGCAATTCCAGGCCACTGGCTCCCGATGCCTAAACTCCCGCAGGAGGTTTTTCCCAACTTTACACATCGATCGTGAGCAAGATTGTGCGTCACGTTGCGTGTTCACTTTCGTCCTTGGGCGATTTTTGCTGAGATTATAAGGATTAGACAGAAAAACTTTCCTGATAATAGTCTTGGGGATTATCGCTGCAGATATTCAACATATTTCTCATCTCATCTCATCTCATCTCATTAGCTGCACCGCTTATCCTCAGTAGGGTCGCGGGGGTGCTGGAGCCCATCCCAGCAATCATCGGGCAGTGGGCAGGGCAGGGGACACACTGAACTGGTTGCCAGCCAATTGCAGGGCACACAGGGACAGACAACTCGCTCGCTCATTCACACCTAGGGACAATTTGGACCGGCAAATCCACCTGAAATGCATGTCTTTGGAATGTGGGAGGAAACCGGAGTGCCCGGAGGAAACCCACGCAAGCACGGGGAGAACATACAAACTCCGCACAGTAAGTCCGGTAGCTGGATTTGAACCCACACAGGAGGTTCCCAAGACCTTAGAACTGTGCCGCACACGCGCTAACCACTGCGCCGCCGTGCTGCCCTCAACATATTTCTGTAAATCGATAATATTGTTTGGATGCGTCATACTGTTTCATACTTTTGTTCATAGGTATACTTTACTGAGATTACAAGGATTCGACAGCCCAAAAAAACCTATAAACTGTGGTGATAATAGTCCAAATTGAAATGAGAATGAGAATTATCATAATTGTTTTTCTTGAATACAGTCAAATAAAATGAAAATAAAAACAAATAAAATTGTAAAAAAAAATCCTTCTTGGAATAAGTTTGTAAAACGAATTAGTGATTAGAAGCAAGCAAATAATAAATGTATAAACTTGAAAAAAATACAAGAAATAATCTTGAAAATTAATAATAAAAACAGTTTTATTGAAAACGGTTCATGCATTAAATCCCCCCCCCCACACACACAATCTGACAAATAAACCTGAATGTCCTGATTTTAATAATTTTGTCATGATTACCGATGCGAAGCACCTGTGCCCGCTCATTTGGCGCCAACTGCCGCAGGTTCTGATTGGCTCTCTGTCCCTATTCAAACCCACTCCTATCTGTCCCCGTTTGGCAGTCCGTCTGCAAACTCTGTTTTTCAAGGAAAGCCTTTTTCGACCTTGAGGCCGGTCCCCTTTTTTGCTCCTGTTTGTTTCCCGCTACGACCTGTTTTGTTCTCAACCACGTCTGCTCTGCCGTCCCGAATTACGATCCGTTTTTGATCCTGACCACGTCTTGCTCTCCCTACGACCAGTTTTCCGCCCCTGACACCGCCATCGCTCGCTACGGAAGATCCACTTTCGTGTTCGGATCACAAGCCGAGTACGAGAGCGAACACGGGATCGTGGGCGCACCCCTTCCTGGTTCCTTCAATAAAACTTGTGGTAAACGTTAAGCGAGTGGGTCATGTTTCCGTTCTGGTCCTGACACATTGTTTTTACTTGTTAAAATACATTTTAATACATGTAATAATATGAGATATATATGCTAAAAATAGGTGTAAAATTAACTTTTACTTCCTGACAGCAACAGTGTCACCAGAACAGAAAGGCAGACAGAGAAATGGCTGAGGAGTATTAGGGCTCACAGGTAAATTTATGGCATGGCCATATCACCATGGGTTGCTGCCGAGACTCATGTGGCTGATGACTTAGTATAAAGTTATGATAACAAGCTTAGAAGGAGTGGAGAAGATCAACAAGTACCTCCGGAAATGGTTGAGAATCCTTCCAAGCTTCATTTTGTACGCCTGTATAAAAGATAAGGGTAGATCCAACTTCTTCTGTCGTCCGCGGTGGTGGAATTCATGGTAGCTAAGTGCAAAGTCATATTGACTTCCATAGACTCCCAGGCCGAACAAGTTAGACATGCAGGCACCCCCTCAGGGTCAGGATACAAGTGAGCAATTGTTGCACAAGCTGAAACAAGCTGACATTATCGGAACACCATGCACAGGAAGACAGGGCCTTGGAACCCTCCACACCCAGCAATTGACCGAGGCAGGAACCAAGGGCTGAGAGCCATGATCAAGGAAGGTGTACAAAGCCTATAGGAGGAAGGGCAGAGGGTGAAAGTAGTAGAGCTTGCGTCAAAGACAGCATGGGCCAAATGGATCCTACCCATGAGGAAGATCACATGGGGAGCTCTAAGGCGATTGGAACCGTTTCCCATCTAACTTGCACTTGTAGGGCCTAAAAGAGATCGCCTTTACAAGCTTTGGGGAGAAAATGGTATCATGGCGCACATCCTGTCAGGGTGTAAAAGCAGTTTTTACCCCAGAAGATACAGGTGGTGCAACGATAAGAGGCTTACGACCCTTGCTTACACCTTGGAGCAGGTGTGTTGCAAGAACGGCAACCACATGGGAAAATAATGCCATCTATTAAATGTTTTCAAGGCATCAACCACCATACCAACAAGAAACAACCTTCTACAGAATGCCCAACCATGGAAAATGAAGGTAGACCTGGTTGTCCGGACCGCTCGAACGTCAGATGTGGTAATGTGGTCCGAAGAGACAAAGAAGATCCTCATAGAACTTACAGTCCCATTGCAAGAGAGTTATGAGGAGGCGTCCGAAAGAAACAATGCCAAATACCAGGACCTCTTGCATGACTGCAGGGGGAAAGGATGGCATGTTTGGTTGTTCCCCGTTGAGGTTGGTGGTAGAGGACTCCCCATCCAGTCAGTGTGGAGAACACTTACAGCCATGGGAATGACAAGGAGGGAGAGGAAAATGGCAGCTCGCAGGATGGGAAAGGCAGCAGAAAGAGCCTCTTGCTGGTTATGGAGCAGGATGAGGAGCTTATTAGTAAGCCAGGAGGAAGTGATGGGCAGGGATTTGGCCACCACTGTCGGCCCGGCCCGTCAATGGGAAGGGGTTTGGGTTCAGACTAAAAACACCTGATGTTCTTGGTAACCACCTGATAACCAGGGTTGGGTAGGGTTACTTTAACTTCTCATCTCATCTCATCTCATTAGCCGTACCGCTTATCCTCATTAGGGTCGCAGGGGGGGCTCGAGCCCAACCCAGCCATCTCCAGGCAGTGGGCAGGGGACACCCTGAACTGGTTGCCAGCCAATCGCAGGGCACACAGGGACAGACAACTCATTCGCTCATTCACACCTAGGGACAATTTGGACAGGCCAATTCACCTGAAATGCTTGGAATGTGGCAGGAAACCGGAGTGCCCGCGCAAGCACGGGGAGAACATACAAACTCCGCACAGGAAGTCTGGAGCTGGATTTGAACCCACGACAGGTTCCCATGACATGAACTGTGCCGCACAAGCGCTAACCACTGCGCCGCCGTGCTGCCTGTACTTTAACTTGATTACTTTTAATTACTTTTGGATTACTCCAATACCAAATATGCTAATAAAAGACAAAAGAAACTAAATATGAATAAAATGATGACTCACAACACGTGGTAAGCTTGCTCTCCTGGCTTTGATCTCTTTGATCTCCGGCAAAACTAACATAAAATGCGACAGAAACAAAATGAAAATAAATCCAAACAGCTTGCAACCTCATTTTTGCCGTTCCATGTATTCCGTTACTTCCCAAGCCTGCACAAAATTTAGTAATGTAGTAACCCTGCTGATAACATCAAATCCTCTTGGCGAAAGCTACATTATCCAAAAGTAAATGAAATATAGGTATCTACGGATGTATCGTCAACTTCAATCATTGTTTTTCTTCGTTAGAAAAAATTACATAAATACAATAAAAAGTGAAAAGTACTACAAATAGGAGTAAAAATTCCATCCACTTGGACTGGTTTCTGTGTGCATGTAGCTAAAAATGTACTTCACCGTGTCATGGTTGCCCATGGCGCCCAACGGGCCGCCAGCTGTGGCATGTTGACTGATTGACTTCCTTCCTATTTAAGCTCAGTGCTCCCACTCACCCTTTGCCAGTCTGTCAATGAACCTCTGCAACCGCAAGACGTGGGATTTGACTCGGTTTCCTGCTTGTGTTTCCTGTCCGGTATCGTTCCCGTCTAATTTTATCCTGTTTATTATCGATCTCCAGTTTCGTTGCCAGCTATTTTGTTCTGTTTGTTATCGATCTCCAGTGTCTGGTAGCGTTCCCATCTGGTTTGTCCTGTTTAATTTCGATCTCCAGTGTCTGGTATCGTTTCCGTCTATCTCGTCCTGCTTTTTATCGGACTCCAGTCTCATGTCTGATATCTATCCTGTCAGTTCTGTCCTGTCTGGTATCGACCCCTTCTGTTCGGTATCTGCTCGTGCAATTGGTATAGATCTCGTCGGCCTCTGGCTTCCTGTCATTCCACGCCAGACTGTTGCCTTATTTCTTCCGCCAACGATCGCCGAATCACTGGCGTTTGGGTTAACGTGCATGACTGCCCCATTTCCCGTAGAGTAAAGCTTTTGTGAGAAACGTCAAGAATCTGGGTTCTCCTCCTGTTCCGGTTCTTGACACACCGGTCACAGCTGACCCAAATCACGTTATATATTCTCAAAAGAATGGTTTACTCTGTGTACTACAAATAGGAGTAAACATTCCATCCACTTGGACTGTTTTCTTTGTGCATGTAGCTATAAATGTACTTCACCGTGTAACGGTTGCCCATGGCGCCCAACGGGCCGCCAGCTGTGGCTTGTTGACTGATTGACTTCCCTCCTATTTAAGCTCAGTGCTCTCACTCACCCTTTGCCAGTCCATCAACAAACCTCTCCAACCTCAAGACGTGGGTTTTGACCCGGTTTCCTGCTTGTGTTTCCTGTACAGTATTGTTCCTGTCTATTTTATCCTGTTTAATATTGATCACCAGTTTTGTTGCCGGCTATTTTGTTCTATTTGTTATCGATCTCCAGTGTCTGGTATCATTTCCGTCTATCTCGTCCTGCTTTTTATCGGACTCCAGTCTCATGTCTGATATCTATCCTGTCAGTTCTGTCCTGTCTGGTAACGACCCCTTCTGTCCGGTATCTGCTCGTGCAATTGGTATAGATCTCGTCGGCCTCTGGCTTCCTGTCATTCCACGCCAGACTGTTGCCTTATTTCTTCCGCCAACGATCGCCGAATCACTGGCGTTTAGGTTAACGTGCATGACTGCCCCATTTCCCGTAAAGTAAAGCTTTTGTGAGAAACGTCACGAATCTGGGTTCTCCCCCTGATCCGGTTCTTGACTCACCGGTCACAGCTGACCCAAATCAGGTTATATATTCCCAAAAGAATGGTTGACTCTGTGTGCTGCCATGTCTATGATCGAAGGAATTGATCAGAATTCATAGCGTGCTCTTGCCACTATCTCTTGAAATATTTTCAGAAGGTCGTCATAGTCCAAACTTGGTATTTTTCTCTTTTTTTTTGTATTTTTCTCACTTCTATCGATATATAATATCGAGTCCACCTCAGTCTGTTGTTATCTCGCTCACAATCTCACTGCCTGCCGAGTTCATCCATATTCTCATCACTATTCTTAACCGGTGCCAGATTGAAATCCGGAATCACCCCGGCATCCCATTTGTCACCGTTTCCTTGGGCCCGCATGCTAAACAGTAAATCCTCGGCACGAGGGTGAGGATTTCCACAACGCGTGTAGATCGTTTCAGCAAAAGCTCAACTGATTTGCCTCACGGCCTTCTGGGGAAATAGCTCACTGCCGGCATTATCTTGTGAGGAAAATAGATTTTGGAAGACAGTTGGTTCCCTACGATGCTCTCCTCGGCTTACGGCAATGAAAATTCAGCTGAGCCAAAGTGAAATGAACTCTTTAGTGAGCTCCACTGAAAAACACAGTACAGCCATTTTTTTTTTTTTTCCGTCTGGTACTTCAAAGTAAGATTATGCGGTGAAAAGTGAAAACTGATTACAAATTGGAACCATGAGAGATATGATTACAACAAGAAAAGTGTTGATTTCACATCTGACCCTCTTTGATTGGACATTGTGCATAGACCGGGGGTCGGCAACCCAAAATGTTGAAGGAGCCATATTGGACCAAAAAACAAAAAAAACTAAACAATATTGTCTGGAGCGACAAAAAAAAAAAAACAGGAAAAAGAAAAGAAAGCCTTATAATGAAGGAAACACATGTTGTAGGGATCCATATCAGCTGTACATAGCCTAGTGTCATGTACAAACAGGGTTGGGTAGGGTTACATTAACTGGATTACTTTCAATTACTTTTGGATTACTCCAATACCAAATATGCAAATAAAAGACAAAATAAACTAAATAGGAATCAAATGATGACTCACAACACGTGGTAAGCTTTCTCTCCTGGCTTTGATCTCTTTGATCTCCGGCAAAACTAACATAAAATGCGACAGAAACAAAATGAAAATAAATCCAAACAGCTTGCCAACATCATTTTTGCCGTTCCAGGTATTCCGTTACTCCCCGAGCCTGCACAAAATTTAGTCATTTTATTCATATTTAGTTTCTTTTGTCTTTTATTAGCATGTTTGGTATTGGAGTAATCCAAAAGTAATTGAAAGTAATCCTGTTAAAGTAACCCTACCCAACCCTGGCTACAAATATGAAATATACAATCATGATAAATAAATTTTTCTGCAATGGATTTTGTGGGGAACACACCACGTGACCACTTAGTTAAAGGATGCAAAGACGTTTCTCTTCATTAAAATATCAATAAAATACAGTTCATTTCATTGATTTCATAAATTTCATTCATAAAGAAATTAGATTTCTGATGTTAGTTTTTATTTTGAGGATTTACAAAAACACCATCGAGATCAGGGGTGTCAAACCCACTTTAAAACGGGGGCCACAGGATAGAACAAACATTATCTCAGGGGCCGGACAAATAGATAAGAGGCAATGAAAAAGCGAGAAAAAGAACTAAGAGAAAGAGTGAGAGAACAAGAGAGGGTGGGACAAAGAAAGACAGAAAGGGAGAAAGAGAGAGAGAGAGATAAGAGAAAGAGAACATGAGAAACAAAAGAGATAACAAGAGTAATAGTGAGAGAGGAGCAAAGAGAGAAAGAAAGAAATATAAAGAAAAATAGAAAAAAAGAGAAGAGAGAAAAGAGAAGGAGAGATATAGAGAAGGGAAATCAAGAGAGTGAAAAAGAAAAGGAGAGAAAGAGAGAATGGAAATCAAGAGTGAGAAAGAGAAAAAATTGAGAAAGGGAAAGAGGAAGACAGAGTAAAATAAGGTAAATAGACAGAGAGAGAAAGAGACAACGAGAATCAAAGAAAGTGAAAGAAATACACAGAGAGAGAGAGAGAGAGAGAGAGAGAGAGAGAGAGAGAGAGAGAGAGAGAGATACAATTTCAGCGTCTTTGTGAGAGCCACTTGGCTTTTGCAACATCAAGTGGACATATTTCAACCTGCAGCTCGTTTTTCTCTTGCGCCTCTCTGAGCGTTGTCTTGCGGGCCTGATTCAACCCCTCAGCGGGCCTGATCCCACCCGTTTTAGGTTTCACCACAGCATCTCTATCAGATTCAAATCCAGACTTTGACTTGGCCAATCCAGAACCTTCATTTTGTTTTGTTTTTAAAGCCATTTATCGGTGGACCTGCTGATGTGCTTTGGATCATTGTCCTGCTGCATGATCCAAGAGTACCTGAGTTTTAGGGCACGGACTGATGTTCTTCTTGAGGGTCTTCTGGTAAACACCAGAATTTATTATTCCGTCAACCACAGGAAGTTGTCCTGGTCCTGAGGCAGCAAAGCCGCCCCAGATAAGTTCAGTGTTCATGACTCCACGATAAGAACGACTGTGGCAAAAAATGGATTCCATAGGAGAGTTCCTGGGCAAGAAACACTGTTGTCACAGAACACAAAGAATCATCTCACATTTGTCAAAAAGCATCTTGATTATCCTCAAAACTATTGGTGAAACATTCTGTACTACTAAACAGCATTATCTTTAGACAGAAGAGCAGCTTCAGTGACAGACTGCTGTCACTGTCTTGTACCACGGACAGATCTTTTCTTCCTCATGCCATGAGGCTCTTTAACTCCACCCGGTGGAGTAAAGACCCACATTAAACCACACCCCCTACATTGCATACTACTGTACTTTTATTGCAGTGTGTATTTTATGTAGCACTATCTAAATACTCTATACAACACGCTACAGTGGGTATTAGCACGTCACATTGGGTATTTGTATTCTTTTTGCTTTATTATTGTATTGTATTGTTCTCAGCGAAGGGATGCTGCTGGAAATGTGAATTTCCCTGCGGGGATGAACAAAGTATCTATCTATCTATCTATCTATCTATCTATCTATCTATCTATCTATCTATCTGTCTGTCTGTCTGTCTGTCTGTCTGTCTGTCTGTCTGTCTGTCTGTCTGTCTGTCTGTCTGTCTGTCTGTCTGTCTGTCTGTCTGTCTGTCTGTCTATCTATCTATCTATCTATCTATCTATCTATCTATCTATCTATCTATCTATCTATCTATCTATCTATCTATCTATCTATCTGTCTGTCTGTCTGTCTGTCTGTCTGTCTGTCTGTCTGTCTGTCTATCTGTAGACTGAGGGGTCAAAAATTGAACGTTTTGGAAGGTGTGTCTTGGGTGTTACGGTGATGGCCCTGGGGACAAAGCTGTTTCTGAGCCTGCTGCTCCTTGACCTGAGGGACCTGTAGTCCCTACCAGAGGGCAACAGTTCAACTGTTTTCGATTTTTTTTTTAAAAACACAAAAAATGTATCTATATCGTTCTAAAAGTACATTATATGTAGAACGACCTGTCTATATAATGCATCAGTGTTATTGTCAACAATAAATTCCGTTCACTGGAGCATGAACCTCAGCCAAGGCTGAGTAATCGTAATTTGGATACGCACCAAATTGTCCGCCTCCGTATATTACGCACCTCCTGTTTATGCATGGATCCCTTCATTAAGATTCATGATTAATTCAGCGGAAAATGAGAGAAAATACGAGCAAAATGTTCTGACGCCCAAGGAAATTGAAGACACAGTTTTGTCTGAAGCGTCACGAGGGCGTGTATTCCTTTCACAGATATCCCCCCAAGATTTTTTCACAGCACTTTACTTAAAAACAAAAACAAATGGAAGCATCATGTGCTGGTGAGAGAAATGAAACGTGACTCACTCGTGGCTGTTGTGATTCTGATGCGTGGGGATACAGCTGTCTTCTTGGCGCATTTCGAAAGTCCAACATTCGGAGTCTTTTCTCCGACGCAAGCTAGGTGGCATGTGAGTTCTGACAGCATCGGTCATAGTCTGATTCAGTGGTGCCTCTACATTGGGATGAATTTGTTCCCTATTCAAGCTTTTATCTAGAATTTCTCGTATTGCGAATGAGTTTCCCCCACAAGAAACAACTGAAAACCAATTAATCCGCTCCCAGCCTCCACAACTCATCCAAGTTAAGCCTAAATAGCTATAAAAGAGAACGACTGTGGCAAAAAATGGATTCCATAGGAGAGTTCCTGGGCAAGAAACACTGTTGTCACAGAACACAAAGAATCATCTCACATTTGTCAAAAAGCATCTTGATTATCCTCAAAACTATTGGTGAAACATTCTGTACTACTAAACAGCATTATCTTTAGACAGAAGAGCAGCTTCAGTGACAGACTGCTATCTATCTATCTATCTATCTATAGATGCTTCCTGATCATTTAAAACACATTTGAATAGTAATTTAACACACATGAATAAGATAAATAAGATGATAATAATGAAAACAAAATGCGAGTCATGACGGTTGCACACAGTTGTGTTAAAAATATTTCTGTTTGTAGAGATGCCCTGAAAAAATATATTTGTAACCATTGACTGAAAGACAGAAACAGAGACATAAAAATAGAGACGCGGGCCTACTCACGAACGAGATCGTCCGTAAGTTGCTTAAGTGCCAGACTTTGTATGTTTAGGTTTTATATAAGTATGTCAAAGGCTTGTATACGTAACCTGTTTTGTTTTGTACTAAAAAATAAAAAAATATAAAATAATACGCTCTATAAAGATAAATAAAATGAAGTTTTACTTACCGTACATTCCGGACTATAGAGCGCACCTGATTATAAGCCGCACCCACCACATTTTGAGAGGAAAACCGATCTTGTACTTACACAAGCCGCACCTGTATATAAGCCGCATGCGCCCACATTAAAAGAATGTATCAATAACACAAAATTAGCCCAGACCGGACTTTAATTCCCGCGATTGGGACTGAATGTCCTTCATTAAAGTGCACAGTCCAAAAATCACAGCCAGCAAAATGAATGGAAAAGAATACCGGTACTTGAGGTTTGATGCAGACTTGCAGAGTCCAGGTCCAGTTGAAAGTAATCCAAGGAAAAAAGTGTATATTTTCCAAAGGTAAGGGTGGGAAAAATATATATCCACTATTGTCCGCCGTGTCCACAAACACTCACCTTTACCGGTTTCGAATTCCCGTCATCCCGTGTTTGTTACGCCCCTTCTTTTTAATTGGCCCGTGCAAGACATATCAGAATAAGTGTTCAAAATAAATACAAATGAATACGTTACAAAAATATACAGTTGCAAATACATATTATACATGGTTACACATATATACAAAGAAAGACGGTACACCGAGAGAGTTTTCAAAACTTTGATAAGAATAATATAACTTTTATCCCGAACGGTGCCAGACATGGCAGTTAATGGTAGCAACACGCTAGCAACACGCTCGCAACGGTAAACCGTCCTCATCTTCCTCCTTAGAACTGAAGCCATCAAAGTTGTCTTGCTCAGTGTCGGAAAGAAACAGTGTCATATAGACGTCGTCCCACGCTCCCATCCACTCCTGATTCTGTGCCCTCCTCTCCGTCACGCAGCAGACTGGCTTTTCGGAACCCGTTGGTGATGGTAGATTTTTTTATGCTGCCCCACTCTGTCAGGATCCACTGGCAGACTTGCGAAAAAGTTGCCTTTCGCATGCGGCCAATTTTAGTGAAGTTGCAGTCTTCCTCGGTGCATATATTCCAGCAGTCTAAATCTTACCTTTTGTACTCGAGCGCCGCTGGCGGCCATTAGAAAAATTACATGTATTGGCCGCATCACTGAATAAGCCGTATTGTTGAAAGTTTGGGGAAAAAGTAGCGGCTTATTGTCCGGAATTTACGGTACTTTTGGAAGATGAGCTTCAACAGTTAGGCGATATTCTCCTCCGTGGTAAAAAGTGGCCGAAAAAAAGCGATCCAACCATTTTCTCAACCGCATCAAGCTGTCTTATTCCACTTTCATTTCAAACGAAATGGCTCACCTCTTCTTTACACTTTACATTAACCATATTTAATGGACGCATGGAATATTAAACAATAAAAACGTCAAAGTTCTTAGCGCGCTAGAGATACAGTGCAGTATACATAGTATGTTTACACACAAACTAGGAAGACGATGAGGATTTCTTCTTCGGGGTGGATGCAGGGTGACCTCTCACAGCGGCGGAAAGAGGAACAAGGTGCACAATACAAAATCTAACTTATGGCAATGTCCGGATATTTTTCGACATCCCAAAAAAAACGTTTTTCGTAAGTCAAATGGACGTAAGTAGGGGAGCGTCTGTAAAAAAATTTACTTGCTAAAAAGGCCTAATACTGTAACTACACTAATAACTGACTGGCATATTACAAACTGCCGATTTTGGATTTGTTTATTGAAGTTACAGGTTGCAACCCTGAACGAGTGCAGGAAAGCACGAGTAAGAATACAAACTACAGGGACTCAAAATAATCAAAAGAACAGTTTTTCTTCTCGTTATTTTTGCCCAGCCCTACTTGAGAAATTTGGGTTTTTGGGTACCTCTAGTAGCAAGATGGGAGACAACTATGTCAGCTCCCTCTATTGCACATGTTATGTAAAATAAATTCAGATTACCAGACCTGGAATTTTAAAAAATGCACTTTTACATATTATTCAATTTATTTTTGCTTAATTTTTGAATCAAATTTTTTGTAATAAATTTACCCCTAGGAGGCGCTAAATAATAAACACTGTGCCTTTAAATTCAATACAACTTCTGTATTTTTTTTTAAATCTATAATTTATTCTTTTAAATCACTGATGTTTTTTTTTTACCACTGGGAGGTGCTAAAAATAGGCACTGTCTCTTCTAATGGTTAGAAAAAAACACAAAAGCATTCAAGAGATTTAAAAAAATTCCGAGGGGGAAAATGACGTGCGAATTATAAAGTAAAACTGCTGAAATATCGAAAAATGAAAAATAAATTCGTTTTTGTCTTTTTTACAAATTACAAGTGTTTAAATCTTCATCTCATCTCATCTCATCAGCTGCACCGCTTATCCTCAGTAGGGTCGCGGGGGTGCTGGAGCCCATCCCAGCAATCATCGGGCAGTGGGCAGGGGACACCCTGAAGTGGTTGCCAGCCAATCGCAGGGCACACAGGGACAGACAACTCGCTCATTCACACCTAGGGACAATTTGGACCGGCCAATCCACCTGAAATGCATGTCTTTGGAATGTGGGAGGAAACCGGAGTGCCCAGAGGAAACCCACGCAAGCATGGGGAGAACATACAAACTCCGCACAGGAAGTCCGGTAGCTGGATTTGAACCCACACAGGAGGTTCCCAAGACTTTAGAACTGTGCCTGCACACGCCCTAACCACTGCGCCGCCGTGCTGCCCTGTTTAAATCTTAACGAGGGGAAAACTACATTATTTATCAGGAAAAACCTCTGTAATCGTTTCATGATCTTAATCTTAATTCAGGCATGTCCAAGTCTGGCCCTGGGGCCAGTTACGGCTCATGATTGAATTTTTGCAGGCCCGCGACTTCAGTCACAAAATGAATATGTGGCACTCCAGTAATGTTGACTGCAGTATTAAAAAAATATATTCACCATTTCACTAGATGCTGGCAGTTTCTGTGAGAATTTTAGCCCAGCCCATTTCCGACATAGCGACTGTAAAAGGAAAGTTGAATTTGAGGGTCGGCGCTTCCAGGACAAGTGAAATTAAATTATTTTTTCTCTGCGTCTGCCCAATTTTCCAAGAGACTGTGGCCGTTTTCTAAGAATATAATATCAAGAGTGGTTAGCGCTTGTGCGGCACAGTTCCTGTCATGGGAACCTCCTGCGTGAGTTCAAATCCAGCTCCAGACTTCCTGTGCGGAGTTTGTATGTTCTCCCCGTGCTTGCGTGGGTTTCCTCCGTGCACTCCGGTTTTCTCCCACATTCCAAAAACATGCATTTCAGGTGAATTGGCCGGTCCAAATTGTCCCTAGGTGTGAATGAGCGAGTGAGTTGTCTGTCCCCGTGTGCCCTGTGATTGGCTGGCAACCAGTTCAGGGTGTCCCCTGCCCACTGCCCGGAGATGGCTGGGATGGGCTCCAGCCCCCCGCGACCCTAATGAGGATAAGCGGTACGGCTGATGAGATGAGATAATATCAAGAGGCACTACCAGACTAATTGTAGTGACAGCAAAAAAAGCAATCGCTGTGAAAAGGTGAAGCAACTGAAAGCTGTTTTAACAGCACAGAAGCACTTTTTCACAAAACCCCATGAGTCAAATGAAAATGCTACAAAGGGGGATCACCAAGCACTGCAAAACCTGGACGGAGGGTGAATTTAGAGTGTTCAGAGAATGCCAGGCTCAATAGTCGGCCCCCACATATTTTCAGTTCATCAAATCTGGCCGATGCTGAACAAGTATTTGTATTGGATTTTTATACTGTTACATTTCGTTATTTAATGAAAAATAAAAAATATATAGTGCTTAAAATGTTTGTGCAGTGTTTATCATAATAATAACTTAACTCAAGGGGGCAGGGGTTCAATTATTCAATGATTTTCAAACAAAAAAGTATTGGCATCTAATGGGCATCGATCAATACCACCTTGTATTTACTTAGATTGGATCAATATCAAATGTTCCACTATCGCCCACCCCTGGTATATAAATGGTACTTTGCTGCCCTAAGGACTCATCAGTCGACACAATGTTTCCCCAATAGTCTTGAGGATAATCAAGATGCTTTTTGACAAATGTGAGATGATTCTTTGTGTTCTGTGACAACAGTGTTTCTTGCCCAGGAACTCTTCTATGGAATCAATTTTTTGCCACTATCGATCTTATCGTGGAGTCATGAACACTGACCTTAACTGGGGCGGCTTTGCTGCCTAAGGACCAGGAAAACTTGCTGAGGTTGACGGAATAATGAATTCTGGTGATTACCAGAAGATCCTGAAGAAGAACATCCAGCCATCAGTCCGTGCCCTCATACTCAAACGCTCTTGGATCATGCAGCAGGACAACACATCTTCACAACACACCAGCAAGTTCACCTCTGCATGGCTCAATAACAACAACATGAAAGGTGGCCAAATCAAAATCTAGATATCAATACAATGCTGTGGTGTGACCTTAAAAGGGCAGTTCATGCAAAAAAAAAACCTCGTAAGTGACAGATTTGTGATAATTTTGCAAAGAAGAATGGGCCAATATTCCTCCAAAGCATTGTGAAAGACTTATTACAGTAATCGTAAATGTTTGACTTCTGTTATCGCTGTGAAAGGTGGCCCAACTCGCTGTCAGGTTCAGGGGGCATTTACTTTTTCACATAGGTCCAGATAGATTTACTTTTTTGGGGGTGTTCCTTAATTAATCGATTCAACATTTCAAAACTGCATTTTGTATTTCCTTGGGCTGTATTTGAGTGATATCAAAATCGATTTGATGGCCATTATGAGTAAAAAATAAAAAAACACACACATCAGGAATGGGGGAAGCACAGCGGCGCAGTGGTTAGCGCGTGTGCGGCACAGTTCTAAGGTCTCGGGATCCTCCTGTGTGGGTTCAAATCCAGCTACCTGACTTACTGTGCGGAGTTTGTATGTTGTCCCCGTGCTTGCGTGGGTTTCCTCCGGCACTCCGGTTTCCTCCCACATTCCAAAAACATGCATTTCAGGTAAATTGGCCGGTCCAAATTGTCCCTTGGTGTGAATGAGCGAATGAGTTGTCTGTCCCTGTGTGCCCTGCGATTGGCTGCCAACCGGTTCAGGGTGTCCCCTGCCCACTGCCTGATGATTGCTGGGATGGGCTCCAGCACCCCCGTAACCCTACTGAGGATAAGCAGTGCTGCTAATGAGATGAGATGAGATGAGACATCAGGAATGGGTAAAATACTTTTTCATGGCACTGTAGGTTTTATGACAACCTGGAGGTTGTGGGTTCAAACGTTAGCAATAGAGACCATATCGAACTATTTTAAGCGATACCTAACTCCCAGTAGACATGTAGCGTGGAAAATTGCTATGTAAATGAGGAACCATTTTCTTTCTGTCATCACCCGTGAATAACGCGTTTCCTTCTTTGACAGTTCAAGGCATAGAGAATTTATCATTAACACATAGTCCAACGCTTTTGTGTCACGTCACATTATCTTTCATAGGGAGAGGGGGGGAGGGGATGCGGCTTTTCATTTCTCCCGAAAAAATCCTTCGATTTATGAAAAAATCGGATTCAAGTCATTTGTGAACACGGCCTTCCTCCGTTGGAGGTTTTTCTCGCGGCGAAAAATAGCGGACAAAGGCCTAGCTGAATTTCATTGTTTGCCATTATTTAAATGCAGTTTGTCTGAAATATAAGGGTGCGGTTCAAAGCCAAGTTGTGTATGACGTAGCATTATGATTATATTTGCTGTAGTAGAAGAAATTGTAACTCATACATGATAAGTTTCTGAAATTATTATTAATATTATTATTATTTGAAAAGACAACAATAAAATTCGTTTTTCAATCTACTTTATTGTTATTTTATGTTTACATGTGATTATCTCATCTCATTAGCCGTACCGCTTATCTTCATTAGGGTCGCCCATCCCAGCCATCTCCAGGCAGTGGGCAGGGGACACCCTGAACTGGTTGCCAGCCAATCGCAGGGCACACAGGGACAGACAACTCATTCGCTCATTCACACCTAGGGACAATTTGGACCGGCCAATTCACCTGAAATGCATGTTTTTGGAACGTGGGAGGAAACCGGAGTGCCCGGAGGAAACCCACGCAAGCACGGGGAGAACATACAAACTCCGCACAGGAAGTCTAGAGCTGGATTTGAAACCACGACAGGTTACAATGACATGAACTGAACCACTGCGCCGCCGTGCTGCCCACATGTGATTATAACAGTCTTTAATTATTCCAAATTTTCTGGTGTTCTTTAACGTAGTCATATGTAGCACTCTTATCCGTCTGCTGCTCTCGAAGGAAAGAGATCACGTTGAGTTCCAGATTATGATTGCCGAGTCTCGATCAAAGCTTTTTTCCGGTGCAGAACGGCGAAAAAGACGATGATAAAGACTATGGATAATTCGGCTACATTTTAATCGGCAAAACTTTGTTCACATAAAAATTTTGGCGACCCAAAAAAAAAATAATAATTTTAGAAATCGGTAGATGTTGCTCTCAGATTGGTAGGCGGGAGAATCGTAGCCAAAGCGGTAGTCTCCCGACCAAATCGGGAGACTTAACAAGTGTGGTAACCAATGTTCCCTGTAATTTTCCACGGGTCTGAGCGTTCACACAAAGTCGGTGAGCAGCGCTTGAAACAACAGTGAGCCACCATAATCCCAAGTGTGGCAAGATAATTCATTATCAAACATGTCCAAAACTTGACATCAAGTTACATTTTGCTGAGTTTCCAGCAATGCAAAATTATTTTTCTCTTTTGAATGAATTGACTCATGTACTATTGCAACGGTTGTACGGCCTACGTCGTTTGTTCTTACAATTCTTTCACAAGATATACATTTCTTTCTATTTCCTGATATATTTTGTCGCATAATATTAACATTTTTGGGGGCTTATTTAGTCGGTTGTAAGATACAGAACTGTACTTAATCACATTTTTGAGTGGAAGTACAATGTTGGCAACAAGATTCACTTGATATAATTGGAAATGATTTGAATGCAACACAAACTTTTTCTTCTTTTTTCCGTTTTTTTTTCTACTTTTTTAAAAATTCCTTTAAAAAATAATCTTGTTGTGTTTATTTTTTCCCGAGCTGTTACTTTTTTCTTTCTGTTCCCTATTTACTTTTTTCCTACATTTCTTTCTTTTCTTTTTTTCTGGCTTTTTTCAAAATGTTTCCTTCTTTTTTCTCTTCCTTTTGTTTCTTTTTTTCTCAGCTTTTCACTACTTTTTCATTTTGGTATTTTTTTCTTTTTTGTTTTATTCCCCCCTTCCTTTAAGTCATCTCATCTCATCTCATCTCATTAGCCGTACCGCTTATCCTCATTAGGGTCGCGGGGGGGCTGGAGCCCATCCCAGCCATCTCCGGGCAGTGGGCAAGGGACACCCTGAACTGGTTGCCAGCCAATCGCAGGGCACACAGGGACAGACAACTCATTCGCTCATTCACACCTAGGGACAATTTTGGACCGGCCAATTCACCTGAAATGCATGTTTTTGGAACGTGGGAGGAAACCGGAGTGCCCGGAGGAAACCCACGCAAGCACGGGGAGAACATACAAACTCCGCACAGGAAGTCTGGAGCTGGATTTGAACCCACGACAGGTTCCCATGACATGAACTGTGCCGCACAAGCGCTAACCACTGCGCCGCCGTGCTGCCCCCTTTAAGTCATGTTGAGCATAATTTTACATAATATTTGGGATTAAAGAAGCAAAAACAACCCGAAGAGCCGTTTAGGACCCGAAAGAGCCGGTTCCTTTTAGTGAGCCGAGCCAAAGAAGCCGGTTCCCTGACAAACTCTACTAACTTTACTCAACTTCGTTCTCCTTCGACTCGACTTCAAAATACCGCATTTAGGACACGACGTCAGGGGAACCCGTGTATTTTTACCTTCATGCACTGTAACTTTGACTTGAGTCGCTTCTTAATTAGTAATTTTTGTGCGCTGGCTAGATTTTCTTGTGCGCTGAGAATGTGCGAGCAGTGCGCAATTGCGCACGCACCCAGCTTAGAGGGAACACTGGTGGTAACTGTAGAACATTTACAAAAGGTGGTAGCGGTGCTGTCAAAATTCAATTCCAGTCATTTTTATTTGTATAGCTATTAATCACGAGTCTCAAAGGACTGTACGGACCACAGACTATTATTACACCATCCCCTGATCTAAAACCTCCATGAGGACAAGGGAAAACTCAAAACCCTAACACGAGGAAATTAAGAAACATTTAAAGGGGCAGCGCATGAGGTAATCCCCCTTCCAGGATGACGAGGCTGCAATAGATGTTATAAGAAACAGACATCATCAACATGAATCAGGTCATTCATAAGCGATAGAATTTAGGTGTGTTGTAAACCTAGATTTAAACAGTTCCACTGGGGTTGGAGATCGAATCTTCAAGGGCAGAGCATTCCACAACACTGGGGCTCAAATGGAGAATGTTCTCAGAGCTTCCGGTTTCTTCTTGGCTCCTGGGATCACTGGTCGTCTGGCTTTTTACGAGCTAATTTAGGAGGAAATGAAATCTGAAAGATATGACAGGGCAAATACATGCATATTTTTGTATAATACGAACAGAACCTTCAAAACACATCTTAAACCGACAGAGATCCAATACAGGTCAGCAAAAATCTGGGCAATGGGATCAAGCTTTCTTGTCATAGACTTGCTGCAGCATTTTGTACCAGCTGCAGGCTCTTGATGCTCGACTTGAGAGTAGCACATTACAGCAATCAAGACGGGAGGTAACAAGCACATGAGATTATAATCTCATCATCAGACTGGAACAGCATAGGGCAAATTTCTCCAGTTTTTCAGATATGGAAAACACTTTTTTCTAGTAATATTCGTAACCAGCTACAGGAAGGACAGATTCGGGTCAAATTCACTCTGGGTGACATACTGTACCAGAAATTTTAAAGTGAGGCTTTATAGACCAGAAAACAAGGTACATAAAATTAAATATAATTTTGGGGGCGGCAGTAGCTCAGGAGGTAGAGCGATCGTTTTAGGATTAAGGGATCCCAGTTCGAATCCCGGCTTGTCCGTGTTACGTGTCCAACTGTCCTTGGGTAAGACACATGTCACATGTCGAAGTGTCCTTGGGTAAGACACTGAACACCCCAATACCCCCAATAAGCAGGTTAGCGCCTTACATGGCTGCACAGATCACGCTATTGGTAAATGTGAAGCACAATGTAAAGCGCTTTGGGAAGTCATTGACTTGAAAAGCGCTATATAGATGCAGATCAATATGCTAATAAAAGACGAAACTAAATATGAATACAATTATGACTCACAACACGTGGTAAGCTTTCTCTCCTGGCTTTGATCTCTTTGATCTCCGGCATAACGAACACAAAATCCGACAGAAACAAAATGAAAATCAATCCAAACAGCTTGCCAACATCATTTTTGCCGTTCCATGTATTCCGTTACTCCCCAAGCCTGCACATTTTTTTGTAATTTTATTCATATTTAGTTTCTTTTGTCTTTTATTAGCATATTTGGTATTGGAGTAATCCAAAAGTAATTGAAAGTAATCCAGTTAAACTAACCCAACCCAACCATGAATACATTGCTAATACGTATGGTAACCATTTATGAAAGGATCAATATACTTTAGTGGTGATACCAGATTTTGTTATAATCGTGTTCAATGAAATATCTTTTTAAAACAATTCTGAAGGTTATTTTGATGCAACCCTAGTTTTTACAGTACTTTTTATTCAATCCATTTTATAGTCCGGTGTGCCTCGTATATAAAACATATCTCACGTAGTACTGCTTATAGAATACTATGGTGGGGATAATAAACCCTTATAGGGTAGAACCTATGGCATATGTTGCTATATATATATATATATATATTATTTCTACTCTAGGAGATTGAAATGTGGGTGTAGTTTTTGAAATCCCACGGATTATCTTAATTTATTTTTGATAAATTAAGATTTGTCATTTAATTTAAGATCATTGTATTGCCTCAGCATGTACCCAACACTGTCCTGATTACTCATTGCCTGCTCGTTTCGCGCCAGCTGCTGCTAGTGTCCTGAGTGATTCCCCTCCTATTTATACGGCAGTCACTCCTTGTCAGTCCGTCAGCGAACCTCTGCATACGCAAGGCAAGCACCTTGACCGACAATCCATTGTTAACTTAAAGATAATTGTAAAGCGTGTAATGTTATTTTATCACGCCTAAAACTGTGTTTTTGGGTTATTGACTAAAAAGTTAAGTGATTGTATTTAAAGCCAACTGAATAATTGTTCCATCGGGTACAAAAACAACCCAGAAGGTCAAATCAAATTGATTCAAGCAGATATTTTTTTTTTTTTACATAAAAACCTGCTAAAGTGTATTTGAATCACTATAATATACAAAACAAGTCAACAAAATTAAAATTGTTTCCCAAATAGCCCCAAAAGATGGAATCAACGGTATTGTATTGAACAATGGGTATTTGAATTTTTTCTGGACTTATTTGAGAATTGTATTGCTGCCTAATCTAATTGCACTATTTTCAATTGCACTTTTGTTACAATGCACTGTTTCAGTATTTTAGTACCAGGGTATGGTAGGGTTACTTTAACTTGATTACTTTCAATTACTTTTGGATTACTCCAATACCAAATATGCTAATAAAAGGCAAAATAAACTAAATATGAATAAAATGACAACATTTTGTGCAGGCTTGGGGAGTAACGGAATACATGGAACGGCAAAAATGATGTTGGCAAGCTGTTTGGATTTATTTTCATTTTGTTTCTGTCGCATTTTATGTTAGTTTTGTCGGAGATCAAAGAGATCAAAGCCAGGAAAGAAAGCTTACCACGTGTTGTGAGTCATCATTCTATTCATATTTAGTTTATTTTGTCTTTTATTAGCATATTTGGTATTGGAGTAAACCAAAAGTAATTGAAAGTAATCAAGTTAAAGTAACCCTACCCAACCCTGTTTATTACATCAATTTCACTAATGTCTCGAAGCACAATAGATAGATAGATAGATAGATAGATACTTTATTCATCCCCGTAGGGAAATTCACACTTCCAGCAGTCTACCCCGTTGTTTATTAACAGATTTACATAATGCCCTAGGGGTGCTTGTAGTGGAGTGGATGACGTCATGCCAGTCCAAAAGTTCGACATCCCTGCGGCAGATGGAAATCTTTTCTTTGTGAAAATCCAGGAATACACCACCTCGTGTTAGCAAGTCCGCCTCCTCTCCGATTCCCCCCGGCTTTCGTGTCTCTGTTTAGCGGCGTTGAAGCCGGATAGCTCCGGGTAGCTCCGGGTGGCTACACGTTAGCGTCCGGAATGCTAAACGTGAGCCACGTTTCCGCAAAACACAGCAACTGCGCTCCCTGTGCGCTTCGATGTTTTCCACCAGCACTCGATGATCTTATTTGGTCGTGAGTTCGCATTTACCATGATTACGGATGGTACCGAAGACTTATAACGCCGCTAGCCGCTTCGCTAGCTCCGGCTCTTCTTCCACGATAGGCCCCTTCATCACGCCTGCACGAGAATTCTTCAGGGCAAGGAGTTGAAATTCCTTGAATACACGCATTTTTTGTGCGCTAAAACCCATGTCCCATAGGATAGAAATAATCCATAGTGTAGTTGTCAAAACGGGAAGAAAAAACACCGACGATAGGAGCAGACAATAAAACAATAGGGCAGCTGCTGGAAAAGGCAGCCGCTCGTGGCAGCGACATTCTTTTTCTGTTATTTTTCTCTTTTAAGTCTTTATTATGTGTTTACCCTGCAGTACCAAGATAATTTTGTTGTAAACACTGTTCACTACGTTTTTATTAATAATAAAAAAAAATATATATATATATATATATTTAAGTTTACATTTTTGAAATTCAAATAAGAAAAACGGTTGGGGAATATAGAAAATAAATAAAAAAGATAGCAGTATAATCGTGTGTATGTGTGTCTTCTCACCTGTACTGTGACGTGTGCAACACCCTGGCCTTGCTCTAGTTCCCCTCCGCCTAAGTGAATCACTTTATCAACAGAAGCATTGTGGCCTAGTTCACTCTGTGCCCGGCGCGTTAAATTAGATTTCCTACGTTTTTTGTCGCCTCATATGAGAGCTTTTGGTTATGCAATTTTAATGTGGCAAAGTCGGTGATTTCAACGCTAAACTTTGCGAGCTGAGAGCGATTTGTGCATAGCAGAAACTTCCCAGCTGGATGTTTTCAGGGGATGAACAGAGGCGGGGTTTGTGTTGACAGTTATAAGCAGAAGACGAAGGTATGTTTTGATCGTTTTAAGTTAAATACCTTCATCATTTAGTCATAAGTTCACGGTTCACTGATCCCTTAACCGCATAGGTCGTCAGGGCACCAATGAGAACATAACTCTGGACTACTTTCTCCACCATTGTTGGTTCCTGGCCTGTTTTCTGGTCGTGGCAAAGTTGGCACAAGTCCATTCTTAATGTTGTTGGCCCAGTTTCTTTCAGTGTTGGACCGTGCCCTTAGGATTCATACCACTGCTGTTTTCATCTGTGCATAGTTGACAAAAGTTCTTTGTGGGGTCGAATGTGCCTCCTGATGGTGTTGGGCTTTGTTTTTGCGGGGGGACTGCCTCGTCGGCCTTGGTCGCCTGGGGACAATGGAGACCAACAAAGCCGAAAGCAACAGCCTCATCTCCTCTTTTCCCTATCCCTCGGCTGAAGGGATGCAGCTAAAAAAATGCCATGCGGCCAACAATAATATTTGTGGTACATCTTGGATTGGAATTTTAGGCAAATTTACCGGAACATTAGGGGGTTAGTAAACCAATGAAATAATGTTTCCGTAACGACACATTTTGGAGATAAGTTCTTTATCTCATGACAACTACGATAAGCAACCACAGTTTGGTAAAGTAAAAACCATGCCAGGAAAAAAGGTAAACACTTACACAGAATTATTCAGATTTTATCAATGGGTTTGTTTACATGCAGGCTGTAACCCAATTGCAATATTTTCAGTATTATTCAAATCCAAGCTAACGCGCACAGACATCAAATTAAGGTTTAGACTGTTCTAAACGCAATATTTGGCTTACTCCTTTTCATTTTATTCAGATTTTATCAATGGGTTTGTTTACATGCAGGCTGTAATCCAATTGCAATATTGTCAGTATTATTCAAACCCAAGCAAGCATGCACAGACATCAAATTAAGGTTTAGACTGATTTAAACGCAATGTTTGGCTTACTCCTTTTCATTTTACAAGTACTCGTAATGCGTTTTTTACACGCATTCAAGTTATCCCATGCTTGTGCACAATTTCCCTCATCCGGGACATTTGATGCCGCAAAGCACTGTGTAACTTGTAGTCCAGAGATCATTGATACATGCAAACAGGCTTACTCGCTTAAAACGCCTCATGATTATTGGACATCTATGTTTTATTTTCTGTCACCTCAGCCAAAGCGCCATAGATGTATACGTCTATATAGAGTGGATACCACAGTTGTATCATTCCACAAATAGTCTAGGTCTAGTCACTTTTATTTGTATAGCCCTAAATCACAACATTTCTCAAAGGGCTGCACATGTGACGATAACACCATCCCTTGATTTGAAACCAACATGCGGGCAAGGAAAAACTCCAAACCTCAGCACGAAAAAAATATGAAATCTTGAGAAGGGGGCACCACAGAGTAAAGAAGATTAACCAGAGCAGTGTTAAAGTTGATTGTAAGTGAGTCAACAGGCACAATATACAAAAGCTGCAATTGCCGCAGGTTATGGTTTTATTAGAGCTGAAGCCGTTGCAGGGCGGATATTGCTGCTACATTTTTCTCATCATAGTAAACATTAAACAGCACCTCAAACTTAACAAGATAGTGATCAGAGATATCATTGGTATTTGGCAACACTAAAACATTTGAGGCTACCACACCCCGGGTCAGATCAAGGTCCAGAGTATTCCCATCTGTATGAGTAGGCACATCAACTATTGGATTTAAACCAAATGTATTTATCACCGACTCAAAAGCAACCGTAAGGGGATTAGATGGAGAGTTTATGTAAACATTAAAACTTTGTCTGCATAAGTTAATGAGTCAATTAACAGTTGTGAAAATTCATCCCAAAATGTTGAATATTGTCCAGGTGGCCGATACACAACCACTACAGAAATCGGTGGTGACATTGAGGACCTCATAACAAGTACTTCAAATTTTTAAAAACTTTTAAATAGGAGTAAATTTAAGCGTACTTTCCGATATAAGAGCAACACCGCCAACCTTTCTTGCACAGCGGTGCCGAATCTAAACTCACAAAGTTAGTGGGAGGAGCCTCATTCAGCAATACAAACTCATTTAGTTTCAACAAGATCTCTCAAAAGCCAATTAGGTTAAGATTGTGATCACTAATCAGGTCATTGACAAGTTAAGCTTTGGAAACAAGTGATCTTATATTCAGAAGTCTTTGCGTCTAAAGAAAGGAAGAAATTGGGCCATGAATTGTTAGATTTTGAGTGATCACTTTCCACCAGGAAGGGCACTAAAGATGAAACTTGGCTGCGTCTCTCAGCATGGCAATAATCCCGAACCCTCTACGTAAGAAGCAATTCGCTGTCCTGGGGTGGCCCAAGCAATTTCCCGATCCCAACCCGGTAGAAAATCGTTTGGAGTTGATATGATTTTCTGGATTCTCTTTTTATCAGTCTGCCACCTATAGTTGAGATACAATATCTCTCTTTATTTTCATGGCTAAAACATTCAACCACCTGTATTCCGCAATGTAGGAACCAATAACGTTACTCAATGAATCAGTTTACTTGAACTTAGTACAGAGACAAATGATCCACACAAATTCATGCTATTTCGCTAAAAAGCCCTATGTATTGTTGATTTCTCTGCGATATTTCCATTTTATTTGAAAAATACTACACTTGTGTACATTATTATTTTATAAATGCAAATGAGAAAAATTGGACAGGCCTCCAAACCGGGTTCCATGGCTAATGTTTTTATTCTCAAGGCCCACGACTCAAAAAGTACCCAGCCCTGGCTTAAGGGCATACTTCAAAAATATGAAGCATGGATGTGATTAAAAGACCAAAATATTATTTATGACTTCAAGCTCCTGTTTGTGTGCAGCGCTGACACTTAATGTGGTTCGGTTGTTGCCACTGCTCCCAATGTGTCTTTCCTGGCTGGTTGCTGCAGCGATTTGACAGCCAACCGCCTTCTTTCCCTCTATTGCGCAATCACGCACTGCCCACACATGCTCAACGCACAAGAAAATATTTTCAGCGCAATGTTCCCTCTAAGCTGCGTGTGTGCGCACTACCCAGAGCTTTTCCGCGCACAAGAAAATCTAGCCAGCTCACAAAAATCAGGGCTCGAAATTGATAGATGGATCGATAGATAGATACTTTATTCATCCCCGAAGGGGAATTCACACAATACATTCAATTTGTAATTAAGAAGCGAATTAAGTCAAAGTTACAGTGCATGAAGGTAAAAATACACACGGGTTCCCCTGACGTTGTGTTCTAAATGCGGTATTTTGAAGTCAAGGTCGAAGTAGAACGCTTCGCTCATTTCCATATATATTTTTAAATACTTATTTATACTGTTCATATTCTTAGCATTATTCATTGTCTTACTGCTTTAACAAAAGAAATTGGTCCAGTGTGGGACGAATAAAGGATTATCTTATCTTATCTGATGTAAATGATTCATTCTGATTGTTCCAGAAACATACCTGTCAACCTGTACGTTTTTGCCGTACAAAGTACGTCTATTATGCATTTTAAGACGTGTACGACGTACAAGAAAATCTGTACGGAAAAACACAAATTTGTCAATTATGCGGACCATCCAGTATACACCGACTGTCACGAAACGGCAAATCAATCAAGTCAAACGAGTTCGCCGCGGTAGCCTCTATCTCGGTATAGTTTTTTTGTTGTTGTTGCAAACGAAGCAAGCGGTTTGATGCTACTGTGCGCATGCATCTGCCGCCTCGGATTTCATGTGGAAGTTATGTAGTGAAAAGATATCATCTCACCTCATCTCATTAGCTGCACCGCTTATCCTCAGTAGGGTCACGGGGGTGCTGGAGCCTATCCCAGCAATCATCGGGCAGTGGGCAGGGGACACCCGGAACTGGTTGCCAGCCAATCGCAGGGCACACCGGGACAGACAACTTGCTCGCTCATTCACACCTAGGGACAATTTGGACCGGCCAATCCACCTGAAATGCATGTCTTTGGAATGTAGGAGGAAACCGGAGTGCCCGGAGGAAACCCACGCAAGCACGGGGAGAACATACAAACTCCGCACAGGAAGTCCGGTAGCTGGATTTGAACCCACACAGGAGGTTCCCGAGACCTTTGAACTGTGCCGCACACGCGCTAACCACTGCCCCACCGTGCTGCCCCTAGTGAAAAGATGTCCGTCTCTTTTTAGAGAACCGGCTTTTCCGGCTCAACTCATTAAAGAGAGCCGGCTCTCAACGGCTCACTTGCTTTGATGCTTTATATTACGAATCATTATTGTTGTATAAAGAAGTTAAGAAAAAAAGAAAGTATAAAAGGATAAAATGAAAGAAGACAGTTTTGTGGTTATGCCTTTAATCAGTATTAAACCAACAATAATTTAATGCAGAAAATGAATTAATAATTTGAATAAGAAAATTTATTATTCTACTGACCGTATTTTCCGCACTGTTAGGCGCACCTAAAAGCCTTTATTTTTTTCAAAAGCTGACCATGCGCCTTATAATACAGTGCACCTTATATATGGATCAATATTAAGTCGCAAAGTCTTGCAACTAAAGCAAGCAGCCGCCAACTAGATTTTCCCCCGAAGGCGAAGTCGTCCGCGGTGTATGCTGGGATTTATATACCGGCGTTTCATTTCCTAACCAATGTGTCAATCATCATTTGAATCAGTCACTATTGGCTAAAGTTATTCTGAGGTAAAGGGGGCGGATCCTTTTTATCATTTACAGGCTCGCATAGGCTAAAGGGACGAAACAAAGCCTGCAATTGGCCGAAAAAGACGAATGTGAATCACACGTTGGGTTGCACTACGGCATAGAGAAAACCTTTTTTACTATTCTGTATTTGTAAATATTTTACTCTCCTGTATTTACTACACTCACGGTTGTAAGAAGACCATGGTTACGTATCAATCATGAACGTGAAGGCTGCAAGAGAACTTAGGTGAGCTATGCGGAATTATATTTTCCCGGTATCTTGTTTTAGAACGATCTTGATGTTTCTGTGATGAGTCTATTTTTAAACTAAATTGAATTCAAAGTCTTTATTGTCATATGCACAGTAAATAACCCCGTTTCGCTGCACAATAAAATTCTTACTTTGCTGTCCACACAGTTGCCAGCAAAAAATAAAATGGAAACTAAGAAATATTTGTTTGGCGACATCGTACGGACACCGCATCCGCACGTGTCTACGACACGTATTTGCTTCTTTGCAAGCTTTGGGAATGTTAAGGGGGTAATCAGTTTGACTCAATCATCTGACTGTTTTGTCGACGTTCCCATTGTAGCGCCTTATAATCCGGTGCGCCTTATGTATGGAAAATATAGGACCAAAAACTACTTTTTGGGGGTGCGCCCTATAACCCGGTGCGCTCTATAGTGCGGAATATACGGTAGTTATATTTGCATGTATTTTTTCCTTCTACAGTGAACGTCCAAGCTACTTCATTTTTGAACTTTTTTTTTATAATAAACCTCATTCGTCTCGAGCAACTCAGTATCTCACAACAAAATGGTAATTAACAATATATATGATATAAGGAAACACATGTACAATGTAACATGTTAAACTACATAAATAAATATGGTGTAAGATTATTTTGTATTTTGTAAGGGAAAATACAACATTTTGTAAAGGCATGGGGCCCTGGAGCTTGACAGGTATGCAGAAATCAAATATTTGTCTCTGATCGTATTATTGCTTGCTTGTTAACTTCTTCTATGAAATCCCCATTCCCACATTATTTAAGTTATACATTTGCTAAACTTCTAGGCTAAACTCTTTCATATATAAGTGATTCCGGCGAGCTATTTGGTTAAGTCGGTGTGATAGCATCCGTTGAGTCACTCTGGATTCCTGCGACTGTCAATTGAGAAGGCGGTTGGCTGTCAAATCGCTGCAGCAACCAGCCAGGAAAGACACATTGGGAGCAGTGGCAACAACCGAACCACATTAAGTGTCAGCGCTGCACACAAACAGGAGCTTGAAGTCATAAATAATATTTTGGTCTTTTAATCACATCCATGCTTCATATTTTTGAAGTATGCCCTTAAGCCAGGGCTGGGTACTTTTTGAGTCGTGGGCCTTGAGAATAAAAACATTAGCCATGGAACCCGGTTTGGAGGCCTGTCCAATTTTTCTCATTTGCATTTATAAAATAAATATATTTTTGTTCATCACATTGGGTTCAGAAACACAACCAAAGTTGAATAATAATAATAATAATAATAATTTCCTTTGTATTGTCATTCTTTGTAACAATGTACACAGAACGAAATGTCGATACACCTGACCCGTTGTAGCGAGCCGATGCAGCCGCAGCCAACAGAGGGCACCATACATTATGTCCTGTTTTAAGCACTTAATTTTATATTTAGTGATGTCGTATTTTTGTAGAATTTCTAGATTTGTATTCTTGCAGTATTTCTGTAAATTTATTTGAGTGTAACTGTCGTTATATTGTTGTACTTTTCCTGTAAATCTTTTGTCGTATTACTGTTGTATTGTCTTAGTATTTCTGTAGTATTTTTGCAGTATTACTGAAGTTGTGTTTTGTAGAACTTACAGTAATATATTTCATTAAAGAAATTACGGATTCACTAAACCAACCACAATTTCCCCTTTGTTGCAAATAATAATAATAACGATAATAATAATAATGACATTGTTTTGTTCTTTTTAAGTTCATTTTTGAAGTGGAGAGGAGTGGAGAGGTGTTGTGAAAGGATAGTGGGATTGTGGACCCGTTCTTAAGGATGGGCTGGGTACCCGTATGATGCGGCAGGGGTAAACCAGTGAAAGCTGTCGGGCCCTGCTATTGAACAAAAGAGTGTGTTGTGTCACCCTGACCCGAGTGACATGGCGACTTTCTGATGTCCCATTTCATCTGGAGGGACGAAAGCATGACCAACTTGGGTGCCGAGGTGCCTATCTTGTTTGGGTGTTTGGGCAATTGGGTTGGCCATGGTCCAAAACTTTTTGTGTGTTTTTTTATGCTATTTATTTCCATTTTCTTTTCTTTGTTATTGTATGTGTGTGTCTTGCTGTCAGTCACCCCTCTTGAGGGATACGACCAAGGTAGATAGATAGATGGATATAAGTTCATTTTTCTTGTGTTGACGTCATTTTGTTCATATTTCATCTTTACAGGTTTTGTTTTTTTGGTGGACATTTTTAAAAACAAAATAAGAAACCAATACAATATATAATAAGAAAAAATAGAAATATGATTGTATATTTATTAGCCAAATTTTAGTTTGGTTAAATTACCACAATATTCTTATTTTACCATATTTTAAAAGGGTTTTTTCTTAAGTGTATTATTTTCTAGTTTAAATATATTTTGAATTGTAATTGTAATTGTACTTGTATATCTGTATATTTTCGATCAGGGGATGGTGTCAAAATAATCTGTGGTTTGCAATAATCTGTGGTCTGTGCAGCCCTTTGAGACTCTTTGTGATCAAGGGCGACACAAATAAACAATGATTTTTTGTATTATTTCACTAGTTATATTTTTAAAGTGGTTCTGTTGTTTGATTGTGTTTTTAGTGTAGTGGTATTTCTGTAGTACTAATGGTAGTAGTAGTAACATTTTGGTTTGCAAGAAAATTAACAAACTAGCTCTATTGGCTTAGTGCTATTGTCATACCCATATTTAAAGGGGGGAGCACAACAAGTGCAGCCAACTATAGACCAGTTAGCTTGACTAGCTGCGTCTGTAAAGTGTTTGAGAAAATTATCTCAGATGCCATATGGAAATTTATACAGGAGCACAATCTTTTTAGGTTTAAGCAACATGGGTTTAGGTCCGGACATTCTACCATGACTAACTTAATAGCTCATTTGAATAATATTACCAGTATGTTTTTTGTTCACAATATGGCTGGTCATGTTGTTTACTTAGACTTTTGCAAGGCTTTTGATAAAGTGTCTCATAACAAGCTTTTACAAAAACTGAAATGCTATGGTATTAGTGGAAAACTGCTTGAATGGATAACTGCATATTTGTCAAATCGTAAACAATGCGTAAAAATTGATGATGTTCTTTCAGCGTGGTCGGAAGTTTGTAGTGGGGTACCGCAGGGCTCAGTACTAGGACCATTATTATTTCTGTTTTTTGTGAACGACCTACCTGAGGCCATTCAAAGTAGTGACATCTCAATTTTTGCCGATGATGCTAAACTGTCGGCTTTCTTACCAAAAACCCAGGTTACAGGAACAAGTGATTCTCTCCAAAATGACATTAAATCAGTTTTTCTTTGGTCCGAAAAGCGGCAACTACAATTGTCATCTCATAAATGCTTAGCACAGTCATTTTTTCATGGTTCTGTTCCGCTGTATAACATTAATGATCATGATTTGCATGTTGTTACTGAACATAAGGATCTGGGTGTCACTCTTACTTCAAACTTAAAGTTTATCACGCATATCGCCAAAATTACCAACAAAGCCAATAACGTAGCATCAAACATTTACAGACACTTTTACAACAAGAACCCAGCATTCTTAGTTCGAATGTTTTGCGTTTATGTTAGACCCGGGTTAGAATATAACAGCGTTGTGTGGAACCCTTACTTACTCAAGGACATTAACCTACTGGAAGGAGTTCAACGACGGTATACGAAGCGGATACCTGGGATGCACAGCTTGTCATATCCGGAAAGACTACAAAGACTGAACTTGGACTTTTTGGAGCTCCGTAGAATTCGATTTGATTTAATTTTTGTGTTCAAAGTACTGCATGGAATGATCGATGTGCCTTTTGATCAATTTTTTGAGTTCTGTCGTGTTGATGGTTTACGTGGTCACAGATATAAGTTACGGGTGCCTAGACCTACCAGCAACTTGCACGGAAACTTTATTTCTTTCAGGATACCAAAAATTTGGAATTTTTTGCCTGACCGGGTTATTAGTGCAAATACGGTGCAAACCTTTAAGCAAAGGTTGGCAGTAACAGATCTGTCAAATTTCCCTAGGGGAGGGGGCGTAAGGTGACCATATTTGGCCATGCTCACTCTCAGCATTAGTTTTTTCTTTGTGTCCTGTTTTGAATAATGTATCCAACAATACCTTCAATAAACATTTCATTATTGTAAGAATGAAAAATAATTATTTTTAGATTTTTTTTTAAAATTTGAGGTTTGTTTTTGAATTGCGGCTAGCATTTGAAATTCCCTTCCTGGATATATTTATTTTGCTTTTCAGATGTTGTTTGATTTTTTATTTAAAAAAAACACCCCAAAAAATGAAAATAATAAAAGACTATAACGTTTTTAGTTTTTTATTTATTTATTCTTTCGATAAGCTTTTTTATTAAACCAAAATTATAAATTTTAACCTGCTTGGACACACTTTAATTCCTTTTTTTCTCTAATTTATTTGGTTTGCGGCACAGTTCTGAGATTGCGAGATCAAACCTTTATGTCTGGAATTTGCATGTTCTCCCCGTGCTTGCGTGGGTTTCCTCTGGGCATTCCAGTTTTCTCCCACATTTCAAAAACATGCATGTCAGTTTAATTGGCCGGTCCAAATTCTCCCTAGGTGTGAATGAGCGAGGGTCTGTCTCTGTGTGCCCTGTGACTGGCTGGCAACCAGTTCAGGGTGTCCCCTGCCCACTGCCCGAAGATAGCTTGGATGGGCTCCAAAACCCTGCGACCCTACTGAGGTTAAGCGGTGCAGATAATGGATGGATGGATGGATGGATGGATGGATGGGTCTATTAAAGACAAAGAGACATCAAACCACAGAAGAGAATTTGCCAACTGATTTAGCTGTGTTGGCTGCATCAGCTGTGCTGCTATTAGCAGCGTTGGCTGGCTTCACTATTAGCATTATGAAATCTGGAGTTGCAGTTAATTGCTGGCAACAAGCAGATTTTCTCATACAATTCATTGGGTTTTTTTCCCCCTGTCCTTTATTTTGTAATATTAAGACCACTATGATTCTCCAAGGGTATTTTTTATTACCATTTTAGATTTAGCTCCAAATATGTTCACCATCTAAATTGTCCCTAAATTGTTTCATAGGGACAATGTTTATTATTTAGTTTCTCCAAGTCTTGAAAAAAATGTCTTCATTAAAATAAAACAATATTAATGTACAAAAAATAAGAAAGAAATACCTAAACTATTATGTCAACATGCAATTTTAAAGTTCGTTTAATTACTAGGTCGATACGTTTGTTGTTATTTTTCGTAACACAAGCCTCACCTAGTGGGAGCAGACATGATTATCCGATATCTTGCTGCTACAAGTACCCCCAAAGAAACAAACTACTTGTGAAAGAATTTGCTAAAAATGAGAAAAGAATTGTGCGGTTTGGTGATTTAGGGTCCCCGTAGTTTGTATTCTTCCTTGTGCTTTTAGCACAACGTAATACAGCGACATCTCGGCGTTACATAAAAAAGAGTTAGTTAAAGAGAAACCTGTCAGGACCAGAACAGAAACAGGACCCACTTGTGTACGTTTCTCTCAGTTTTATTGGGAAGATGGGAAAGGATTGCACACACGATCCGGTGATTTCTGGCCACGGGGAGGAGGTCGCTCTGAACACGATGGCGGTGTCGGGAGCGAAAAAAAACCGTCAGTAGCCGGGACATGAGAGCAAAAAACGTGGTCGAGATCAGCAACGAGTCGAAAGCCAGGAGCGGAGAGTAGACGTGGTCAAGATCAAAAACGGGTCGAAGTCGGGAAACAGATGGGAGCAAAAACAGGTGGGAATCAGGGTCGAAAAGCTTGCCTAGAGTACACTGAGGTTCGCAGACGGACTGACAACAGGTGACAGAAAGGAGTGGGTTTAAATAGTGACCGGGAGCCAATCGGAGTCCGTGGCAGTTGGCGCCAAAGGAGCGGGCACAGGTGGAGCATATCGGTAATCATGACAATTTTCTATATCTATATATATATATAAATGTATCTTTGCTTTATTGTCATAACTATCTCACAATTTATTATTGGGGAGGGAGAACAGTGTTTTTTCCATCCTTTTTTCACATTACAACGACAAATAACGCTAGAACACAGCATTCAGGAATTGTATTCTGAGTAAGTTTCATTTTGCCATTTTATGATATTCTAATACAGCACCAGAATGCGATTTTAGAAATGTTTTCACACAGGAATCCAGATTTGCTTTTTGTCCACTCTCACTGAATCAATTCCCGCATAACAAGTTGCCTCCTGCAGAGGTGCGAAGGGATGCTACATGGAGGTGGTGCGAAATATTCCCAGCCAATGAAGTACCCGACGGCGGTGGCAATAACTCGTGAAAATTGTTAGCGAGAGAATAATAACTTGAGCACTGATTTTCCATGCGTGTCCGCAGATGGTCGGGAATACGTTTTCCTTGCACCAGTGGCGCGGAATTAGCCGTGCGTCATTGGAAGAGCTTGTTTCGACACCATCTCCGCTCGCTAAAATTAGCTCCCGACAACTTCAAGGCCCTTGTTCGTTTTCATGTCGAGTCAAACGCGTGCAGCTTGTGTTGTGTTGGGGGGGGTGTGCAGTTTAACGCTGACGGGTCGGGGGACGCTTCAGATTTGTTCAAGAGCGGATGGTGGATTTTAAAGTGCTGCCGGTCGCGTGCTAGCGCTGTCACAGCGACTTAGCTTTAGTCGTAGCAGCTGGAAATGTTCCTTGTTGTGACGTGCCGGTGGGTTGCTTCAATCACGGCATTGCGGGAAATTGCAAGTTTCTGTCTTATTTCATGCATGCCAACCTTTATGATTTCAAATTGTGCGGCATGCCCTGTGTGTGATGTATAGCGGCGGACTTAGCTGAGGACCAGGGTTGGGTAGGGTTACTTTAACTTGATTACTTTCAATTACTTTTGGATTACTCCAATACCAAATATGCTAAAATAAGACAAAAGAAACTAAATATGAATAAAATTATGACTCACAACACGTGGTAAGCTTTCTCTCCTGGCTTTGATCTCTTTGATCTCCGGCAAAACGAACATAAAATGCGACAGAAACAAAATGAAAATAAATCCAAACAGCTTGCCAACATCACTTTTGCCGTTCCATGTGTTCCGTTACTCCCCAAGCCTGCACAAAATTGAGTCATTTTATTCATATTTAGTTTCTTTTGTCTTTTATTAGCATATTTGGTATCGGAGTAATCCAAAAGTAATTGAAAGTAATCCAGTTAAAGTAACCCTACCCAACCCTGCTCACGAGACTACTCGCATCATTTTACAAATCAGTCCACCCCTTAGCTTGTCACCAATTATTTTTATTTGTCGTCTGTTTGACTTTGACGCCCCTGATCTAAAGAATTTTTAATTTATTATTTTCTATTTTTTTGCTAAAATGTTTCAATAATGAATATAATTATCATGTAACATACATTGTTGTGCCTATTGTGCAGGGTTTCCTGTAGCATGCTGTGTTTCCAGTGACACCTTTATGATGTGACTGCTGTTCTTTTAGACATGTGCGTTATTTCTTGACATTTTCAGTCCAGCCGAAGTCATGATACAAGTGTGTCATACTTTCTGCTTCTCTCTAATATACAAAAAAGTCGGTTCTGTATGTTCCAGATGGTTGCCATTGAAGTATCTCTATAAAAGGTTATATTTTGAGAATAATACCAGTGCATTAGATATTTATATAAGTAATGCTTTTTTGGACTTTAAAGACGCTTTACAAAGGATCTATTCATTCACTCACGCATTCAAACTTCGGTAAGTCTTTTTACCTTTCTTTTCCTCTTCCGTTCCCCGCTGAGATCAAGCAGGCAATTACTTCAATAGAGATTTTTTTTACTCAACTCTGCAAGCAGCAATCATATCTTAGATATCCCATTAAAAGCAAAAGCAAAAAAAAAAGCTCATTACCGGTGACAAATGATATTGGCAGTTGTTGAAAAATCCCTTTTTAAAGAAAATGAAACCAACACTTGACTTATAGATACAGCCTTTTATCCCAAACAGTAGCAGATAGCAAAAGAGCTAAACGTTTTATAATTGTCGTGGTTTTTTCTTTTCACCTGGTGCTTCTTTGAGATATTGGCCACAAAAAGAAGTTAAATGTATGCGTGCTGCTGCATTCATATCAGTCCAACAACAGACTTTTTATCCCAGGGTCTTTTTGGAATAAGATAATTCATTTTTCTTTCTTAAACTTTCTTGAATGCCCTTTGATATGAACTGAAATCGAAATTGTTGCTAGGTCACCAAAGTAAAGATTTTCAGAAGTCAAGAAGTCTTTAATTAATCCTTATAATACCTAATAACCATTTGAATTTCAAAGAGAACCACCACTCACATGATATAATTAGTACTTTCGAATACCTTTACCAAGGGGTCAAAGCACAGATATTTCAAATCATAACAATGGCCTGAGATTGAAATTGTCCACAGTTTGACTCTGATTAAACTAATAATTGAGAGAACAGTATAAAGGACTGTCTCCGAAAATGTTAATATGTTGATAAAGTTCTTTATATTCTGTAACTCTTCCACCTGTGCCCGCTCCTTTGGCGCCAACTGCCCCGGACTCTGATTGGCTGCCTGTCCCTATTTAAACCCACTCCTATCTGTCCCCTTTTGTCAGTCCGTCTGCGAACTTCAGTTAACTCTAGGCAAGCCTTTTTCGACCCTGACTCCCACCTGTTTTTTGCTCCCGTCTGTCGACCCGTTTGTGATCCTGACCACGTCTACACTCCCGTCCTGGCTTTCGACCTCTTTTTGTCCCCAACCACGTCTACTCTCCTTTCCTGGCTTCCGACTCGCTCAGTTCCACTACTACTCCAGTCCGACCACGTTTTTACGTTCCCGACACCGCCATCGTTCAGAGCGACCTGCTCCCCGCGTCCAGCAATCACCGGATCGTGGGCGCAACCCTTTCTCTTTCTTCCAATAAAACTTGTGAGAAACGCAACGTAAGTGGGTCCTGTCTCCATTCTGGTCCTGACAGCAATACAGATAAAATTCAAAAACATTCTGGATTCATTACAAATCGACTGAAATCTAACCTATACCTATCTATATATCTGTGTTTGTATGTGGCGTATAGGCTTCAAAACGGCTGAACCCATTTTTGTGAAAATTTACACAGTTGTACTTTCGGGCTCTAGGAGCGTTTTTAGCTATGTTTTGTGTCAAGGCCCTCCCATCAAATACAAACACATTTGACATAAATTTGTCTCTATGTAAAAGCGGCTCTGGAGGTGCATGTGGCTCTTTGACACTCTCAAATGGCTCCCTGGAGCTTTTTCAATAAAGCACAGCCCCTAAAAACCTCGGCCAAGTAGAAATGCTCGGCAACGCCAAATTCAGACTCATTTTTTCTAAATGCATTGACTTTTTTTCATAATCACCCTCACGTAAAAAGGTTTGGATTCCTGTCAACCTACAAACAACAAGCACAGCCAAAATTCGATCAGGGTTGAGTGATTTAAAAAGAAATAGCTCAATTTGAAAAGAAAGTGCAAAGAATGAATGAAAGCAGATTCCACTCCTGTTTAGGAAGAAATCATGATAAATAAAAGGATGAAATGGGGTTGATATCATTTTTTTCAATATCAAGTCAGTGCCTGGCCTTAAAGACATGGGACAAGCAGGAACTACACAATGAAATTTAAGTGATGAGAAGTATTGTCAATCAATATGTTGAATTTGCTGTCCCAAAAAGATCTATTTTTTTTAAATATCTGTCAACCAATACATTAGCATATAATGTATCACTGTGTTGAGCGTCTGCATAGCAGGGAGCCATAGTGAGACCAAGGACTCGGATTTGCCATACATCTCAGTCCCAAATACAATAATTAGTTTTAGTAAGAGTGAGCCAAGGAACAGGCATGTTTTAGGGAGGTAAGGAACCCCGGAGAAACCCTCCATCACATCTTTGTTAATTATGGCAAGCTGTTTTACTGGTCACCATACGGAAGTCCAACACAGGCCAGAAACTTGTTCAGACCATTGAACAGCTGAATGCCAATGCCAACAGTGAGGTACTAATCAATGATAACATTGGAGCATGGTTTTAAACCACGCTCAATGTGAGACAAGGCTGTATTCTCTCTCCAGCTTTCAATATCTTCCTTGAGAGGATACTGACAGAAGCTCTGGTCCAACATACAGGTTACAGTCAGCATTGGGGGACACAATGTCACTAACTTCAGTTTAGTTGAGGATATTTCCGGATTGGCAGGAGAAGAACAGGAACTCAGAGACCACCTGGACAAAGCATCAACCCAGTATGGGATCAGAATCAGCAAACATATTAAACAAAATATTTTGGATTTGTCACATAAGTAGAGGGGTCAGGACCAAAACTCATGGCCTTGCTCAAACCAGAGCTGCACTTGCCCAACTTAAACCCATCTGAAGATAGCTAGATGGATAGATGGATGGGTAGATAGAGAGATAGATAGATAGATAGATAGATAGATAGATAGTTGTTGTTTATCAACAGATTAACGGGATGGCCTCGGGGTGCTGTGTTGTAGTTTCGCAACAGCGGAGTAAATGACGTCGCACGCTAGTCCAAAAGTTCGACGTCCCTGCAGCAGATAGAAATCTTGTGCCCAGGGTTACACCACCTCGTGTTCACGTAGATAGCGAGTCCACCTCTTCTCCGCTTCCCGCAGGCTTTTGTGTCTCTGTCTAACAGAGCTGAAGCCGGGTAGCTCCAGATAGCTCCGGGTAGCTCCAGGTAGCATAGCCTTAGCTCCGGCTCTGCATCCACCATAGGGCCCCCTCATCACGCCGGCACGAGAATTATTCAGGGCAAGGAGTTGATTCCTTGAATAAACACATTTTTGTGCGTTAAAACCCATAACGATAGGATAGAAAGTAATCCAAAGTGTAGTTGTCAAACGGGAAGAAAACAAACTGAAGATAGAAGCAGACACTTAAAACAATAGATCACAAGAAGAGCAAAATAACACGGAGCTGATGGAAAGGCTGCCGCTCGCTGTGGCGCCTATGAAATGTTTTGAAGGGACAAGAACATAGCAGTGATATCAAAGATCAGACTCTTGCAAGCGCTGGTTACTCCCGTGTTCCTCTACGCTTGCGAGACATGGACTTTCACAGAAAAACTGGAATAGAAAATCCATACCATGGAGATGCGATACTATAGGAAACTTCTAGGCTTTAGCTACATAGACCATGTGCCAAACTAAACAGATGTGCAACACCATCAGGGTGGGCATTGCACCCTGTAAAAAAACTGTTTTCAACTGCGCGGACGAAAACGTCAGTGGTATAGTCACATCTCAAGATCATCAGGACAGGCCAGGATAATTATCCAGGGCACAGTCCTAAGGGTTAGGAAGAGAAAAAGACTGTAAAATAACAGTGCCGACAATATTGAGGAATGGACTGGTGCCAACAGGCCAATAACCGTCGACAGTGGAGAAAGCTTTCTAGAGTTGCAGCATCATTGGTGCCCTGACGACCCAGGTGGTTAAACGATCCGTGAACCGTGATTCGCAAGCTGAAAGCGAGTCTAGCCATACCACTTTTTTTTCTTGTTGCAAGGACTGTTTTTCATAAGGGAGGGGTACCTATCTATTCATCTATCTATCTACCCTTATCATATCTGTCGAGAGGGGTGACCGACAGCAAGACAAACACAAACAAAAATAAAGAAAATAAAAAAAGGAAAAAGTAGCAAAAACATACACAATAATTTTTGGACCATGGCCAACCCAAATTCCCTAACACCCAAACAAGTTAAGCACCTCGGCACCCAAGTTGGTCATGCTTTCGTTCCTCCAGATGAAACGGGACACAAGAAAGCGGCCATGTCACTTGGGTCAGGGTGACACAACACACTCTTCTGTTCAACAGGAGGGCCCGACAGCTTTCACTGGTTTACCCCTGCCGCATCATACGCGTGCCCTGCCGATCCATCAGACCGGGTCCAACATCCCACTGTCCTTTCACAACACCTCTCCACTCATTCAATTATATTTAGTCCTCTTTCCTGCAGTGCACTCACAACACTATCCATCCACGTCATTCGCGGCCTTCCTCTTGGTCTCCTTCCATTTACTTGTGCTCCATAGATCCTCTTCAACATTCGCTCCTCATCCATCCTCTCCATGTGTCCAAACCAACCAAGTACTCTCTTATCCACATGCTGGCTCAGTTCCACTACTACTCCAGTTCTGTCTCTGACAATTTCATTTCTCAATCTATTTAATCTTGTCACTCCTAACATATTCCTCAAACACTTCATCTCAAAAACATTTAATTTCCTTTTCAAATCTGCATTCAGGCTCCAAGTCTCTGCACCTTACAACACAGTCGGCACAATCCCACTCTCATACAGTCCCCTCTTAACATCCATACTCATACTCTTGTTGCTCATCACTCACCCAAAACCTTGCTTCCTTGATTCACTCTGTGCAATACCTCACACTCCATTCCACCAACTGCAGCCACATCACAGCCCGAGTACATAAAGCTTTCAACTTCTTCCAGCACCTGTCCATGCAACATTATTTCTAACGCCATGCCCACTCCATCACGTGAAAACCTCATCACCTTACTCTTCCCAACATACACATATAATTTACGCCTATCACACTCTTCCAAACTCCATTACCAACCTTTTCAATGTTTCTTCAGAATCAGCCACAAGCGCTGGGTCATCTGCAAACAACAACTGACTTACCGTAAATTCCGGACTATAGAGCGCACCTGATTATAAGCCGCACCCACCACTTTTACGGTGATTTGCCACTTTTGTACTTACATATGCTGCACCCATGTATAAGCCGTGTGCGCCCGCTTTAATACTTGTAACGAAATCGCAAGTTTATCTCAGACCAGGCTGTAAGTTCCACAATTGTAACTACATAGATGGCACACAATTTTAGAACCACAGTTGGCATCACAAATGGAAAATGATAGATAGATAGATAGATAGATAGATAGATAGATAGATAGATGGGGTTTTGGGGTTTTTAAGGGTTATTGATCTATCTTCGTTATTCATTATCCATTATCCGTTATCGGTCAGTTCATAATACGCTACAAAGCCTAGGAGCCGGGACACTTACTCTCAGCCAAAAGGCCAAGCTAAGGTCCTAGCCCTAAAGCCTTGCTGCGATCATTGCGAATGCACCGTTCCCGGAGGTACTGCTATACCGGGCCGATGCGTGGAGTGGACAAAGCAAGCTCATATTCCATCTCCGAAATGCAAAAATCAAAGATAGTGACTTCATAGAAAGTACACAAGGCCAAGCTAAGGATCTAGCATCAAAGCCTTGCAAAAGGCCAAGTTAAGGTCCTGGCATTAAAGCCTTGTTTGTGCACATAAAACGAACTTGGAGTGCCACGTCCAATTTCGTTGTCACCGCTGCAGTGCACAGTTCAATAACCACAGTCAGATAGATAGATAGATAGATAGATAGATAGATACTCTGTTCATCCCCGAAGGGAAATTCACATTTATGCCCGTAATTAAGGTATAATGCAGACTTGTAAAGTCTGGGTCCCGTTGAAAGTAATCCAAGCAAACAAAATGTATATTTCCAAAGTTAAGGGTGGGAAAAATATATATCCACTATTGTCCGCTGCGACAACAGACAGATCTACCGGTAACTCAGCTTTACCCCAATTCCCATCAGCCCGCGTTTGCTCCGCCCCTTATTTTTGATTTGTCCGTAGAACACATAATAGAATAAATCTCTAAAATAAATACATTACAAAAACATACAGCTGAAAATACATATTATACATGGTTACACATATTTACGAAGAAAGACGGTACACCGAGAGAGTTTTCAAAGCCTTAATAATAATAATATAACTTTCATTCCAAACCGTGCCTTTGAAAGGTACCAACACGCAAGTAGGATCACGCTCGCAATGAATCAAACGTGCCTGTTAAATAAAAGCATCCCGTAATTGTGAAATTCACGTAAGATCGTCCTCAACTACCTAGTCAAAACTATCGCTATCAGGGGCGTCTTCCTCATTATCGGAACGTATCTTAACTTTACAGACAATGTATTCTTAAACTTAGAAGTTGCAGTCTTTCTTGGCGCACATATTCTACTGGTCTTAAGCTTACCTTTCATACTTCAGCGCCGCTGGTGGCCGTTAGAAAGATTCCATAAATTGGCCGCTTCACTGAATAAGCCGCAGGGCTGAACATTTGGGAGAAAAGTAGTGGTTTATAGTCCGGAATATACGGTACCTGCCACATGGTTCCACCATTATCCATCATCTCTACACCTCTGCCAAATACTCTTGCATTCACCTCTCTCAGCAGAGTTTACACTTTTTTTATAGGTTAAAATAAGACATTAAAACTCATGTTTTTCTCTGCTACAGTTTATATATTGTCTTCATACTCAAAACAGATGTAGGTTCCGTTTTTGGTAAATCTGACCGTGCCTAATCAGAGACCGATCCCACCACACATCAGCCAAACAGAATAGTTTGTTGGGGTTGACCATCGATTCGATGATGACCATCTTCTTTTATTTGTGAGTCTGCTGATGTTTGAACAGTCCGATCCTGGATTCAGGGATCAGAATGGAGATTTTCATTTTCAGCTAAAATAGCCAGCGTCCAGGAATGAACCAGGGCGGAGCCCCCCCACCGCCAAAAAAAAAAAAAACCTGGGTTTTAGGCAATTTACTTGTCCAAAACCATGCTTATATTTATCATTTAAGTAACATTTTTAGAAGATTAAAATAATTTGCCCACATAACTGATTTTTTTGTAAATACTGCAAGATAAGTTCAAATGCAGTTCAGTCCCTGCAGCTTGTGAGACAATGCGGCCAATTTTTCTAACGGCCGCCAGGGTGCGCCAGAGCAATAAAGGAAAGAGTGAGACAGTCGGATTTTAAATTTGTTTGCTACGCAAGAGAAAAAGTGAAAAAGTCGGAATGCCTTTGGGGTTCAAAAACAGCGGAAATCCGCGGATCCGCGGAAAATTCTGATCCCTGTGGATTGTGGTCGGAGACTCAGGTAAAAGAGGATACCTGCGCAATGATGGTTTTTAAAGTGGCGTAAGGGGTGCGCTTTCCCCAATGCCACTATCTTGATTGTAAAGAAGATGGTTCCAGTGGCAAGGGAGACCCTAGACCAGACCTGGGCACTTCGGTCCTGTAGGGCCATACGTCCTGCCAGATTTTGAAGTTTGCTCTTCTTTAACTCAGGTGATACAAATTATAACCTCGTTAGCAAGCTAGCAAGTGCTCGTTAACGATACTGGTGATTGGAATTACCTGTATTGGATCAGAGAAACCTCAAAAATCATGCAGAACATACGGCCCTCCAGGACCGGAGTGCCCAGGCCTGCCCTAGATGACCGGCATCTTTCTACAACTGCAGGCGGCTAACGGGATCCAGGTCTGTAGGAAACCGCCTCAAATCGTGCCGCCACCAGCTTTTGGGATCACGCTTAGTCTGGACTCTACCCTTCGACCTGTTCAGCTTGGGTAACCCTACCAGGAGTACGAGACACCCGCCGACATAGCTCTAGGGGTCATGGAGACGCGCAAAGTGCCCCACCAAACAGAATGCAGAACACAAAATACAATCCAAATCAGTGAAGTAGCGAGACCGTAAAACGCGAGGGTTCACTTTCTATCACAGAAAACGTTTTTTTAAAAGACATGCCGTGACTCAATGACAGGATTTGCATGACATCCAAATGTGAAACGCAAAAACCTTACGGAAATGGTGTTCCGTGTCGTAGCCTAGCGGATTATCGTGCTCAACTTTGACCACGGCGAGTTTTTCATGCCACCTTGTCACAATTCATGACTCACTTGAAACGACTCAGTCGAGAAAAGTTTGCATCCAACGAAGCGCACGTCACACACTTAATTAGATTGTCTTCTCGTTTCAGGGAGCGCGTACAGGGAATGCATGGAAAACGGCACATGGGCGCTAAAGAGCAATTATTCCAATTGCGTGCCCATTTTAGAGGAGAAGGTAAGTGTTGGTTTTTGTTATCGGTTTGAAACGACACCTCGAGGAATCGGGTGAGTCTTGGGTGTCTCACAATAAAACACTCCAGTGGTTTTGTTCCCGGGCATCTGCGCTAATCTTCGAGTGCGATATCAACATCTGAGTGGAAGAGCGTCCTCAACGTCTCACCAATCGAGTGTATTTCTGGATCATGCTCCATTTTTCTTCGGATAAATTTAGACATCCTGAGACATTTCAAGCGTCTCACTTGCATTTAATCGTATTCAGAGCGTCGAGATAACAAGCTAGGTAAAAGGGGCTAACGGCATATTTTTGGTATTGGGGCAAATCAAAATTGTACCACCACACTTTTTGAAATGATGATGAAATGATCTGCATTTATATAGCGCTTTTCAAGTCAATGACTTCCCAAAGCGCTTTACAGTGTGCTTCACATTTCCCAATAGCGGCCTTGTATTGCAGCCATGTAAGACGCTAACCTGCTTATTGGGGGTATTAGGGGTTCAGTGTCTTACCCAAGGACACTTCGACATGTAACACGGACAAGCTGGGATTCGAACTGGGATCCCTTGATCCCAAGACGAGTGCTCTACCTCTTGAGCTACCGCCGTCCCCCTTTTTCTACATAATTTGAATTAAACCACTACACAAAGCATTGGCCTGCCAGGATGTACTTGCCCAAGACACACCACCTAGGACAGGGGTGTCAAACTAATTTTAACTCGGGGGCCACATGATAGAACAAACATTCTGTCGGGGGCCGGACTAGTAGATTAAAGAGAACGAAAAAGAGATAATTTAAAGAGAAAGAGGGAGGTAAAAGGAGAGAGGGCAGGACAAAGAAAGAAAAAGAGGGAGAGGGAGAGAGAGCGTGAGAAACAAACGATAAAAAGTCATGAGAGAGGGGGAAAAGAAAGGGGGAGGGAGAAAGATATCCACAGAGAAATAGAAAGGCAGAAGGAGAGAAAAGAAAAAAGAAAGCTTGAAGTGTATGAAGAGAGAAAGAGAAAAGGAAAAAAGGAAGTTAAAGCAAAATAGGTTAAAAGACACAGAGAGAAAGAGACAAAGAGCAACAAAGGAAGAGAAAAAGAGACAAAAAGAGTGAAAGAGACAGAGACCGAGTGGGAGAAAAGGGGTGGAAAAGAAAGAGAGAGAAAGAGAGAGAGAGAGAGAGAGAGAGAGACAGAGAGAGAGAGAGACTAAAGAGAGAGAAAAAAATACAAGTACAGTGTCTTTGTGAGAGGCACCTGGCTTTGGCAATATCAAGTTGACATATTTCAACCTGCAGCTTGTTTTTCTCTTGCGCTTCTCTGAGTGTTGTCTCGCGGGCCGGATTCAATCCCTTAGCGGGCCTAGTCTGGCCCGCGGGCCGCCTGTTTGACACCTGTGCCCTAGGAGGTAAGGGGTTTGTGAACTGTGAACTTTGTTTTTAGCGTTAGCAATCAGACTTTACTGTTGGCTAAATTTTTCAATGTGTGCCATTTACCTTTAGCATTCACTAAGGCTAAAACGTTGAGAAAAGAAAAATGTGTTTTGTTGATATAACCACAGTTTAACATGAATTATTTTGTTTTTAGTGTTAGCATTCCAGTTTCACTCTTGACTGAATTTATTAAGGTGTATAATTTAGTATCCGCATTCCCAAAGGGTTAAACTTGAACAAAAATGGTGTGAAATATTGATAGAACCACCCCACCTCACAGTTTAGGATAAATATTTCAGTTTTACAGATCGCATTCCTGGATTCACTCCTGGTGGAATTTTTCTCGTGCAAAATTTAGCATTAGCGTTCCCAACAACTAAATCATGAAAAATGCTGTTGTGACATTTTGAATAACCACCACACCTCACATTTCGCCTCACATTTTGGTTTGAAAATACGTGTCTGTACGATGTCACTAGTCAGAGAAACGCCATGATCAGTCTGAAACGATATACCCGACACATTGATATTTACCGTATTTTCCGCACTATAAGGTGCTCCGGGTTATAGGGCGCACCCCCAAAAAATAGTTTTTGGTCCTATATTTTCCATACATAAGGCGCACCGGATTATAAGGCGCTACAATGGGAACATCGACAAAACAGTCAGATAGTTCAGTCCAACTTAGTACCCCCTTAACATTCCCAAAGCTTGCAAAGAAGCAAATATGTGTCGTACACACGTGCGGATGCGGTGTCCGTACGATGTTATCAAACAAACATTTCTTAGTTTCCATTTTCTTTTTTGCTGGCAACTGTGTGGACAGCAAAGTAAGAATTTTATTGTGCAGGGAAACGGGGTTTTTTACTGTGCATATGACAATAAACACTTTGAATTGAATTTAGTTTAAAAATAGACTCATCACAGAAACATCAAGATCGTTCTAAAACAAGATACCGGGAAATATAAATCCGCATAGCTCACCCAAGTTCTCTTGCAGCCATCACGTTCATTAATGATACGTAACCATGGTCTTCTTACAACCGTGAGTGTAGTAAATCGAGGAGAGTAAAATATTTACAAATACAGAATAGTAAAAAATGTTTTCTCTATGCCGTAGTGCAACCCAACCAACGTGTGATCCACATTCATCTTTTTCGGCCAATTGCAGGCTTTGTTTCGCCCCTTTAGCCTATGCGAGCCTGTAGATGATCAAAAGGATCCGCCCCCTTTACCTCCGAATAACTTTAGCCAATAGTGACTGATTCAAATGATGATTGACACATTGGTTAGGAAATGAAACGCCGGTATATAAATCCCAGCATACACCGCGGCAACTTCGCCTTCAGGGGAAAATCTTTTCGGCGGCTGCTTGCTTTAGTTGCAAGACTTTGCGACTTAATATTGATCCATATATAAGGCGCACTGTATTATAAGGCGCATGGTCGGCTTTTGAAAAAAATAAAGGCTTTTAGGTGCGCCTTATAGTGCGGAAAATACGGTACTCCAAAACACAAGATTCCACCTAAAGCGTATCTGCTCTGTTCAACGTTCTTTCTTTTAATTCATTTGTTCACAAAAGCTGTGGCTTTTTTCATGGTCCACAGCCCGCCTTAGGCTCCCTGTTTAATAGAAGGGAGATCACCTCCAGTATATCCTAATATATTCAGCCAGTAGTAGCTGATTTAAATGATGATTAACACATTGGTTAGCTGATGAAACTTCCAACATAAATGTATACGTTTTGATGTGTATTCAAGTCATAGCCGAAATTAAACGAGCGCAAAGCAATTCGTGGATCATTTTTACGCACCATTATTATACGCAAGTGAGCTCAAACATTGATTTGACTTGTGGAAAGAGAAGTCAAACATTTACAACTCTTTGACAATGTCTAAAAATTGGTCAGAGTAAAATACAAATTTCTCAAAAAATCTGCCTTTAGAAAAATGTGTAAATACAACGTGTAGTTTTACAGACTATGATCAAATTTGACAAGGCACCAGGTAAGGCTTTAAGCTATTGTCTTACCTGCTTTCCAGCTAAGAGTCCCAAGCTGCACTACTCTGCAGGGCTTTATTTGCAAAAAAAAAAAAATCAGGCTAGAACAAAAACCTTCTCTTACTGTGTGTTCCAACTCAGATAACTCAATGTTAGTAGCACTTGCGGAGATTTATTTCAGTCTGGGACAAAACTTCGGAGTTTACCTTTTAAAAGACACCAAAGTCAAGTCAAGTCTATTTGTATAGCCCTTAATCACATGGAGTCTCAAACTGTCCATATTTTGGGTACGTCACGGATTTCGATTTTTACTGGAAAGTTGAGGGGTTAAGATAATTCATTTAGTTATAATCCCGACGTCGGTCTTGGCAGAATTTTTCACTGTGTACCATTTAGCATTAGCATTTCCGAATGGCTAAAACATGGAGGAAAAATCATGAGATATGTTGAAATAACCAAGACCCCGAAAAGTTTTGCGTTAATAATTATGTTTTATTGCGTTTGCATTCTGTCATTCCTCAAGGCAGAATAGTCCAATGATTCTAATTTACCTTTGAGCATTCCCAATGTCAAAGGGTTGTGAAAAGAAATGCTATCTGTTGATACGACTACGTCTCAGTTTAACATGAAAAATGATGTTTTTTAGCGTTAGCATTCCGGCTGAATTGTTCAATGCTACAATTTTATTTTAGCATTCCAAAAGGGTTAAACTTGAATAAACGTTGATATAACTACCACATCTCACGTTTAAGGTAAATTATTTTGTTTTTTAGAGTTTGCTTCACTCTTGGTGACAATTTTCAATTTGTAAAAATTAGCTTTACAATTGTGAAAATTAAAATAAATAAACAAATAAATATATTATAATATATATATATATATATATATATATATATATATATATATATATATATATATATATATATATATATATATATATATACAGTGAAGAAAATAAGTATTTGAACACCCTTCTATTTTGCTATTTCTCCCACTTAGAAATCATGGAGGGGTCTGAAATTTTCATCGTTGGTGCATGTCTACTGTGAGAGAGATGATCTAAAAAGAAACATCCAGAAATAACAATGAATGTTTTTTTAACGATTTATTTATGTGATACAGCTGCAAATAGGTATTTGAACACCTGTGTATCATCTAAAATTCTGACCCTGAAACACCTGTTAGTCCGCCCATTAGAAGTCCACCTGCACTCCATGTATCATCCTGAATCAGAGCAGTTGCCAAGCATCTTGGTAAATAAAGGTTTACTGTTGGAGCAATCATTAGAAAATGGAAAAAGCTAAATATGATGGTCAATCTCAATCGGAGTGGAGCCCCATGCAAGATATCATCTCGTGGGATCTCGATGATTCTAAGAAAGGTAAAGAATCACCCCGGAACTATACAACAGGAGTTGGTCAATGACCTGAAAAGAGCTGGGACCACAGTTTCCAAGGTTACTGTAGCTGATACACTAAGATGCCATGATTTGAAATCATTCATGGCACGAAAGGTTCCCCTGCTTAAACCAACACATGTCAACGCCTGTCTTAAGTTTGCATATGCCATTTGGATGATACAGAGGAGTCATGGGGGGCCGGCAGTAGCTCAGGAGGTAGAGCGCTTGTCTTGGGATCAAGAGATCACAGTTCGAATCCCGGTTCTTCCGTCATACATGTCGAAGGGTCCTTGGGTAAGACACTGAACCCCTAATACCCCCAATAAGCAGGTTAGCGCCTTACATGGCTGCACGGCCGCTATTGGGAAATGTGAAGCACGTTGTAAAGCGCTTTTGGGAGGTCATTGACTTGAAAAGTGCTATATAAATGCAGATCATTTAATTTCATTTCATGGGTTTTGTGGTCATAATTCCACTAAGCGTGTTTGGAGGAAGAAGAATGAAGAGTAAAATCCAAAGAACACTAAGAACATGCTACCACCCCCATGCTTCCCTACTGTGAAGCATGGGGGTGGTAGCATCATGCGTTGAGGGTGTTTTTCTGCACATGGGACAGAGTGAGTGCACTGCATTAAAGAGAGGATGATAGGGGCTGTGTATTGTGAGATTTTGGGGAACAACCTACATCCTTCAGTCAGAGCATTGAAGATGGGTCGTGGCAGGGTCTTCTAACACAACAACGATCCAAAGCACACATTAAGGAAAATCAAGGAGTGGCTCCGTAACAAGCATATCAAGGTTCTAGCATGCCCCAGCCAATCTCCAGACCTGAACGCAATCGAAAATTTTGGGAGGGAGCTCAAACTCCTTGTTTCTCAGTGACAGCTCGGAAACCTGACTGATCTAGAGAAGATCTGTGTGGAGGAGTGGGCCAAGATCCCTCTTGCAGTGTGTGCAAACCTGGTGAAAGACCTCTGTATTAGCAAACAAAGCTACTGCACCAAATATTAACAATCATTTTCTTAGGTGTTCAAATACATATTTGCAGCTATATCCCACAGATAAATCGTTAAAAAAAACATGCATTGTGATTTCTGGATTTTTCTTTTTAGTTTATCTTGCTCACAGTGGACATGCAACTATGATAAAAATTTCAGACCCCTCCATGATTTCTAAATGGGAGAAATAGCAAAATAGCAGGGTGTTCAAATATTTATTTTCTTCACTATATATGCAAATTGTTATTATTTTTAAATACATCTACCTTCTTGATGTAAACAACTATGTGGGGGTGTTGGTATGTTCTTTTTTCAGAGAATGTATCCTGTGCATTACAAGATAGCGCTGATTATCAACTACCTGGGCCACTGCATCTCTGTGGGGGCACTCTTAGTGGCTTTCATCCTCTTCCTGTGCTTAAGGCGAGTACACAAATAGCGCACAAACATCTCCATGTGCATCCCGGAGCAGACGGCACTCCTCTCGCTTTCGTTCCTTGTCATTAGGTCGCTTATGTCAAATGAATAGATTGCGGCGGCAATTTTGCCTCGCACGCAAACAATATCGTTTCCTCATTTACGTTCTCCTCATTCTTTGCATATCCCGCTTAAAGCAAACACCTACACGCGCTAGTGGGCCTAAACTGTGAAGTTAGTGGTGAGACATTTTCTAGGATTAAAGGCTGGAATAATCAATACTAGGTAGGGAAATCGAAATATGCTTTCTGCTTGTAGTAGGATGAAGTTTGCTTAGATGTGGGACTGAATATTCTTTCCATCTGGATCACATAAAAAGACTCGGATACTCTAAATCAGGGGTGTCAAACTCAATTTACCTCGGGGGCCACAGGATAGAACAAACATTCTATCAGGGGCCGGACTAGTAGATTAGAGAGAAAGAAAGAGAGAAAGAAATAAGACAAAGCGAAGGAGAGAAAAAGAGGGTGGGACAAAGAAAGAGAGAAAGGGAGGGAGAGAGAGAGAGAAAAAGAGAAAAAAGAGAGATAGAGAACGTGAAACGTGAGAAACAAGAGATAAAGACGAATAATGAGAGAGGGGGAAAGAAAGAGAGAGAAAGAAAAATATCCAAAGAGAAATAGAAAGAGAGGAGAGAAGAAAGGAGAGAAAGAGAGAAGTGGAGAAGGAGAGAATGGGAAAGCAAGAGAGAGAGAAAGAGGGACAAGAGAGAGAGAGAAGGAAGAATGGAAGAGAGAGCAAAATAAGGTAAAAAGACAAAGAGCGAGAGAAAGAGACAAAGATAAACAAAGAAAGAGACAAAGAGAGACATAGAAAGTGAAAGAGAGAGACAGCGAGAGAGAGAAAAAGGGAAGGGAAAAAAAGAGCAAGAGAGAGAGAGAAAGAGAGAGAGAGAGAGAGAGAGAGAGAGAAATACAAGTCCACCGTCTTTGTGAGAGGCACCTAGCTTTGGCAACATCAAGTGGACATATTTCAACCTACAGCTCGTTTTTCTCTTGCGCTTCACTGAGCGTTGTCTCACGGGCCGGATTCAATCCCTTAGCGGGCCTGATCTGGCCCCCGGGCCGCATGTTTGACACCCCTGCTCTAAATGAAGTAGGCAAATTAATTGACGTGCCTCACCTGTCCTTATGGAAATAGAAAATAGAAAATATATTACATGATTATATTCTGTTATTTCTAATTAAACTTCTTATTTTTGGGAATATCTGAATGTTTACATTATATTTCAAATATTATCTATACAATCAGCAGGTAACAAATGACTATGCCATACCTGTCAACCTCCACGGCTCAATGCCCGTACAAACTGTCGTATTTTCCAGTAGAAAATGCCAAATAATCGTACACCATATTTTTGGGGGGGAAATGATGCATGATGGGAAATCCCCAGGCGGCAGACGCATGCACACAGTACCAGATGGTACCCATAATTGACAAATTTGCGTTTTTCCGTACAGAAGTTTTCTTGTACGTTGTACTCGTCTTAAAATGCATAAAAAACGTACTTTGTACGGCAAAAACTTACAGGTTGACAGGTATGCTATGCTGAGAGTCTGAATATGCAGAGTGAGGCACACAATTCTCTTGCTTCAGCCAGAGGGCGATAGTGAGACAAGGGATTCTGATTTGGCACACACACGAATAAAATTAGGTAGATAGATAGATTATTTATTCATCCCCGCAAGGGAAATTCACACTTCCAGCGGTATTCTTTGTTGTTTATTAACATATTAACAGGATGGCCTCGGGGTGCTGTGTTGTAGTTTAGCAACAGCGGAGTGGATGAGGTCACACGCTAGTCCAAAAGTTCGACGTTTCTGCACCAGATGGAAATCTTTGTGCCCAGGGTTACACCAACTCGTGTTCACGAAGATAGCGAGTCCACCTCCTCTCCGCTTCCCGCAGGCTTTGTGTCTCTGTCTAACAGTGCTCCGGGTAGCTCCACGTTAGCGTCCGGGATGCTAGACGTGAGCCACGCTCCGTAAAACACAGCAAACTGCACTCTCTGTACTCTTTGATGTTTTTCACCAGCACAGCCAGTTCGTCGGTCTTATTTGGTAGAGAGTTCACATTTACCATGATTACGGACGTACCGAAGACTTATAACGCCGCTAGCCGCTTAGCTAGCTCCAGCTCTCAACCCACGTCAGGGCCCCCTTATCACGCCGGCACGAGAATTCTTCAGGGCAAGGAGTTGATTCCTCAAATAAACGCATTTTTGTGCGTTAAAACCCATAACGATAGGATAGAAAGTAATCCAAAGTGTAGTTGTCAAACGGGACGAAAAACACCGATTATTTTAAGAACCAATGAATCATTCGTTGTTGTTTCGATTAATCAAAGAATCAGATTTTTAAAAAACAACTGTTTTAATTTGTTCCTTTATTCAAATATTGGCCGGATACAAAAAAAACACAGTGCAGAACACAACCGATTATTTTGTAATACCAAACAATAACAATAAAAATAGAAGCATATAAATGTATGCTAAACAAGGCACGGCGGCTGGGTGGTTAGCATGCAGCCCATGGTGCAGAGGTTCAAGGGTTCAAGTCCAGCTGCGCAGTTTGCATGTTCCCCCTATGCTTGCGTGGGTTTCCTCCCGGCACTCTGGTTCGTTCCCACATTTAAAAAAATGCTTGTGAGGTTAAATGGCCTGTCCAAAATGTCTGTCCTTAGGTGTGAATGAGTGAGTGAGTTGTCTGTCTCTGTGTGCCCTGCGACTGGCTAGCAACCAGTTCAGGGTGTCCCATGCCCACTGTTGTAAGATAGCTGCGTTGGGCTCCAGCTCCCCCGCGACCCTAGTCAGGATAAGCGGCGCAGATACATGCTAAGCAACTGCAAAGGTGTAAGATACTCTTTTCCTACCACCTTATCCCGAGATTACATTTGTCACGATTCTGTCACTTGCATGCTAATTGCCCTCACCTGCGCTCACTCTTTCAGCCCCAGCTGCCACTCATTTCCTAATTATCCCTCTCCCTATTTAAGCACTTCATTCTCTGTCACTCTTTGCCAGTGTGTCAGCAAACCTCCGCACATGCAAGGCAAACACTTAACTCTACACAAATAAATTCCCTTACATTCTAAGTTTTGGTAGCCCTGCGTATAGTCTATACGAGGTATTCTGGTTCAAAAACTAATTTTTGTCAATTTCTAAACAAAACTCATGGAAAGCTGTTTGGGGTTTTGTTCTGAATAAATAAAGAAATGTTTTTTTTCCTGGTAAATTACACCCCAAAAAAATCCCAAATAATTTGTAATTCAGAAAAAAATTTCAGGAACCAGAATGGAATCTCGTACCCAATTGCGTTCGTTTTCAAGAAATCTTTATTGGATTGAGCTGACAGAGCTTGCTTAGGAAGCCGAGGATTGTCGATCGCTAGCAGCGTAAGACGGAACGGCAGTTCCGTGACAGGTAGGCAGAATCGATACGTCTTAGCGGGCAGGTCGATTGCCAGGGCAGGAGAGCAGGTCGTAAGCGTGGGGCAGAAACAGGTCGACACCGAAGGCAGGCAGGAATCAAACAGGAAAGGTCTTTGGTACTGGAATCTGGCAAAACACACAGGGAGACACAAGTACGGTCTGACACCCTCCTCTTGCCGCTGACAGCTTAAGAGGAGAGTGCCAGCCCATCAGAGACCGCGCTCCTGCGCGCCTAACGATTGCCACAGGTGTCTTAATTTTGGCAATCATGACAAAAAATGGTTTTCAGAGTAGAAGAAAACAACTTTATTAGGCTATTTATTAGTGAAGAAGAAGATGGTGCTCATTTTTCTGCATGGAAGAAGGCCAGAGCTACATGTAAGAGCAGGTGAATAAGATGATGCAATTTTTTCACATTATAGAAGAAGTTCGTTTTGGATTATGAAGAAGACTACACTATTTTTTAACATAGAAGAAGAAGTTAGTTCTCATACTAGAAGTAAATGGTAGTTGTCAACATGCTTCTAAAACAATGTAGCACAAAAAATCCATCATGTTTAATGAATAATTCGGTCCAAAGTATCAGTCTTGGTAAAACAAGCCAATCTGTGATAAAAAAAATAGAATATGGTTATTGTCTAGAAAATAATGTGATCCGTCATCGTTTCTTAGGGTAAAACATATGTTTTGAGTATAATATGAACTTTTGGTCTTGGTTATAGTTATTTACTACTCCTCCTAAATTGAGTGCACTTCCTGGTATCTTCAGGAGCATCCGATGTCTGCGCAACATCATCCACTGGAACTTAATTACCACCTTCATCTTGCGGAACGTTATGTGGTTCCTGCTGCAGCTCATCGACCACAACATCCACGAGAGCAACGAGGTAAGAACAATTCGAGGACCGTGTTTAGTTCCACGGCTTACCCGAGCCGTTCCGTCCCTGGCAGCCGTGGTGTCGCTTGATGACCACAGTGTACAACTACTTCGTGGTCACCAACTTCTTCTGGATGTTCGTGGAGGGCTGCTATCTGCACACGGCCATCGTGATGACTTACTCTACTGATAAGCTGCGGAAGTGGGTTTTCCTCTGCATTGGCTGGTGTAAGTCGATCACGAGTACCGGTTGTCATTCCAATGTTTGAATTTCTGCTTTTTACAGGTACATTGACCATAGTCTGTTTGGGATGGATGTTTGAACACTGAATTGATCGAGTACCAAAACATTTTTAGTCATCATCCTTCCAATCTCCTCTTTCTTCCACTCAGTCGCTTTACTTCCACATCCTCTCACATTTAGTGACCCTATAACTAGGGTTTGCGAGACCTTTCGGTCTCCCGCCCCCCTTTCTTTGCCTTGCTGTCTCGTAGGGAGTAGAGATAGAGAGAAGAAGATCCCCAGTCCCCTCGTTCCCTCAACATTAGTCCCCTTTTACAACACGCAACGGACCACAGTGGGAGAATTCTCTTACCTCTCACAAGGACAGGCCCCCTCACCACAGTGTATTTATTTTCTTTGTTATTGTACGTGTTTGTCTTGCTGTCGGTCACCCCTCTTGAGGGACATGACCAAGGTAGATAGATAGATAGATAGACCAAAACATTTTTTTCCTATACGAAGTACAGTAATAGTATTTTTCCATATGTTCGGATGCATTTCAAAGTACCCCAATAATGCATAATACAACCTAAACATGTCAACCGGAACAGGATAAGGACCCAGGTGCGTGACGTTTCTAACACAAGCTTTATTTTACGGTAAATGGGGCAGTCATGCACGTAAACCCGTCGTTGAGCGGAAGATGTAAGGCAGCAGTCTGGCGTGGAATGACAGGAAGCCAGAGGCCAACGAGATCGATACCAATTGCACGAGCAGATATCGGACAGATGGGGTCAATAGCGGACAGGATGGGACAGACAGGATAGATATCAGGCACTGGAGGCTGGAGTCCGATAACAAGCAGGACGAGATAGACGGAAACGATGCCAAACACTGGAGATCGAAATTAAACTAGACAAACTAGACCGAAACGCTACCAGACACTGGAGATCGATATCAAACAGAACAAAATAGCCAGAAATGAAACTGGAGAATGATATTAAACAGGATAAAATAGACGGGAACGATACCGGACAGGAAATACAAGCAGGAAACCGGACAGAGTCAAAACCCACCTCTTGCGGGATCAGAGGTTCATTGACGGACTGACAAAGGATGAGTGAGAGCACTGAGCTTAAACAGAAGGAAAGCCAATCTGTTAACGAGCCGCAGTTGGCGCCACATGGGCGGGGCCAATTGGGTGCCATGTACCATAGATACACACAACAACAAAAAAAACCACAAAAACTCACAGGATGTCCAGGATCAATGAAAAACAGGTGTCAAGTGGTCAAGAAAAATACACAGGCAGAAACATCAAAAAGGCAATTTATAATACAACGGCTTCCGCTGTTGGCACAGTCCCTAGATACCCCTACCTGGATTAGTCAGGTGCGGGTAACAATCATCAGGTGTGAGGTCCTCCGATCTCTAGTGCTATTTGGAGGACGGTGATGTGATGGATCCTGACGATAAACGATTGAACATAATTAGCATCAAAATATATAACCATTTCAAACTATTCTGGATTGAGATTCGCAACATTTATTGTCATTGTCAAAGAGCAACAAATTTTCGTTTGGGGCATCCAGTCATTCATTCACAGTTAAAAGAAAATGCAAAGATCCACAGAATGAATGTTCTGAATAAATATGGAAAAAAACATAAATGAACCAATATAAACATCAAAAGTAAGAGTGCAGACATGGTAGCATAAAAACGCAATACCAGATTTATTAAATCAGTCAATATTAAAGTGCAATTGTGTCCGACTGTCATTATTTTAATAATGGATGTATGCTAAACAAGTGCAAATGTACTCTTTTCCTACCACCTTATCCCGAGATTACATTTGTCACGATTCTGTCACTTGCCCGCTAATTGCCCTCACCTGCGCTCACTCTTTCAGCCCCAGCTGCCACTCGTTTCCTAATTATCCCTCTCCCTATTTAAGCACTTCATTCTCGGTCACTCTTTGTCAGTCCGTCAGCGAACCTCCGCACATGCAAGGCAAGCATTTAACTCTACACAAATAAACTACCTTAGACTCTAAGTATTTGGTTGCTCTGCATATAGCCTATAAGAGGTATTTTGGTTCAAAAACTAATTTTTGTTAATTTCTAAACAAACCTCATGGAAAGCTGTTTGGTGCTCTGTTCTGAATAAATAAAAAACATTTTTTCCCTGGTAAATTACACCCCAAAAAATCCCAAATAATTTTCAATTCAGAAAAAATGGTTTTCAGAGTAGAAGAAAACAACTTTGCTAGGCTCTTTATTAGTACAGTGGAACCTCGGTTCTCGACCATAATCCGTTCCAGAACCCTGTTCGAAAACCGATTTGTTCAATCACCGAAATCGTTTTTCCCATTAAAAGTAATGTAAAATCGTTTTAATCCGTTCCAACACCCTGAATGTTTACCATGAACATAAACATGATGCTAACCCAGGCTAATCGTACGTTCGCGTTAGCGTAATCTTCCGTTTGAAAGATTACGCTAACATGAAGGTGTAAAAATAAAAAAATCAGGTCGTTTACACGTCATTTAGCACCCGGGTCTCAAAAACAACAAATGGCTAGCGCTTCATTGGAAAGGGGGCTCCGTTCCAACACCCTGAATGTTTTACGTAAACAAAGCTAACCCAGGCTAATCGTACGTTCGCGTTATCGTAATCTTCCGTACGAAATATTACGCTGACATGAACATGTAAACATAAAAAAAAAGGATTATGAGTAGGATTTCTTACCTTTGTGGTGGACGGTTGGGAGAGAAAAATCATCAAAAGTTTTTCAACCTCCTCCAAAACTTGCGGCAGTTGCTTGCTTATAGCGCTAACTTCCTTAGCCGCATCACTCGATTTCACAGCCTCCTTATTCTTTACTATCGTACTGATAGTAGATTTAGCCATGCTGTATTCACTAGCACGATCGGAAATTCGTACACCTCTTTCATATTTAGCTATTGTCTTTCTTAAAGGCAATAGCTGTACGAACAACTTGTCTTTTTTCACCTGTCCTGCTTTCACCGACCTTCTTCGGAGGCATAATTAGGGCCTAAAACACCCGTACGCCGCTCAGCATCGCACCCTAGCGTACCGGCGTTCGAACTCCGATTTTTTGACCGAACAGCGAAGCAAGAATTTCTCGAAATTTTTGGTCGAACACCGATTTGTCCGAACTGAGAGGCCTTCGAAAACCGAGGTTTCCACTGTACTTGGAAAGTATGATGGAAACATAGGCTGAGTATTGATTGGATACTTCAGTAGTGCAACCTGTCCTGTTGGTGTCAGATAGTGCCAGTGATTGATTTCCTAAGTCTGTGTGTGGGTGGAGGTGGGGGTCAAATAGAGAAGGATCGGGTGCAGAGTTCAATAGTCTTACAGCCGGAGGATATTGGCTATTGGCCAGTCTAGATGTTTCGCATGTATTAACTGGGATCTCTTCCCTGGAGGCAACAGGTGGAAGAGGTGGTAAGCAGGATGGTGCTGGTCCCACAGGATGTTGGGTGCTCTTATCAGACAGCGAGTGGTGTAGGTGGTGCTAATCTCAGGGAAGGTTGTTCCCATAATTCTCCCGGCAGCTTTCACCACCTGATGGAGTGCCTGCCTGTCAGCTTTAGTGCAGCTAGTGACTAACGGTAGCGAATTTTACTATAAAGTCAAGTCACATTTATTTATATAGCCCTTAATCACAAAAATGTCTCAAAAGACTGCACAGGATTACAATCACACAATCACTTGATCTCAAACCAACATGCGGGCAAGAAAAACCTTAGCGTGAGGAAAAAAGAGAAACCTTGAGAAAGGACCTCACATGTGGTAATCCCCCTTCCAGGATTGACCAGGGTTAATTACAATTAGCATTACTGTACACATAATAGTAAACATTAGGCAAGATGTTGAAGATGTCCGGAAAGTGCATGACAGCAGTGACGCCCCCAGCCTGCAAACTAGTCGAGAAAGTCTATGAGGGCCACGCAGTTTCCCATCTCTGCCAGCTGGTCCATGCAGGCGTTCACATGCTTCAGGTCAAACGCTGGTCCGCTGACTCATCTCCAAATCGCCCTTCCCCTTTGTATCACCACCAGGCAGGCAGTCGGAAAAAGACAGGACAATACAGAATATGAGGTGGGCATCAATCATAAGATTCGGAATAGAAGTGTGTCCTAAGCCTCGATTTAAAAACTTCCATTGAGGTTGCAGATCTTATCTCCGGAGGCAGGGCATTCCATAGCACCGGGGCCCGGATGGAGAACGCTCTCGAGCCTGCGGACTTCTTGGCTCTCGGAGTCACAAGTAGACCGGCATTTTCCGAGCGCAGACTCCGTGCAGGAACATATGGGGAAATCAAATCAGAGAGATAAGAGGGTGAAAGCCCATGCAAACATTTGTATGTTAATAAGAGAACCTTAAATGCATGAAGAAATTATTGGGGGTATTAGGGGTTCAGTGTCTTACCCAGGGACACTTCAACATGTAACACGGAGGAGCCGGGATTCGAACTGACGAGCGCTCTACCTCCTGAGCCACAGCCGCCAATGATTTCCTAAGTGTGGGTATGGGTGGAGGTGGGGGTCAAATAGAGAAGGATTGGGTGCAGAGTTCAATAGTCTTACAGAAAGAACCTCACAAGTGGTAATCCTCCCTCCAGATGACCAGGGTGGAATAGATTTAGCGTTACAGTACACAAACATAGTAAACACTAGGTAACATGTTGAAGTTTGTCCACAAAGTCCATAACAGCAACAACGGCAACGACGCAGAGTTTTTCCTTGCCCTCATGTTGGTTTGAGATCAGGTGATGGTGTGATTGTAATCCTGTGCAGTCCTTTGAGACATTTTTGTGATGAAGTTCTATATAAATAATTGTGACTTGACTTGACTTGACTTTATAGTAAAATTAGTTAACGTAATTCAGTTAATTACTTTTTGGAACAAGTATTGACCAACAATAACTAATTACTTGTTTAAAGTAACATGCCTATCACTGCTTGTGACCCATTATTATCGAGAAAACATGCCATAAAACGCACTAAATCACAATAATTTCTCAACACTTCTTGTTGGACAGACAATCTTTCTCGAAACGATGCTACCCGACTGCGCTTATTTAGCTGCTCATCATCAACATATTAGACCAGGGGTGTCCAAACTTTTGAGAAAGTGGACCGAATTTGGTAAGCTAAAAATGTGTGACGGCTGAATATTCAGCCTGCCATTTTGTTAGCAGTCTTTAATCAATTTACCCTTGGTGTGAAGTTTGCAGTGCTTGGCTATCAGCGTTTCGACCTTGTAGCTCGCCTTTTTAGCATTGTCATTTGACTCGGAGGGTCTCATAATAAAGCGCTGCTGTGCCGTTAAAACATCTTCCAGTTGCTTCACCTTTTCACCAAATGGCTACTGCCATCATCTGGTTAAAAGGTGAATATTTTTTTGGGTACAAATTTATTTTATAAGGTATTGCGGTCAACATTCAGTTAGCTTTATGTAGTCAGAAGTCTATCAAGTCTGGCAGTACCTCTTAACATTATATTCTTTTAAAACAGTCTATTTTCAAACTAGGAAGTTGTTTCGGATTACAGTGAAAAAAATATTCCAATTTACTTTTGTCCTGGAAGCGGCAACCCTCACAGTCAACTTTTCTTTTTTTTTTCATTTACTGTCGTCCTGTTGCAAATGGCGTGTGCTAAATTCACACAGAAAGCCAAGGGTAAAGTGGCCAAATGGCTAGTGCCATCATCTGGTTAAAAGGTGAATATTTTTTGGGGTACAAATTTATCTTATAAAGTATTGCGGTCAACATTACTGGCGGACCACATATTATTAATTGTACGATAGAGGCCGCGGGGCAGTAAAAATTAGATCACAGGCCATAACTGTCCCCCAGTCCGGACTTTGGATATGTCCGTGTTAGGATGTGTTCAGGTGTGTTCCAGTTTGTTTGATTTCAGATTTTTTTATTCGAATTTTTGGAGTCAAATACCGTTTTTTTCATTTGCAGAGTCGTTCGAGTACCGAGGTATCGTTATAGTTTTGCCAATCATGGATATCAATAAAAAAATTATTACAGGTTCTTTACAACGGCTTCGCCATTGCTATTAGTGATATAACAATATATCTGTTCAGGGGTACAATGACATCAGAATCAAAAGATACTCTCATTGTTAAGTAACTTTTTGCAGTGGCTTCACTTTTTTATACAAGTCAGCGATCGAGTGTCCTACTTGAGTCCTAATAGCAGGTCAACGGCAAGTGGCTTTTGTTCCCATTGAAGACCCTGTGGGGATTTGGACTGGGTACATTACAGTGTTAGCAAGAGTGGGGGAAACTAGGTCATGAGGACATTTTTGGTTCAAGGGTCTTTTTTTAATTATTTGTTTTTATTTTATTGAATTCAGATTATTAAAAAATGCATACATGTTTTGAACAGTAACCCACCTCCCAAAAATTGGAACACTGACTTTAAAAATAAATATTACTTTGTAAAAACATTGTTTATTGGTAAAAAAAACGCAATAGTCAAGTCAAGTCATGTTTATTTGTATTTTATTAATCACAAAGAATCTCAAACGGCTGCACAGACCACAGATTATTGCAAACCACAGACTGTTATGACACCATCCCCTGATCTATAACCTACATGAGGGCAAATAATACACAGATATTGTCAACATAAAATATAGGTTATTCATGTGCTATAGAATAGAAGTGTGTTTTAAGTTTAGATTTAAACATTTCCACTGAGGTTGCAGATCGAATCTCAGGGGGAAGAGCATTCCATAGCACCGGGGCCCGAATGGAGAACGCTCTTGAACATGCGGTTCTCTTCTTGGCTCTTGGGATCACTGGTAGACCAGCATTTTCAGAGCGAAGGCTCCGGACCGGAACATAGGGCGTAATTAAATCTGAAAGATATGAGGGAGCAAGTCCATGATTTTGTGTACTACCAACAGAACCTTAAAATCACATCTTAAGCTAACAGGGAGCCAATGCAAGTTAGCTAAAATCGGGGTAATGTGATCAAACTTTCTTGTCTTAGTTAAAAGCCTCGCTGCAGCATTTTGTACCAGCTGAAGGCTTTTGATTTTGTACTTCGGGAGACCGAAGAGTAGTGCATTACAGTAATCGAAACGGGAGGTAACAAACGTGTGAATCATAATTTCCGCAGCCGACTGAGACAGCATAGGGCGAATTTTAGCAATGTTGCAAAGATGGAAAAAAGCTGTTCTAGTAATATTTTTCACATGTGTTTTAAGGGACAGATCGGGGTCAAATATGACACCTAAATTTTTGACAGAGCCATTTACATTTTTCAATGTTCTGAGCAGTTTTTGAGAACAAGTCACGGAATTTAGATGGACCAATAAGTAACATTTCGGTCTTGTCAGTATTAAGGCGCAAAACGTTGAGTGACATCCATTCCTTTATTTCAGTGAGGCAGGCCTCCAAATGTCCACAGTTCAGTGTGGCAGATTCCTCCATCGGAAGATTAAGTTGAGTGTCATCTGCGTATCCATGGAAACTGATATTATACATGCGAATAATATCACCTAAGAATGTAAATGCTGAAAAAGAAGGGGGCCAAGTACTGAACCCTGCAGAACACCACAGGTAACACTAAAGGGCTCAGATGTCATTTCACCATATTTAACACAGTGCGTCCCATCTGAGAGGTAGGATCCGAACCATAAGAGGACGGTTCCTGAGAGACTGATCCATTTTTCCAACCGTTCTAGCAAGATACTGAGATGATAAGATAATAAGCAATAGGAGTCTGTCAATTATTTATTTTTTTCTGTGAGGAAGACTAGGTATTTCTGTTGCTTCAATATCAAGTACATCCCACTCACTAGAATAAATTGATATTGACATGTAATTGAGGGGAAAAAAATCTGTTGGCATTTATATAAATATTTTGGTAATATTGTTCTTATTATATTTGAACAACAACAATGCAAACATTTTAAGCAGTATCGTATCCCGTTGGCCTAAAATGTTGCTTTGTTTAACTAGTTTTTCTAAAACTGTGTGACGTGTTTGTTTTTGTTTTTGTCATTAAGTAAGAACATTTACACTTACAATGTGCCAAACAGTCTTAAACTATGAGAATATTGATCATGTTGCTTCTATTTGGAATTTGGTTATGACTCAGGTAGAAAATATTTTGTAATATTTGTGAAATAATCTACCTTTTTCTACACTAGTTAGTTTTGCTTATTTTAATAGTGTTTTTTTTAAAATTTATTTACATTAATTACTACATAAACTGTCATGTGTTACCGATGTGATTCACCTCTGCCCGCTCCTTTGGCGCCAACTGCCTCGGACTCTGATTGGCTCCCTGTCATGATTTAAACCCACTCCCTTCTGTCACCTGTCGTCAGTCCGTCTGCAAACCTCATTTTACTCCAGGCAAGCTTTTTTCAACCCTGTCTCACACCTATTTTTGCTCCCATCTGTTCCCCGCTTTCGACCTGTTCTGATCCTGACCATGTCTACTCTCCTCTCCTGGCTTTCAACTCGTTTCTGATCACGACCACGTTTTTTTGCTCTCCTGTACCGGTTACTGACGCTTTTTTTCCGTTCCCGACACCGCCATCACTCGCCACAGAAGTCCCACTTTCGCGTTCAGAGTGAACTGCTTCCCGCGACCAGTGATCACCGGATCATGGGTGCAATCCTTTCCTTTCCTTCAATGTAACGCAAGTGGGTCCTGTCTCCGTTCTGGTCCTGACATGAACTATTTAAAAATAAATGAATAAAAGTAAAATCTGGTACATGTTCTGCCTATGAGGAAAGCATAAGTTTTTTTGTAAAATATTACATTGGTAACTTTTTTCTATATATATTTTACTTATTTCACCACGTAATATTTTTCTCTAGTAAAATAGAAAAACTAATACTCAACACTTTAGATGGTAAGTCATTTCCGTTATGTTGTTTTTCAATATATTGGTTTTAGATCAGGGGATGGTGTAATGGTTGTATAGCCCTTTGAGATTTCTTGTGATTGAGGGCTATACAAAGTTACACGAAATTATTATATTTCTAGATTTCCAGGAAATCATATTATATCAATTCACTTATTTTAAGATGTATTTTTTATTTTTCATGAAGATTTAGTAAAGATAAAAAGAAAACAAGAACAATATTAAACTGAAAATGAGTTTAATGTTCTAACAATGGGAAATATTTGCAGTGTGTAGGCCCTAATACTAAGTTATAATAATCAAGTTAAAGCTACCTACTAATCAACTATTTAAACTTTGCCTATTTAACAACACAAATAACATTGAACTCTCCTCCGATACATCAAAGTACTTGTGACCAAATTCAGTGGAATGAATGAAAAGCGGACAAAACACCAACACATCACTTGCGTGTCAAGGGACCGGACCAGATCGGAGGCAGGAGGCAGGAAGGATTAACTCATTCGCGTTAACGATCAGTACTTTTATTTAGCAAAATAAAAGTCGTCCAACACTCAGGGACAAAACAAAACAAAAACAGACTTACAGGCAAACAGGAACTAAGACTAGGGATACTCACAAAACAGGCTTTTACTCAAAACGTGCAAACACAGGTTTCCTCCGAATCAAACAAAACAGGACAGAGCAAAACAGAACAGAAAATGCAATGAACCAGCAACCCGCAATACCCAAAACCCCCCTTAAGAAGCCCACACGCAAATTAGACGATCTGCTCCAGCCGGGTGCCCAGGCGGCGGGGCCAGCCGGTCGCCACGGCGACCATGCTGGACATGACATTGCGTCTTAAGAAAGACAATTATTATCCCTGTAACTTTCGAGTTGCGAGACGCGATGGGTAAAACAAAGGCCGAGAGAAGCAGTTCAAATGAGGTTTTTATTACAATAAACACAAATTAAAACAAATACGTGCAGAGAGGTTTGCGGCACAGTTCTGAGGTCATGAAAACGAACCTCCTGTGTGGAGTTTGCATGTTCTGGCTGTGGGTTTCCTCCAGGCACTCAGGTTTCCTCCCACATTCCAAAAACATGCATGTTAGGTTAATTAGCCGGTCTAAATTGTCCCTAGGTGTGAAGTGAGGGAACGACCTGTCCCTGTGTGCCAGGCGATTGGCTGGCAACCAGTTCAGGGTGTCCCTTGCCCACTGCCCGAAGACGGCTGGGATGGGCTCCAGCACTCCCGCGACTCTACTGAGGATAAATGATGCAGATAATGAATGGATGATGGATGCGCAGATAGTGTTTTACAATCATTTTTATAGCAGAAAGGCTATGTCAAAAAAACAAACATTAGTCAGTGGAAAATCCCCAAAATCCCAGATTCACACAAGCATTTTGCCCTGATTGAAACCCGCAGGGGATTGGACAATACTTTGCCTGCAGAAACAACGCACGATACCTTAATATCAATGACAATTCAGCAAGAATTGTCAAAGATGGAATCAGTGGTGAGGACGGCAGAGGAAATAATAGGTACTGGCCTTCTGTCCCTGCATAGTATCTACATCGAACGTACGAGAAAACTGACATTAAAAATTATGGAGTCACCCTGCTCACAGGTACGGGTCGCCGTCTTCGCTCCATTAGGATCAAGACTACACGTCTTAAAGAGAGTTTTTACCCTTCCGCTATTCGGATGTTCAACGAGAAATGATTAGGTTTTTCTGTATAGTATTATTATGCCAACAACGTTCCTCCGACCTATTCTACTCTAGTCTTGTTATGTATAACAGTAATCCCTCTGTTATCGCGGTTAATGGGGACCAAAACCACCCGCGAAAAGTGAAAATCAGCGAAGTAGCGACGCCCCTTCAAAAATGCTTAATAAATAAATAAATAAAATGTTTTTTTTTTTTTGTTTTTTTAATTATTATTAATTTTTTGGACCCCCGAAGCTCTGAACCCACGAACGTGGAACTGCGAAGTAGCAACGCCCCTTCAAAAATGCTTAAAAAAATAATAATAATAACAATAATATATATATATATATATATATATATATATATATATATATATATATATATATATATATTTATTATTTTTTATTCTTATTTTTTTAAATTATTTTATTTTATTATTATTATTATTTTTTAGACCCACGAAGCTCTGAATCCGCGAACGTGGAACTGCGAGGTAACGACCCCTCCTTCAAAAATGCTTAAAATAAATATATATATATATTTATTTTATTTTATTTTTTTTAATTATTATTTTTTAATATTATTATTTTTTAGACCCGCGAAGCTCTGAACCCGCAAACGTGGAACAGCGAAGTAGCGAGGTCCCACTGTATTTTCTTTTTAGACTATTCTATTTAATCACCTTATATTTATCTTTTACTCAATTATTTTTATTCCTTTACATCTATTATGTTATCATTATTGAGAGTCTGCGTGTCAAATGATTTCTTGTATATATCATGTTTGAGGTTTATACTGGCTGAATAAATAAATACAATACAATAAATACAATACAATTCAAAATCTGCGAAGCGGTGAACCAGCGAAAACTGAAGCGGGAAGTAGCAAGAGATGACAGTAGCTGAGATCTTATACAGTCATGACAATACTGTATATGCAGACACATTTCAATAGAACGTTCAAGGTGCATTCATTGACCATTTACACTGTCGGAGATTACAAAACCGTCATACTCACAAGCAATGTTCCCTCTAATTTTCCACGGGTCTGAGCGTTCACACAAAGTCGGAGAGCAAAGCTTGAAACAACAGTGAGCAACCATAATCCCAAGTGTGGCAAGATAATTCATTATCAAACAGTTTCCGGCAATGCAAAATTATTTTTCTCTTTTGAATGAATTGACTCATGTAGTATTGCAAAGGTTGTGCGGCCTACAAATGTCGTTTGTTCTTACAATTATTTCACGAGATATCCATTTCTTTTTATTTCCTGACATATTTTGTCGTATAATATTAACATTTTTGGGGGCTTATTTAGTCGGTTGTGAGATACAGAACTGTACTTAATCTCATTTTTTAGTGGAAGTACAATGTTGGCAACAAGATTCACTTGATATAATGGAAATTATTTGAATGCAACACACTTTTTCATCTTTTTTCCGTGTTTTTTTTTTTAACTTTTTTTTTAATTCCTTTAAAAAAAATCTTGTTGTGTTTATTTTTTCCGAGCTGTTACTTTTTTCTTTTTGTTCTCTATTTACTTTTTTCCTACATTTCTTTCTTTTCTTTTTTTCCGGCTTTTTTCTAAAATTTTCCTTTTTTTTTCTCTTCCTTCTGTTTCTTTTTTTCTCAGCTTTTCACTACTTTTTCATTTTGGTATGTTTTCCTTTTTTGTTCTATTCCCCCATTCCTTTAAGTCATTTTGTGCATAATTCTACATAATATTTGGTCATGTTGGGATGAAAGAAGCAAAAACAACCTGAAGAGCCGTTTGGGATCCGAAAGAGCCGGTTCCTTTTAGTGAGCCAAGCTGAAGAAGCCGGTTCTCGACAAACTCTACTAACTTTACTCAACTTCGTTCTACTTCGACTCGACTTCAAATTACCGCATTTAGGACACGACGTCGGGGGAACCCGTGTATTTTTACCTTCATGCACTGTAACTTTGACTTAAGACGCTTCTTAATTAGTAATTTTGAGCCCTCATTTTTGTGCGCTGGCTAGATTTTCTTGTGCGCTGAGATTGCGCACGCGCGCAGCTTAGAGGGAACACTGTTCACAAGCTCAAATTTAGATATTGTAAAAATGAAATCCACCAGTGACCACAACATATATCATAATGAGAGGTTTTTATCTTAGCCCCAGATTCCCATTCCATACGAGAGAACGCGGAAAATGTCACTGCGGTTTGTACTGAGAACCGCCGCCTTTTGTAGCTGCCGGCATCAACGATGCCTACGTAAACTTGACTGGGCGCATCCCCCTGAGCAAGTCTGACATTCTTCCTCTTCATGTCACTGCCAATTCTCATGTTCTTTCTTGCTGTACGTCCAAGGGGGGAGGAGGAGGAAGGTCTGTAGGTCAAGCAAATGCAATTGTGCAAGAGCTAAACAGTAGATGAGACATACAACATCATCAGCGCTCACAGTCAACTTGACGGGAATGTTCTAGTACAGTGGTCGGGAACCTTGTTGATTTTAGAGCATTAAAACAAAATATTTGGATTTTTATACCATATGAATGACCTGAGACAAATTTCAGGGGCGGCAGTAGCTCAGGAGGTAGAGTGCTCGTCTTGGGATCAAGGGATCCCAGTTCGAATCCCGGCTCGTCCGTGTTACATGTCGAAGTGTCCTTGGGTAAGACACTGAGCCCCTAATACCCCCAATAAGCAGGTTAGCGCCTTACATGGCTGCAAGGCCGCTATTGGGAAATGTGGAGCACATTGTAAAGCGCTTTGGGAAGTCATTGACTTGAAAAGCGCTATATAAATACTGTACCTGTACTTCCTGCGGAGGATGAGGAGAGCCCACCTGCCCCCACCCTCCCTCATCACATTCTACAGGGGCACCATAGAGAGTATCCTGACCAGCTGTATCTCCGTGTGGTGTGGAGGCTGCAGCGCTTCCGACTGGGGTAGTGTTAGGAGGGTGACGAGGACAGCAGAGAAAATCATCGGGACTTCTCTCCCCTCCATTCAGGACATTGGCCAGAAGCGCTGCCTATCCCAAGCTAAGAACATTATCAGGGACTCCTCTCACCCCCATCATGGACTGTTCACCCTGCTAGCCTCTGGGAAGAGGTACTGCAGTGTGCGGTGCAGGACCACCAGGTTCCACAATAGTCTTGTCCCCCTGGCCATTAGACTGTTAATAGGTCAATCAAACACATAGTAAATCTAAACTGCTGCTAATCTGTACATCTGTTGGCTTTGTTTGACTTTTTGCACTACTGGCAGTTCTTTATAGCTAGCCACTCCTTGCACATCTGTTTTCTCTGCACTATTGTACTTACAGTGTTATTGTTACAGTGTTGTTACTGTTTACCTGACTTGTTTACCTGACTGCCCATTTTGCACATCTGGTTAGCTGCTCCTCTTGCACTATTTGCTCTACTGTAAAATACTATACATAGCCATAATTATTTAGTATATTATTAGTACTCAATACTCCAACTGAATACAACATTTTATTTATATCTGTACATTCAAGGAAACTGTGCGGGTCAGATGTATAGACATTTCGTTCTGTATACACGTGTACTAGAATGACAATAAAGTAGATCTGAATCTGAATCTGATAAATGCTGATCATTTCATTTCATTCAACAACACCGCCAATCCCTGCTCCCGACAAAAGCTATTTCGTCAGAGTATTTTATGTCACTGTGTCATGAGTGATAATACGTCCCATTTAGAAAAATATCCCATATAAAATTTGTCTCCCTCCTGCCGTTACTTTAGACCAGGGGTAGGAAACCTATGGCTCGGGAGCCATATATGGCTCTTTTCATGAGTACATATAAAATGTAACTATTGCACATCTCTCTGTGGCGTTCCAAAGTCAAGTGATTTCATCCCGATTTTGGTCCATATAAAGCCGAAGCAACTCAATGCAGAAGTTCGATAAGAAACCATTTAAACTGATGAATAAAAATGCTGGCAAACGACTTTGATTGGGTGAGCAGTACAGGTGGGTGGGTCCCTGCGCACTCGCTCTCGCTCAGTGCAGTCTACACTGAAAGTGATTATGATGATATGCTTATCGTTTGCAGTAATTTGTGACATTTTTACAAACGAAATTTGCATGCACATTGTTTTGAAACCGTTATTAAGGACAAATGTCATGGAAGAAATTCCCTCAACACTCTTAAATTAAGGTGGAAGACAAATTGTAAATGGCATATTTACATTGATTTGGGACACAGGATTTGGCATTATTATCATTTCATACATTTGATGAAATCATCAAATGACACACAGTGAAATAAATGTTCAGAATTAGCTTTTGTCTAGAGAGCGTGTTTGGCAGTTTTTTCATTTTTGTCTGAAAATATATGATGTGGCTCTCTCAATTTCTTTTTAAAACATGTTTTGCTTTTATGGCTCTTTGGGTCAAAAAGGTTCCTGACCCTTGCTTTAGATCATTGAGGTGTCGGGACAGGAACGGAAACAGGACCCACCTGCGTGACGTTTACCACAAGTTTTTTGAAGGAAAGAGAATCATATTAATCCATAGTATAGAAAGTATTCATATTTATTTATTGTATTTTTATTTTTTTATTTTTTTTCACTCGACCTCTACCTGCTCTTGTAAAATAATGCTATCTATCATGATATGAACTATTTTGATATCTGCTCTCTTTTTCAGGTATTCCCTGTCCAATAATAATTGCCTGGAGCATCGGGAAGCTGTATTATGAAAATGAAAAGTAGGTTTGCATTTTGAAATTTTGGAAAAGGAAAAAAAAAAGATTGAAGGAAACAAAATATTCAAATTTTCATTATGTTTTACCTTTATGGATTATTTAGAACTGGATTATGGAGATTGGACCTAAACATTGAAAAAATATCTCACTTTTTAGCAAGAATGTCAGTATTGTATATTGATATTGTGACAGGAAACTAAATATACATATTTAATTATGTTATGAAATTATCCTTACAACATTATGGTTGATTGTTGTGTGCATCCCCACAATAGGTGCTGGTTCGGGAAGGACCCTGGCAAATATATTGACTACATTTACCAAGGTCCTGTCATTCTTGTGCTACTGGTAAGGATCACTGCAGGACTAATGTTCTATTACAGGAGTTACCAACAATTTTTCAAAATGATCGCTACATTAATGTTAATGATTAGTGCAAATAACTACTAGGTTTAGAAAACACTGTAAATAATGAGAGAAGAAATTTTGAACTTGCAAGGAGAACAGGACAAAATTCCAAATCTAGTAGAACAGTATCACGTATAATATAAGGTATAATAGTCAAAACAGCTGACTGGCATCCTATGCAATCGTATTTGCAAGTAGAGCTGCAACAAATAGTCGATAAAATCCATTAAAATCTAATATTAAAAGCGTTAGCAACTAATTATCATCGATTTGTTGTATCATATGATTTATGAGCCACTAAGTATGTTAAATCAATGCAAACAAGAGTGCACACAATTCTGTTGTGACGCTGAAAGTTGTAGTACCACTTTTGTCTGGCAGAGAGCACAAAGACCGTTTTTATCAAAAAGTTATCTTACATTTAAATGATTGTTTATTTCCAAGTTAATTGACAAAATGTTGGATGTTTTTATTGTTTTATATTCTCGATTATTCTGCTGTTTTGTGCACTATTTTCCTATCCGTCCATAACATCAATATTTGAATAAAGAGGAGAGAAAGGCAAATGTTAGAAAATCCGATTCGTCTAAAAAATAAACGACGGATTATTCGATTATGAAATTAATCGTTAGTTGCGGCCCTTTCTGCAAGTGTCTAATATTAAAAACAGAAACAAACACAATAAACGTATCATTTACAATGTCCTATGAGCTATTTTCAAAAGCTTCGTAGGCTACGTAGCTGCTCTACTTTGTGCAAATTCATCAATACCGGATACACGAACAAAATACCGGAAAGGGCAGGACTGACAGAATCAATACTGGGTACTGGAGACTGGAGCAAGATACCGGACAGGACGGGACTAACGGGATTGATACCGGATACCGTATACTGGAACAAGATACCGGACAGGACAGACAGGATCGATGCCGGTGACTGGAGCAAGATACCGGACAGGGCAAGACAGACGGGCTCTATACCGGATATTGGAGCAAGATACCAGACAGGACGAGACAGACGGGATTGATACTGGATACTGGATACTGGATACCGGACAGGATGAGACAGACGGGATCAATACCGGATACTGGAGACTGGAGCAAGATACCGGACAGGACAAAACAGACGGAATCAATACCGGATACTGGAGACTGGAGCAAGATACCGGACAGGACGAGACAGACGGCATCGGTACCGGATACTGGAGACTGGACCAGGATACCGGACAGGATGAGACAGGCGGGATTGATACCGAATACTGGAGACTGGAGTAAGATACCGGACAGGACGAGACAGACGGTATCAATACCGGATACTGGATACACGAGCAAGATACCGGACTGGGCGAGACAGGCGGGATCAATACTGGATACTGGAGCAAGATACCGGACAGGACAAAACAGACAGAATCGATACCGGATACTGGAGACTGGAGCAAGATACCGGACAGGACGAGACGGACTGCATCGGCACCGGATACTGGAGACTGGACCAGGATACCGGACAGGATGAGACAGGCGGGATCAATACCGGATACTGGAGACTGGAGAATGGAGTAAGACACTGGACAGGACGAGACGGACGGGATTGATATCGCATACTGGAGACAGGAGCAAGATGCCCTGACAGGAAGAAACAGGCGGGATCGATACCGGACTGCAGAGGTTTGTTGACGGACTGACAAGGGGTGATGAGAGCACTGAGTTTAAATAGGAGGGAAGTAAATTAGGCAACAAGCAGCAGCTGGCGCCAAACGGGCGGGCCCAAGTGAGGGTTATAGGCAACCATGACAGTCTTCCTGTGAGGGGATAGGTGCTGTGTTGTGTTTGTAAAGTTTATTGTTGCTTAATAAGGGAAATTAGCATTAATTAATACGGGGAACAATTGGCTGAGGTTGACAGGTATATTGTCTAACTTTAAACAATCGTTTCTCAGATGCATGTATGTCATATTTCTCTTTGCCAGATAAACTTCGTTTTCCTCTTCAATATCGTCAGAATACTGATGACCAAACTGAGGGCTTCGACAACCTCGGAGACCATACAATACAGGTGAGAACGTTTTATTCATCTTTCGGCTCTTTTGGAAAAGTCTTTTGCTAGTTTTATTGAACGGGATCAGCTGGAGTTGGTGTGCTTCTGATAGCTGCTTTCAGGTTGAAGCACTTCCTCTTACTGCAGTCAATGGAACAAATTTCAAAAACAGTTCATTAGCGTTGCAGTTATTTAAAGATCTCTCTTTTTCCCCGACCTTTAAAGCATCCATGAATGCATTAAATGCCCACATTAGCCCGCGCATTTATTAAGCTCGGATATCGTGCAAGTAGCTCCGGGACGCGTTATTGGTATTAATCGTGGTTCATTAGCCGAGTTCGTCTCACGACGGGGGAGAGAGTCGTGCAGGCCGCCATCTGGAAGCGCATTATTTTTATTTAAAGACATGTAAGCGGGTTTTTATTTTTAGAAGGGGAAAATATCTCACTTCATAGCGCATCTGTGCTGGCTTCATGAATGTGTTAATGTTTCAATCTGGCCGCCTGCGTTGATGTGAGGTCGCACATTTGTTGCTGCCTACAATTTGATGAGCAGCTCTTTTTTTCAAGCATAAATATTCAAGTGGGCGCTTGCATGAGCACACATACTGGCATATATACCTTCATTGTTTCTTTGGGGTTTTCCTATGTTCTGTTTCATTATTTTCAGGATCTGACACCTTTTCCACCTAAACTTGCAGAAATACCTCTCTTTAGGACCCAACTTTGACCGAGAGATGTCGCTCTACTGTACCGTGCGAGTCAGGGTTGGGTAGGGTTACTTTAACTGGATTACTTTCAATTACTTTTGGATTACTCCAATACCAAATATGCTAATAAAAGACAAAATAAACTAAATATGAATAAAATGATGACTCACAACACGTGGTAAGCTTTCTCTCCTGGCTTTGATCTCTTTGATCTCCGGCAAAACTAACATAAAATGCGACAGAAACAAAATGAAAATAAATCCAAACAGCTTGCCAATATCATTTATGCCGTTCCATGTATTCCGTTACTCCCCAAGCCTGCACAAAATGTAGTAATTGTATTTATATTTAGTTTCTTTTGTCTTTTATTAGCATATTTGGTATTGAGTAATCCAAAAGTAATTGAAAGTAATCCAGTTAAAGTAACCCTACACCACCCTGCGTGCGACCGAAAACGAGTGCTAAAAACCACAATGAAAAATACACACTACGGCGACCAATCTGTTTATTTTTCTTCCCGTTTTTCCACCCAGCCTTCTCAAGGTCTTTCGGGTACCCGTAGCAGTAAGATGACATAATTATATCAGCTCCTTCTAAGTGAGGCTCATGTTATGTAAAATAAATGCAAATTTATCAAGCAATATTTATATCAATATTCATATGATAGTTCATATATTTTGGATTATAATATAAATGCTAATTCCTCTCTTACCACTAGGAGGTGCTAAATACTGAAATGTGCATCAAAACCCTTTTTTGCCTTTGAAACCCAAATTTGAAATTTAAATCAGGGCATGTTTTTTTGTATAGGCCTTAATCACAAGGAGTCTCAAAGGGCTGCACAGACCACAGATGGTTGCAAACTACAACCTATTATTATCCCCTGATCTAAGACCCATATTAGGGCAAGGAAAAACTCAAAAACCCTCAACATGGGGAAAATGAAAAAACCATGAGAAGGGACCGCACATGAGGTTATCCCATTTCCAGGATGACCAGGCTGCAACGGATGTTGCAATAAAAAATAATACACAAATATTGTCAACATGAAATATAGTTCATTTATAAGCTATAGAATAGAGGTGTGTTTTAAGCCTAGATTTAAACAGTTCCACTGAGGTTGCAGATCGAATCTCAGGGGACAACATTCCACAGCACGGAGATCCGAATGGAGAATGCTCTCGAATCTGCGGATCTCTTCTTGGCTCTTGGGATCACGAGTGGACCAGCATTTTCAGAGCAAAGGCTCCGGACCGGAACATAGAAGGAACTTAAATCTGAAAGATATGAGGGAACAAGTCCATGCATCATTGAAAATGTTAACTTTGATCTACACTTGCACCTTGTAATCTACAAATCTCACTTTAAACCCTACTTTTGAACGTGTATATTTAACTGAAAACTTTTCTTTGGAACATTACTCTAAAAAAAAAAATCCACCCTGATATTGACCAACCTCATTTATCTGAGTCCTTCTTTTCCAAGAAAAAAAACCCGAAAAAAAAAACAATTTTAATACACATCTACATGCATATGATATATCAAAATAAAGTAAAAATTGATAAAATGATAACAATTACACAAATGGAACAAGATACTTCTGCAGTTAATATATGATAGAAAAATCATCAGTAAAGCACTATTTATTTTTGTCTAGAAAAAACTGGGGCGTACAACAATGAAAAATTTAGGTTATCATTGCATCAGTACATAATCTCTCCCTTCACTTTTCCTTATACATCTCCACAGGACTTTGGCCATTCCTGTGTATTTTCCACTCAAAGATGACTCAGCTAGTCAGGAAACCAGCAGAGGTGAAAAGTAGATATAGCAATATCATACCTGACTCTGTCCTCATTAACTCAGTGTTCTGAAAATAAAAAAACACAAAATAATTAGGGAAGGTTGAAGTGGTGGGTCAGGCAGGCATGAAGTCTTCACGTTGCCACAGTTTGCAGTACCGCAGTTCCAGAACCTCCCTTGATATGTAAAAATCTACCCAAGTTATAATTTGCTATAATCAACCTGGGATAATGGCTCACCGCCGCAATGGATTTTAATGGAAAGAATACGAAAAAAGGTTGGTAGGGATGACGCAAATTTGCTCTTCTGGACCCCCATCAATAGTCCACTAGGGATAATAAATTGCTGCTGCGGGATGCTGTTCTTGTCACAGACCAGAACGGACACAGGACTCAATGGCATGTGTTTCTCAGATTTTATTGAAAGAGAGTGAGAGTAAGGCATGCTTGATTGCTTGATCCGAAGACTGGCGGAGAGCGGGAATGAGCAAGGCGGGGTGACACTTCCGTTTCTGAAGAAGACAGGCGGGAACGGCAAGTCGTTTGACCAGGGCTGGAGATCAGAGGCAATGTAAAGTTCGTAATAGTGGTTGTAGGCAGGCGGCAGGCAAAACAGGCATAGTCAGGTTCAGAAACGGGTCAAAAAACGGGAATCAGGCAGGAAACAGGTTTTAACGTGGACGGAGTTGGACGGGAACGCTCACTGAGTGAAACACAACAGCTTGCAACGATCTGACAAAGTTTCAACTGAAGTTGGGGGCTTAAGAAGGGTGTGGCCACCAATCAGCTTGTCCGGGCTGTTGGCGTCAATCAAGCTGCCACAGGTGTTCCAAATAGGGCAATTATGACAGTTCTGTTTAAGCTGTAAGAACAGAAAAAGGAACCATACACTAATTTGCTTTTTTAGCCCCGGCTCTCAACAATTGTTGACTGGGGAAATATGGGTCTCAGCCAAAACAGTGCAGTTCATTTTAGGCGTGCAACAATGACACGCTTTAGCAGCCCGAATCGAAAAAAAAGTGTTCTTCTGGCCCCTGTTCTCAGCTATAGTTGAGAGGGGGTTAATGTATTGCGGCCGCTCGGGTGCTGTTCATTTTAGGCGGAGAGAACGGAAATAGAAGTAAGATAGGGCCTAAAAATTCCAGCCCTCCCTGACCCGGGTATTTGAGCCCGATCCAGCCCAAGTCTGACCAATTAACTTACGTTAAGGGAACCAAGCTTGAAGCAAACCCGATATTCCAGATTTGTGAGGACACTGGAGGAGGTGGGGGAATTTTTGGTGAGCCATGATGGCGCACCTCCTGACAAAATCGATTTGGGGATTATAAGTCACGGCTGCATGAGTGCAGTTCGTTTTAGGCAATAAAGTTCGTTTCAGGCAATAAAACAGTAATGGCAAAAATAGCAGCCAGGCCTGACAAACATGCACTCTGCTGACCTCTGTTTGCAGCAATATGCGATCAAGGTTAATGGATCGCGGAATATTTTTCAACCTGGAAGTAAAATGCGTAAAATTGTTAGGTACAGCGATCCCTTGGTTTTCACGGTTAATAGGGACCAGAACCACCCACAAAAAGCGAATATCAAAGGGTTTGACAAATAATAACACACAACACATGATTGGAACCAAATACTTGTTGTTATTGTCAATATAAAAATGTAAAACGAAATTGGAGGGCTTCTTTCTGTGTAAGAAAGCAATTTAGAGAGCGACCGGCTAGCTGTGCGCTGGCATCGGGTGTCCTCAAATGGAGACAGATCCCCACTTTCTAACTCCATGTAATTCGTTTCATGGTTAATGGATCTGGCGTTGCTGAAATACTGTACAGGCTCCGCAATGGTAGCTTGTATGGGTTGTTAGCCTAGCCGTTAGCAATAGGTCGGACCTGCAGCCAGACTATTGCTTTCCATTCTGACGCTGCCTCAGTCAGTTCCCAGACACGATCACAATCCACATAGCACTCGCAGCATTTCTTTGCGCTCTTCTGACTTTCCTTGGAAGCCGATTTAATTAATTAATTTCTGTGGAATATGACAAGCCGCTAAAAGCGGTGCTTCCTTGTTTGTTCACGCCCGCTGTTTGACTGAAGCCCATCAGCCTATCAGAGTAGCGAACACAGACATTCACATCTGCCTATAATGGGTGCGCAGACAGACGATCAACTCTATGCAAAACAAAACGCCCTCAAGGTGGTCTCCACAATGCACGAAACACATATATTAATGACAACAATGTCAAAATCCGTCATGATTACTGATGTGACTGTGCCCGCTCATTTGGCACCACCCGCCGTGGGTTCTGATTGGCTCCCAGTCACTATTTGAACTCAGTTCTGTCTGTCCCCTTTGGTCAGTTCGTCTGCAAACCTCAGTGAACACTAGGGAAGCCTTTTTCGACCCTGACCCCCACCTGTCCCGTTTCTTTGCTCCCGTCGGTCTCTGATCCTGACCACTTCTGCTCTCCCGTCACAGCTTACAACGTATTTTTGCCACGACTACGTCTACTCTCTCGTTCCGGCTTACGACTCGCTTACGACCCCGACCCCGCCTTGCTCTTCCAGTCCCTACTGATCTGTTTTTTCGTCCCTGACACCGCCATCGCTCGCTACGGAAGATCCACTTCCGCGTTCGGAGCACAATCCGAGTATGAAAGCGACTTGCTTCCCGCATCCAGCAAACACCGGATTTTGGGTTGCAGCAATTGGGTCCTATTTCTGTTCTGGTCCTGACAAAATGTCTTTTTAAAATCCCCAAAGGAGTGAACCAGATACAACCGCGGCATGAAGCAGTGAGGGGTCTCTGTATTACATACAGTATTTCTCTATCTTGTGAGTTCTACCTCTTGTTAACAAAAAAGCCATTAGAGGTCACTAGACTTGACCACCATTCGAGGTTTGGTTTACAGATCCCTTAACCACCAGGGTTGTCAGGGTACACCTTCATGTCTTGTGCCTTGGGCAAGTCTAGCACTCAACACTTATTTTGGGCAGGGGTTTGCTCCCCCACATGTAAGAGATACTCCTGGTTTGCATTGTTACCCGTAGCAGTGGTGGCCTCCTGACACAGCACCTTCATCGTCTGGTCGGCGTTGTTTTTCTGTGTAAATCGTCACCCCGCTCTTCAGAGATGAACCGGATCTCGGCATTGACGGACATGGACGAGTGACGATACTGATACTAGATCCTAAACGCATAGACCGTATTTTCCGCACTATAAGGCGCACCGTGTTATAAGGCGCACCTTCAATGAATTATATATTTTAAAACTTTTTCCATACATAAGGCGCACCGCATTATAAGGCGCTACAGTAGAGGCTGTAGTTACGTTATGCAACCATTAGATGGTGCCGCGCTAAAGGGAATGTCAACAAAACAGTCAGATAGGTCAGTCAAACTTAATTAATAGATAACAAACAAGCTTTTCACAACTCCATTCACTCCCAAAATGAATAAACAGCTGTTTTATTATTTTCTCTGAGGTAAAGCATTTTTGTGACACATCTTTAACATCTTCGAATAACAGCAAGGCATAACATTTTACTTTTCCTCCATTTAGTCAACATGCAAAAAAACGTCTGATACTGTTATGGTAAATAAAACGTTAGTGCAATCGCAATATAGAGATACTCGTAATGTGCAAAAACAATAACAAGTGCAAAACTATAACAATAAAGCAATAATATAATAACTGTAAAATGTAAAACATAAACACACAAAAGAAAAACATAAAGCTCACTCTATCAGCTCCTCATCTACGAATCCCTCGAATTCTTCTTCTGCAGTGTTCGAATTGTCCTCTAACTGTGGCCATCTCGCTTTATTGCCACGGAAACTTTGTTTAGTCTTCTTTACTTGGCGCAGCTCATCCTCACGCTTCCTCCACTTCCGCACCATCGATTCATTAATGTTAAACTCTCTTGCTGCTGCTCTATTTCCGTGTTCTACTGCGTGACTGATCGCCTTGAGTTTAAATTCTGCGTTGTAAGCGCGTCTCTTAATAGGAGCCATTTCAGGGTCTTTATACAAACACACAATCAAAAGAGAATCGTTGTTTAATATTTCCCGGTATGCACAGCGCACTTCTTCTTCTACGCGAAAAATGGAGTCGGTGTCTGGCTACCGTAAGTTGCGAGACCTGTCGCGGCTCAATATCGATCCATATATAAGGCGCACCGGATTATAAGGCGCATCAAAGCGGCGCTGCCACAAGCCGCTGCCTTTTCCAGCAGCTGCCCTATTGTTTTATTGTCTGCTCCTATCTTCGGTGTTTTTTCTTCCCGTTTTGACAACTACACTATGGATTACTTCTATCCTATGGACATGGGTTTTAGCGCACAAAAATGCGTGTATTCAAGGAATCAACTCCTTGCCCTGAAGAATTCTCGTGCCGGCGTGATGAAGGGGCCTATCGTAAAAGAGGAGCCGGAGCTAGCTAAGTGACTAGCGGCGTTATAAGTCTTCGGTACCATCCGTAACCAAAGTAAATGTGAACTCACGACCAAATAAGATCATCGAGTGCTGGTGGAAAACATCGAAGCGCACAGGGAGCGCAGTTGCTGTGTTTTGCGGAAACGTGGCTCACGTTTAGCATTCCGGACGCTAACGTGTAGCCACCCGGAGCTACCCGGAGCTATCCGGCTTCAACGCCGCTATACAGAGACACGGAAGTCGGGGGGAATCGGAGAGGAGGCGGACTTGCTAACACGAGGTGGTGTATCCCTGGATTTTCACAAAGAAAAGATTTCCATCTGCCGCAGGGATGTCGAACTTTTGGACTAGCGTGACGTCATCCACACCGCTACAAGCACCCCTAGGGCATCATGTTCATCTGTTAATAAACAACGGGGTAGACTGCTGGAAGTGTGAATTTCCCTACGGGGAGGAATAAAGTATCTATCTATCTATCTATCTAGTCAGCTTTTTAAAAAAAAAAAACGATTTTAGGTGTGCCTCATAGTGCGGAAAGTACGGTACTTTATAATAAAAGTGTCTTAAGAAATTCCTCATGTACTCGACATAACCCTTGTAAAAGTGGCGACCCAATAATTTCTTATTCACGTTTTGCAATCCCCTCCCCCCGCAGAAAGGCAGTGAAGGCCACCCTGGTGCTGCTTCCTCTGCTTGGCATCACATACATGCTGTTTTTTGTCAACCCTGGCGGCGACTTCATCTCGCAGATTGTCTTTGTCTATTTCAACTCTTTCCTGCAGTCCTTCCAGGTAAGTGCAGCGTCTTCCGTGTGATTCACCATGACCCCCGCCTGCTTGGCTCAAATGTGTCTTGAGATCTTTCCGGCGGGGGAGAAGGACGCGAGAAAGGGAGACATCCCGACACTGACCTGCACTCTCGGCTGTCACAAACAAGTTGGCCGTGTGGGCATGATTGCTCTCCTGTAGCAGTTTTTTTCTCCCCTGTTCGCTATTTTCGAATAATGCACTGAGTCATAGAAATTTTAGAATGAAAGCATAATTTGTCCTCATGAAGCATTTATAATAGATTGTTCACGGTCGACTCCAGATAACCATTTTTACTTTGACTCTCAATCAATCAGAATCCACATGTGCACAAAAACAAGGTCAGGGTGACTGTTAAAAAATACAATTATATGATAACAAAGTAATATATTGAATTAGCTGAATAAGAACGGCTTTTTCTTCTTTTGTGTGTTTGTTTACACGAAACAGGTAAAACAAGCGTGGATTTTTTTTTTCAGGATATTCAGGGTGCAAATGAGGTTCAGAACAAAGCTGTTTGATCCACGAGTGTAAATACCAAGATGACTGACAATCACTTTTATACTAGGAGAGGGTGTTAAAGAGTTATGTCGAAAAGTAATGGAAAAATCCCTATTCCACAACAGCCCTTTGTCTGTTGTGGAATAGGGCCGTTCTACAACTCTACACTAAAAACACCATTTATAATCATGTGGAAACTGAAAAACAATTGGATTAAAGATATAAAATTAAGCTCAGATAAATAATCATTCATTCATTCATTCATCCATTATCTATACTGCTTTTTCTCAGTAGGGTCGCGGGAAAGCTGGAGCCCATCTCAGCTGTCTTTGCCAGCCAGTCGCAGGGGACACAGGGACAGACTACTCACTCAGTCATTCACACCTAGGGACAATTTGAACCGGATAATTAACCTGATATGCATATTTTTGGAATGTGGGAGGAAACCGGAGTGCCCGGAGGAAACCCACGCAGGCACGAGGAGAACATGCAAACTCCACACAGGAGGTTTGATCTCATGACCTCAGAACTGTGTCGCACACACGCTAACCAGTGCGCCGCTGTGCTGCATGAATAATCATAAAATTAATCATTTTCAAGTATAGAAGCAAAGTAGTTATAGATCACTAAAATGAAATTAAGGTTATGAATGAATACATTTGCCATGATTGCTGATTCAGGGCACCTGTGACTGCCCAATTGGCACCAACAGCCCTGAGCGCTGATTGGTTCAGAGACTCTTTTCAAACCCCCGGCTTCCAAGAGGAATCTGCCAGACCGTTTGCGAACCTATGCTCCCAGCTAGGCAAGCTCCATACCTTCCGACATTTTCCTGCCCTGTTTTTTCCTTCCTGATACCTGTTGCCGACCTGTTTCTGGACCCGTTTCTGCCCTGCTCTTCCATCCCGACCACCGACCTGTTTTGCCCTTTTTCCTGCCTGATACCTGTTGCCGACCTATTCTCTGGACTCGATACTGCTCTTGCTCTCCCGTCCGGGCTACAGATCAGTATCCCTGCTGCCTACGATTATCCTCGCTCGACACGGAAGTGCCACTTCCGCGTTCCTGCCACTTGCTTCCCGTGTCTGTCGATCATCGGATTGTGGAAGCAAGCACTGCTCTCTCTTTTTATCAATAAAACTGAGTAAACGAACGCTACTGGGTCCTGTCTCCATTTCTGGCTTGTGGCAAAATCAGCTTTACATATTCTATTTTTGTTTGATCTGACTTTTCTAAAAATCACAGAAAAAAAAACCCTGCACCAGGTTTATTTAAAAAACACCCATTTTTAGTTTTCATGTGCTACAAAAATATACAACTAAAATAAAGGCACCCAAAGTAAGGCGTGGGGGCCATTTGTGCCCTGCTAACCATTTTAGTGGTTTCTATTTACAAGGTAACTGTAGACTGTGTTTTTGATCGTCCTGGAGTTGATCATTGGCTGTGCTTTTGCCATTCTGGTTATTCCCTATTTTAATAGTTGTCATCCATTTTCTTCCACGTTCCTGTGTTTTTCTATCCATTCTAAGGCATTAGAGATAATTTTAGCTGAACAACCAACAATTTTTGTTCACCTTTTTCAAATAACGCTATTCTTCGGAGCAGTGTCTTGAATGACCATTTCTCTCAAATGCCTGTTCAAACTCATCTCATCTCATCAGCTGCACCGCTTATCCTCAGTAGGGTCGCGGGGGTGCTGGAGCCCATCCCAGCAATCATCGGGCTGTGGGCAGGGGGACACCCTGAACTGGTTGCCAGCCAATCGCAGGGCACACGGGGACAGACAACTCACTCGCTCATTCACACCTAGGGACAATTTGGACCGGCCAATGAAATGCATGTCTTTGGAATGTGGGAGGAAACCGGAGTGCCCGGAGGAAAGCACGGGGAGAACATACAAACTCCGAGCTGGATTTGAACCCACGCAGGAGGTTCCCATGACATGAACTGTGCCGCACATGCGCTAACCACTGCGCCACCGTGCTGCCGCCTGTACAAACTGTACTGGTCTTATCATCCTTAATTATGCGCCACCTGATTAACGCCTGTCTTTGTTTATTTTCTTACCCAAAATTGTCAAACTCAATATTTTTTTTAACACTTCCCTTTGAACGATTATCCTGATTGCACAGCCTCCGGAGCGTTTTTATTATGAATGCTGGGTTTTGTTTGTTTTCTGAGAATTTACTGCACCTACTGTTTCAAGCCAGACACGGAGCAGGACCCAATAGCGTTCGTTAAACTCAGTTTTATTGAAATAGAGAGCAGTGCTTGCTTCCACGATCCGATGGAACTTCCGCGTCGAGCGAGGATAGTCGTGGGTGGCAGGAAAGCTGGTCGGTGGCTGGGACAGGTGAGCAGGGGCGGTAATCGAGTCCAGAAAAAAGGTCGGCAACAGTATCAGGCAGGAAACAGGGCAAAACAGGTCGATGGCCGGGACGGAAGAGCAGGGCTGAAACGGGTCCAGAAACAGGTCGGCAACAGGTATCAGGCAGGAGAAAACAGGGCAGGAAAATGTCGGAAGGTCTGGAGCTTGCCTAGCTGGGAGCATAGGTTCGCAAACGGTCTAACGGGTTCCTCTTGGAAGCCGGGGGTTTAAAAAGAGTCTCTGAACCAATCAGCGCTGAGGGCTGTTGGCGCCAACTGGGCAGTCACAGGTGCACCGAATCAGTAATCATGACCCCTACTGGTAACAATACAATAATATACTAAAAACTAAGCATATTCTGGTTAGTTACATTGCAATCAATGTTCCCTCTAAGCTGCGTGTGTGCGTAATTGCTCACTACCCAGAGCTTTTCCGCGCACAATGAAATCTAGCCAGCTCACAAAAATCAGGGCTCGAAATTGCTAATTAAGAAGCGAATTAAATCAAAGTTACAGTGAATGAAGGTAAAGATACACGGGTTCCCCTGACGTTGTGTTCTAAATGCGGTATTCTGAAGTCAAGGTCGAAGTAGAACAAAATTAAGTAAAGTCAGTAGAGTTTTTCGAGAACCAGCTTCTTCGGCTCGGCTCACTAAAAATAACCGGCTCTTTCGGGTCCCAAATGGCTCTTCAGGTTGTTTTTGCTTCTTTTTTTCCTACACGTCTAAATATGATGTTAAATTGTGCACAAAATGATTTAAAGGAAGGGGGGAATAGAACAAAAAAGAAAAAATACCAAAATGAAAAAGTAGTGAAAAGCTGAGAAAAAAAAGAAACAAAAGGAAGAGAAAAAAGAAGGAAAAATTCAGAAAAAAGCCAGAAAAAAAGAAAAGAAAGAAATGAAGGAAAAAAGTAAATAGATAACAAAAAAAAAAAAAAGTAACAGCTAGGAAAAAATAAACACAGTGAGATTTTTTTTAAAGGAATTAAAAAAAAATGGAAAAAAACAGGGAAAAAGTTTGTCTTGCATTAAAAAAAAAAAATCGAATTATACCAAGTGAATCTCGTTGCCAACATTGTACTTCCACTCAAAAATGTGATTAAACACAGTTCTGTATCGTACAACCAAATAAATAAGCCCCCAAAAATGTTAGTATTATGCGACAAAAGATACCAGGAAAAAAAAGAAATTGAAATCTTGTGCAAGATTTTTTGTAAAAAACAAATGACGTTTGTAGGCCATACAACCTTTGCAATAATACATTAATAATGCAAAATATTTTTGCATTGCCGGAAACTCTGATGTCAAGTTTTGGACATGTTTGATAATGACTTAGTTGCCACACTTGGGATTGCTGTTGCTCACAGTTGTTTCAAGCGTTGCTCACTGACTTTGTGTGAACGCTCAGACCCGTGGAAAATTACAGGGAACATTGATTGCAATCCTATTATTTTCAACAGCACCGTATGATATAAATGAGTATTTATTGTGAACTAATCCTTGAGAACACAAAAGTACCGCGTTGGGGTCCCCACCATTTGTTCCATGTTAATAAATGTCATTACTTGGAGAGTTGTAATGTGTCATGAGAGAGTGTGATCGAATTGTATTGTGATTACACCAAATGGCGCTGATGTGTATTTTCCCACAGGGCTTCTTCGTGTCCGTCTTCTACTGCTTCCTCAACGGGGAGGTGAGTATATCAATTTATTTTGGTTAAAGACGATCCAACGCAAATCAAATCTAAAATCCTCATTCGTTTTCTTTGTTTATCTTCAGCCAGATGATGTGTGGCGCAGCTTTCATTAGGGGGAACATGGGCGCTAACGTAACATGATGCATTTTCATGAGCTTGTTTTAATGCGATCAAACTCTAATTGGGTCGCGTCTCTCGCGCCGCCCCGAGTGCATTTACAAGCTTGCCTCCGTCGCGTTAATCAAATACACTCTGCCGGCTCGCTAATAGGGGGAGCTCAAGTGTGCAGACAGCTGAATATTAGCTTTTGCGTGTGTCGGTTTTTTAATATTTCAAACAACGATTGCCGTTGCTGTGCGCTAACTCAGCATTCGTGTTAGAATACTGCTTATTATTGCAAGCTTGTGACCTCTTTGCTGCAGTGTTTTTGGGACAATGGCTGACCTGACTGCCCATTTTGCACATCTGGTTAGCTGCTCCTCTTGCACTCTTTGCACTACTGTATAATACTAAACATAGCTATAATCACCGTATTTTCCGCACTATAAGCGCACTGGGTTATAGGGCGCACCCCCAAAAAATAGTTTTTGGTCCTATATTTTCCATACATAAGGCGCACCGGATTATAAGGCGCTACAATGGGAACGTGGACAAAACAGTCAGATAGTTCAGTCTAACTTAATTCCCCTTTAACATTCCGAAAGCTTGCAAAGAAGCAAATATGTGTCTCAGACATGTACGGAAACAGTGTCTGTACGATGTCACTCAAATGCATCGTTCCGGATATTATTCGGAAGGTTAAAGTCTTGGGATTCAAGAAATGCCAACAATTCCTTAGTTTCTATTTTCTTTTTCGCTTGCAACTTTACTGTGCATATGACAATAATAGAATAGAATAGAATAGAATAGAATATGCCTTTATTGTCATTGTTACAACATGGGATATGCTGTGACAACGAAATTGGACGACTCCAGTTCCACATTTACAGTGAGGATAAGGAAACAAAGAGACAAAGGAACAAAGAACTAACTGACTTTGTTGTAAACACTTGGAATTGAGTTTAATTTAAAAATAGACTCATCACAGAAACATCAAGATCGTTCTAAAACACAATAGCGGGAAAATATGAAGCCGCATAGCTCACCTAAGTTCTCACGTTTAATACTGATACGCAACCATGGTCTTCTTACAAACGTGAGTGTAGTAAATCCAGGACAGTAAAATATTTACAAATACAGAATAGTAAAAAACGTTTTCTCTATGCCGTAGTGCAACCCAACATGTGATTCACATTCACCTTTTTCGGCCAATTACAGGCTTTGTTTCGCCCCTTTAGCATATGCAAGCCTGTAAATGATAAAAAAGATCCGCCCCCTTTACCTCCGAATAACTTTAGCCAATAGTGATCGATTCAAATGATGATTGACACATTAACTGGGAAATGAAACACCGGCATATGTATCCCAGCATACACCGCGGACCACATCGCCTACGAGGAAAAATCTAGTCGGCAGCTGCTTGCCTTAGTTGCAAGACCTTGCGACTTAATATTGATCCATATATAAGGCGCACTGTATTATAAGGCGCATGGTCAGCTTTTGAAAAAAATAAAGGCTTTTAGGTGCGCCTTATAGTGCGGAAAATACGGTATTAGTATATTATTATTACTTCAATACTCCAACTCAATACAACATTTTATTTATGTCTGTACATTCGAGGAAACTGTGCGGGTCAGATGTATCGACATTTCGTTCTGTATACACGTGTACAAGAATGACAATAAAGTATATCTGAATCTGAATCTGATCAGAGTCCACGGACTAAAAACCTTGACGCGTTTTGGGGGCTTTAGCCATATGTGTGTCCACTCAAATGATTACTACACTGTTTTCGGTAAAATTAAAGACAATTCTAAGGAGATTTTGAGTAGCTGTGGCCGGACTTATACTGAAGCAGGCTTTTTACTTACTGGACTTTGGTTCCCAGACCCTTTACATGACTTTTTTTTATGTATGGATATACTATTTTATTTTCGGTAGTAAAAGATTAACAGTAAAACATTAATCATTCTAAATGCATCAAAAATATTTGTATTTACATATATAATAATAATTAATAATATTCCTAATTTTATTATGGTTATCTACCGTATTTTCCGCACTATATGGCGTACCTAAAAGTCTTATTTTTCTTCAAAAGCTGACCATGCGCCTTATAATACAGTGCGCCTTATATATGGCTCAATATTACATCGCAAGGTCTCGCAACTTACGCAACAGCCGCCGACTCGATTTTACCCCGAACGTGGAGTAGTCCGCGGTGTATGCTGGGATTTATATACCGGCGTTTCATTGGCTAACTAATTTGTCAATCATCATTTGAATCAATCGCTATTGGATAAAGTTATTCGGAGCCTCGGATAGGCTAGAGGGCCAAAACAAACCCTGCAATTGGCCGAAAAAGATGTGTCAATCATCCGTTAAATCGATCGCTATTGGCTGAAGTTATTCGGAGCCTCGGATTGGCTAGAGGGCCAAAACAAACCCTGCAATTGGCCGAAAAAGATGACTGAATAGCAAGCTTGCTAAACTACGCCATAAAGAAACTTGTTTCATTAGTCTGTATTTGTAAACATTTTACTCTCCTGGATTTACTACACTCACGGTTGTAAGAAGACCATGATTGCGTATCATTATTGAACGTGAGAACTTAGGTGAGCTATGCGGCTTTATATTTTTCCGGTATCTTGTTTTAGAACGATCTTGATGTTGCTGTGATGAGTTGAGTGAATTAAACTCAATTCCAAGTGTTTATTGTCATATGCACGGTAAAGTTGCGAGCGAAAAAGAAAATAGAAAGTAAGAAATGGTTGGCATTTCTTGAATTCCAAGACTTTAACCTTCCGAATGATATTTGAAATGACGCATTTAAGTGACATCGTACGGACACCGCATCTGCACGTGTCTACGACACGTATTTGCTTCTTTGCAAGCTTTGGGAATGTTAAGGGGGTCATAAGTTGGACTGAACTATCTGACTGTTTTGTCGACGTTCCCATTGTAGCGCCTTATAATCCGGTGCGCCTTATCTATGGAATATATAGGACCAAAAACTATTTTTTTGGGGTGCGCCCTATAACCCGGTGCGCCCTATAGTGCGGAAAATACGGTATTTAATAATTGAATACATTTTAGTATTTTAAAATCATTATATGCTAACTGTATGTACAAATTGTATTTTTATTATTTTTAACATTTCAAAACGATAGAATAAATTTATATTATGGAAAAAATTGACACAATACAATATCAGATTTTTACCTTTTATACAAAATTATTTAGTCGAATTTAGATTTTCAGTTTAATAAATATATATATATATATATATATATATATATATATATATATATATATATATATATATATATATATATATATATATATATATATATATATTCATGTCATATGGTTGGAAAATATTGTTATTTGTTAAAATTTAATGCAGGCACTACAGATTAAGTTTTTAAAAATCTTGGATTGTTTGCTATTTTATTTACAGAGTATTTTTTTGTCGTATCAGGTGTAAGTAAAGCACAACATTTTCAACAAAATTAAAACAATTACATAAACTCACATAAAATGTGGATGTTGTTTACGAATATATTTGATTGAGAACTGATTTTGTGAGTTGTATTAATTCATTTTTTAATTAACTTATTAAACTTGGTTTCTCTGTACTTGTACATGGGCAAATAAAATTAAATGTAATTACATCGTTTAATTTATCCAGTCAGTAAGTAGTAAGTACATGTACTTAAGTTGTAAATGAAATAAAACATATTAACCGACTTTTCATATGCATTTTTAAGCTATTCAATAAAAAAAAGACCTTATCGATTGACTCTGATATGTTTTGGTGAGGCTGAGCCAAGCAGAGACAGACAGGCTTAAATGACAAAGGTTTATTAGTGCCAAAAGACAAAATAACCAAAAGGCACTCGCACACAGAGGCTAGGAACAAACAAGTAACGACAAACACATTATGAAAAGCACTCATGGCTGGCAAAGTTCAGGAAGTTCAGAATTGATCAAATGTATTATCAAATATACTCCAGCAGCAGATTGGGAACATCCAAGGCAAACGGCCATCTGGTAGCTTTTGCTGTTGGCACAGTCCTTAAATACTTCCTGATTAGTTAAGAGAGGGTGATGAGGAACATGTGTGTTGTCCTGTAATCGATTGGTTTTCAACTGGTTGGACTTCAGGACCTACCATTCCGCCCTAAGGATAAGCTGCGACCAAATCTCAAATTACTCGAAAAACATTGTGCACTTTCAAGCAGATATATTTAAATATATTTACCTTGTTTCAAAAAACAAAATGCATGATCAGCAAAACCAAAACGACTGCAATGATTGGATATACTTGCATATAGACCTACAGCGCATATAAGTGACCCCTTAAAACTGCTTTAGAATAGCAAAATACTAAAAGATATTCAAAATATTATTAAAGCTTGTACTGAAATATTGATAAATATATAATCATGTAGTTAATAAAGATTAATTTACTGGTCAAAACTTAAAATATAACATTTTTAAGTGCTTCAACGGCATTTTTGTATTTTGCATTTGTTTCCTTCTTCGACGCGATTGTTGTTTTAACTGATTGACACTTGCTTCCCCTTATCACTAACGTTCTTGAGATCCATTACCATAGACAGAAATTGGAAGTAAAACCAACAAAATCACAATAAAATGAAATGTGGTCTCTTTCAAATGCGCCGATTGGCCGAACAGGTAGAAAGTTGAGCAGGGCCTTAATGCCATCACCTGTTAAGGAGTGTAATTTACCCTCTGATTGGTCCCAACAGTAGAAAAATGAAATGTGTTTTTTATTCACATGTCCATGTGACCTGTATAAAAAAGTACATAAATTGTCCTTAAAATGAAGACAACATGAAGGTTAATTATATTAACATGCTTTAAAACAGCACCCTCTTCCGGGGTGCTTTGTTATCAGGGTTGGGTAGGGTTACTTTAACTTGATTACTTTCAATTACTTTTGGATTACTCCGATACCAAATATGCTAATAAAAGACAAAATAAACTAAATATGAATAAAATTACAAAATTGGGGAGTAACGGAATACATGGAACTGCAAAAATGATGTTGGCAAGCTGTTTGGATTTATTTTCATTTTGTTTCAGTCGCATTTTATGTTAGTTTTGCCGGAGATCAAAGAGATCAAAGCCAGGAGAGAAAGCTTACCACGTGTTGTGAGTCATCATTTTATTCATATTTAGTTTATTTTGTCTTTTATTAGCATATTTGGTATTGGAGTAATCCAAAAGTAATTGAAAGTAATCAATTTAAAGTAACCCTACCCAACCCTGTTTGTTATGGTTGCTGTCTGCTCACACAAGGCTCAAACAGCAGTGTCTTGCGATTGCACAATCGTACTTCATCACATCGGAAAAACAGAATCCCAGTTTTCTGGTTTATTAAACTGTTAATGAGTGTAATGGAAAATATTTGCAATTTGTGAAATTTAGGTATTGTAATCTGGTTAAATTTACCTAATAATTATTTATTTTAACTTTGCCTATTTGAACCCACAAATTAAACTAAACTCTCAACGATACATCAAGGTACTTGCGACCAAATTCAGTGGAATGAACGAAAAGCAAACATAACACTTCACTTGCATCTAAGAGAGGGCGGACTTTTTCAAATAAGGCTTATGGGTACAGACAATGGCTGTCATGGTTTTATGAGGGTTTAGAGTTTTTCCTTGCCCTCATGTAGGTTTTAGATCAGGGGATAATAGTCTGTAGTCTGAAATAGTCTGTAATCCTTACAGCCCTTAGAGACTTCTTGTGATTAAGAGCTATACGAATAAACATGACTTGACTGAACTAGGTGGGGGGGTGGTTCCATCCCTTATTTACTAGGTTCGTAGTTCCTGTGGTGTGTCTTGGGCAAATACAGCCTGATGAAAATAAAATTGACTTTAACATTTCGCTTCCCAAATCACACTTCACTTGAGACTTTGTGAAATTTGTATCACGACAGGTTCGCTCGGCAGTGAGAAAACGCTGGCATCGCTGGCAGGACAACCACGCGCTGCGAGTACGAGTAGCCCGGGCGATGTCCATTCCCACCTCGCCAACCAGAGTCAGTTTCCACAGCATGAAGCAGACCACCGCTGTGTGAAAGCACTGACTTTCCCAGGCATTCTGGGGTTCGCTGCAGATAGACGCACGGGTGTAAATGGCAAACTACAGCCGTTTTCACTGGTACGTGGCACGGTGATTGGGTTATTCGAGACACCTCAGTGTGATTGAAGCCGGTCTGTGATGGCCATGGTGATTGGATCATGCACCGTCGGCCCCTTTTCAAATAAGGGTTCCCTGCTCTGCCTGCTGTTCTGGGTTTTTAGACTGATCCAAGACTGACGGAATTTTTTGATGACCAAACTGAAGAAGGAGTTTTTTTGGGCTTTACAGACGCTCCCCTACTTACGAACGAGACGATCAGTCGTATGTTGAATTTGTTCGTAAGTTACTTCAGTGCTATATTTTGGATGTTTAAGGTTTATATAAGTATGTGTAAGGCTTGTATAAGTAACCTGTATTGTTTTGTACTAAAAAATAAATATTTCATAGAATAATATGCTCTATAAAGATAAATTGAGTTTAACTTACTTTTGGAAGATGCGCTTCAAGAGGTCCTCTCGGTAAAAAGTGGCCGGATAAATAAAGTTAAATTTAACTCACTTTTGGAAGATGGGCTTCAAGAGTTAGGCTACTTCCTGCTCGGTGGTAGAAAGTGGCCGAAAAAAAGCGTTCTGACCATTTTTCAACCGCATCAAACTTTCTTATTCCACATTCATTTCAAAAGAAACGGCTCACCTCTACTTTCCACTTTACACCAACCGTTTTGAATTGATTCACGAGATATTAAACAATAAAAACGTCAAAAACACTATAGAATGTTTACACACGGACTAGGAAGAGGAAGCAGATTTCTTCTGGGGTGTAGATGCTGGGTGACCTCTCACAGCGCCACCACACGCCGGTAGCGGCGGAAAGAAGCACTACTCGGAAAAAGGTGCAGACAATATGAAATATAACTTACAGCAACGTCCAGATATTTTTCGACATCCCAAAGAAAAATGTTCGTATCTCCCGTTGTTCGTAAGTCGAATGCTCGTAAGTAGGGGAGCGTCTGTATTTATAAAACATGCTGAGCATTTACTACCGTATTTATTTGTGTATAACAGACACATGTCCTTATTTTTTGATTAAAACCCGATATAACATTTGGTTTCACTTTTTTTAACCCAAATTAAATATTATAACTGAATGATTAGAATTGTTTATTGACATCGTAAACTATGAACACAATGCCGACATCAAATTGACTATGCTTTTATTTAATGTCCTACAAAGGTCGATTCTTCATCAGAAACACAAAAGTTGTTTCCCTCTTTGTGTTATTGCCTTTATTTTTATATTTCATGGCGACTTTCTCCATTCTCTAACATCGGTCTCTGGTACCGTAAATGAAAGTAGTGTGATAATGACATAAGTCTAATGCCTTTTTATATAACATCTATATTACTGGTTGTTTGGTTGTTCCATAAACTCATGTCACATACTATAACATTTTAGCCAAGGCTAATTCTCAATGTCTGTCCCCATGCGCAGAATCCATTTAATACAGGAGTAAATGCAATAATATTTTAAATCTGACCAATACAAATACAAATGTTTCATTAAAATTTTGACTTTTTTTGGTAAAGATCAAAAAGGCAAGAATGTGCAGTACCTAAATATTATAGTTAAAGGGACATTGTGTGTCATCTAATACCTCCTAGTGATAAATATCGACATCCATTAAAAAGATTAATTAATAAGCAAAAATATTTGAGCTATTATATAAAATTTGTATTTATTTGACATACCACCGTCTTGCTGCTGGGCAAAAGAAAAATGTGGCAGTTTTCAGTTTGAGTCTTCATAGTTTGCTATCTTCCTTGTGCTTTGTAGCACTACATAAGACAGCGACATCTTGTGGTCTAATATTACACAGTGTCCCTTTATCAATATGAATTGGCATTGAATGTCAGCGCTGTAAAACATTCTGGCAATTTGGTCATTTTCGTTTTTGGTCTGAAGTAAAAATAAAATCCAAAAAAAGGCTTCAGTAAGAACAAAGTTGTGACGACGTCCAGTCTAAAGTGAAGCAAGCCGTTCGAAGCTGGCTTTCACTCTGGGGCAGAGTCGGTGCATGACGCTGCTGTTTTTTTTTTTTTTTTAATTTTGCAGATGAGAACGTAAGAAATAAAGAATTTTTTCTTAGGGATCCTCTTAAGGAAGAAATTGGAGCACGCTTACCAACATTTTTTCAAAAGTTTATGTTAGCCCCTCACACTGACTTTGGATGATGTTTACACGCTAACACCACAAAGCTAACTAACTACAATTGGGCTGTTTTAATTCGTATACATGCATTTTGTTTGTGACAGTCAGTTCCCAAAGTCCATTGTCTTGCGCTAAGTTGAATTATTATCATTCTACTTTGGAAAATGTGCGTCTGACTTTTATGTTCTCATCAGTTAAATGAAAATGAAATGATCTGCATTTATATAGCGCTTTTCAAGTCAATGACTTCCCAAAGCGCTTTACAATGTGCTCCACATTTCCCAATAGCGGCCTTGCAGCCATGTAAGGCGCTAACCTGCTTATTGGGGGTATTAGGGGTTCAGTGTCTTACCCAAGGACACTTCGACATGTAACACGGACGAGCCAGGATTCGAACTGGGATCCCTTGATCCCAAGACGATCGCTCTACCTCCTGAGCTACTGCCGCCTCTTGTTTTCTAGTCAGTTTTCTCTCTTCTGACCATTTAAAGCCACATAAACAACAAAGAGTGGTAAATAAGAACCTCTCAATTCAGTTAAAAAAAATATTGATTTCAATAATGGCTTATTGGCCCCCTTGAAGTGTGTGACTTTATGCCACATTTCAGACTTCTAACATAAAGATATAAAACTGTAATTTCTTGTGAAGCATCACCAATAGGTGGAACACAATCATGAAGTGGAACACACTTTATTGGATATTTTAAACTTTTTTAACAAATAAAAAACCAAAAAGTGAGTGTGCAAAATGATTCAGCCCCTTACTTTCAGTGCAGCAACCTCTGTCCAGATGTTCAGGGAGGATCTCTGAATGATTCAATGTTGATCTAAATGACTAATCTAAATGGAATCCACCTGTGTGTAATCAACTCTGTGCTGTGATAGTAAACATTAAAATACCCGTAAGGCAGAAATATTTGCACTTATCTGACATAACATGAGCCTCACCTACAGGGGGCTGACATAATTGTCGGTTATCTTGTTGCTACGGGTACCTGCAAAGTAAAAAAGAAGGCTTGGCAAGAAAAATGGTGCAGTTTGGTCAATTGGAGTCTCTGTAGTGTGTATTCTTTCTTGTGTTTTTTTCCACTCGTTGCACTTCACAATACAGCGACATCTACTGGTCAAATAATCAATATTGCCCCCTTAACAAAAGGAGAGTGAGATTGTGCAAAGTAGAAGCTACAAGCTATTTATATTTTTTTCAATGCAAAATGTTAGGTTTTTTTTGTGTTTCATTTTCGGTTTTTGGCACAAATTTCATTTCAGTGCAGCTCGTATGTTCATCGAATCCAACAAAAATTGAATTGATACTGTAGATATGCCATCAAATTTAGTATCTTGTAACGTTTTCCTCATGAAAAGGGAGCTTCTTTAAAAGTTTCCCCTTAACATCTGTAGCAAAAGCAGCAAAAATATATATTATTCAGTCACTTTTGATTTCATCCTTTCTGCACGGCCCGTGAACGCACCTTAAGTCCATTGCAAGGACCAAATTACTTACTTTTTTCATTTTTCCCAAAAGATTTTTGACAAATGACATGTCGGTGTTGGTGAGATATTCATAAGAAAATTAAGCCTCCTCCCATGATTGCAGTTGATTTATATTATTTTTTCCCCCAAAAGCAAATACATCAACACAAAACCAGTATTTTGTTTTGTAGTAGATATTTAAAAATACACTTTTAGGCTTAACATCACTGTTAGTTATATGAGCCTGTGACCATCGTTCAGGTTGGGCCTAATGTTCAGGGGAGAAGGGTGGCAGGCGTGCTCAAAAAAAGACTTAATAACAAATTCCAGGTACAAAGTAACAAGTGGTCTCAAAACAACAAAGTGTTCAGACGAAAAAGCAAACCAAACTTGATGTGACAAAAAATAACACCAAACAGCAGGCGCGGAGAGAGATTAGGTGCATGTGGGCGCTTTCCAGCCCCTCACCCCTAATTGGCTCCCTCTAGCCAGGATATGATGTGCCAAATTCTGAAAGTGTTGATAGTTCAAATCCAAATAGATGAAGACGTTGCCAAACTGTTAAAAGCATTTATAATAATAATAATTTCCTTGTATTGTCATTCTGTGTAACAATGTACACAGAACGAAATGTCGATTGCACCTGACCCGTTGTAGCGAGCCGATGCAGCCGCAGCCAACAGAGGGCGCCGCCGACCACTTTTTAAGTCTTAGGAATGACTCGGCCGGGGCGCGAACCACCGACCTCCCAGTTTTAAAGCGGGCGCCTTACCATCTAGGCTACTGAGCTGGTCAGCGTGTGTTAGAAAACCCGATTGGGATTTAGTTTTAAATTTGATTTATTTTTTGGGGCATTGAGTTATCTTTGATTTATTGAACAAGGGGTCATTAGCGGATGTCAGAAAAATGCGAGAAAAAAAACATTTTGGAAAAAATTATACACCTCCTTTTAATTTGTTTTTATTATTTGAAATTGTATTTCTTACGTAAAAAATATCCTTCAAAGAGCTTAAAATATATGGCTCCAACAATACAATGATAGTAACAAACCAATACGATCATTTTTAGAGTTTATTTTTCATTTTATTTCATTTTTCAATGGGAAAAAAACTGCCAAAAACCCAGTTGGCTATATGGATAAATAATTAGTAAAATTAACTTATTTATCTTATTAAAATATTTTTATTTTACATTTGTATTTCTTATATTTTTATTAATATTAAAAACGCCTCTAAAAACAGTTATAATAATCGTATACAGTGAAACAGCTGGTTTGAATGAACCAATATAGTACTTGTTTTTATAAAAATTGTAATAAATTAAAAAAAAAAAACTTAACTGGCTATATCGAAAAACAGTTACTTTAAATTACTCTATATGGAGATACAGTTTAAATGATTCTCATTTTTAATCCAGTTTAAAGTAAAGGCAGCTAAGAACATAATAGTGACCTTCAAAGATAACAATTCCTCTAAGCATGTGAATCCATTATTTCATTTGCATCATAGTCTTCATGGCAACGGAACCATTTTTGTTTCTCGACTTTTCAGACATCTTTTGTGATCCTTTTAAAGTACATATTTTCGTTTTTCGAGACTTATCCAATGCCAAACAAAGAGAAAGGTGTCAGATATTCTTAACTTTACATCGTCTTGGCGATTTCGGTTTTGTGTTGATTTGATCTGTAAATGAATTCTATTTATTGTGAGAAATGGTAAAATGTGAAAAATTCTGTTTTATTGTGTGCATTTTATGTTTTTGCAAACAGTCATGAGATGAAGAGGACGATTACCACATTTTTGGCCTATAAAGAGTGCAGGATGATAAACTGCACCTTCAAAAACAGTCTAATGGGGATTTCTTTTATATATAAAGCACACTCTGCTATAAGGCGCTGCCCTACTTACGAAAAACATAGGTTCCGGATGATCGTACGTAACTTGAATTTGTTCGTAAGTTGCTTCAGTTCTATATTTTGAATATTTAAGGTTTATATAAGTATGGTTTGTATAAGTAACCTACCGTAAATTCCGGACTATAGAGGGCACCTGATTATAAGCCGCACCCATCACATTTTAGGAGGATAACCGCATTTGTACGTACACAAGCCGCACCTGTATATAAGCCGTATGCGCCCATATTAAAACATGTAACACAATCACGAAGTTAACCCGAGCCTGACTCTGAGTCCTGCAACTGAATATGAAGTAAACAGTCCAAATCAAAACCCGGCAAATTGAACGTAAAATGATACCGGTACTTAAGATATAACGCAGACCTGCAGAGTCCGGGTCCCGTTGAAAATAATCCAAGGAAAAAAAAAGTATATTTCCAAAGGTAAGGGTGGGAAAAATATATATCCACTATTGTCCGCTGCGTCCACAAACACGTCTCACCTTTACTCCACTTCCCATCAGCCCCTGTTGTATTCGCCCCTTCTTTTTGATTCGCCCGTGGAAAACATCAGAATAAGTCTCTAAAATAAATACATTACAAAAATATACAGTTGCAAATACATATTATACATGGTTACACATATTTACAAAGAAAGACGGTACACCGAGAGAGTTTTTAAAGCTTTAATAATAATATAACTTTCATCCCAAACCGTGTCTATGAAGGGTAGCAAAACGCTACTAGGAACACACTGCCAACACAGGGAAACCTCTGTTAAAAAAAAATACGGTACTTGTAAAAATCATGGTAAACCGTGCTCATCTTCCTCCTTATAATCGACGTCATTAAAGCCGTCTTCCCCAATATGGGAAAGAGACTTTGTCATACAGACATCATCCTACGCTCCCTTGTTCAAAAACACGCCAGCTACACACTCGCATATGTTCCATCGGTCTAATTCTTACCTTTTGTACTGGAGCGCATAAATTGGCCACATCACTGAATAAGCCGCAGGGTTAAATATTTGGGAAAAAAGTAGCGGCTTGTAGTCTGGATCTCACGGTATATTGTTTTGTCCTAAAAAATAAACAATTCATTAAATAATATGCTCTATAAAGATAAATAAAGTTGAGTTTGACTCACTTTTGGGAGATGCGCTTAAAGAGGTCCTCCTCCGTGGCTGAAAAAAGCGTTCCGACCATTTTCTTAACCGCATCAATCTTTCTTATTCCACTTTAATTTCAAGAGAAACTGCTCACCTCTTCTTTACACTTTACACCAACCATATTGAATGGATGCACGAGATATTAAACAATAAAAAAACAAAACAAAAAAAAGTTCTGAGCGCGCTGGAGATACAATACACATGAACTAGGAAGAGGAAGCGGATTCTTTTACTTCCGGGTGGATTCTGGGTCACCTCTCACAGCGCCACACGCCGGTAGCGGCGGAAAGAAGCACTATAGTAATGTCCTGCACTCGGAAAAAGGTGCACTCAATACAAAATCTAACTAACAGCAATGTCCGGATATTTTTCAAAATCCCCAAAAAGTTCGTATCAACCGTTTTACGTAAGTCGAATGGTCGTTAGTAGGGGAGCGTCTGCATGGTCTAACACATACAGTATACTCTGGTACAAAAACAACCCCGACAATAGAACAATGTATTCTTTCACTGGCAATGTGTTAGTCTAAAGTGTTGAATAACCTTTTTATTTTCTTTCCTGTGGGCCCGGAATTAGAAAGGAGTGTAAATCACCACCCATGTTATTACCCTGTGTATGTTTAATACCACTAGTAATGGTTCATATTAATGTTTTGTAAACGTTTGATACATCACACAAAGCATTGCGCTGTAAACTGTTACTGTATGGGAAAATTGTCAGATAATGTCTAAAAATGACATTTACTATTAAAAAAAAATGGTGCCTTCACTTGCAAGTTACTTTGTTGTATGATCACACTCCATCTCAAAACATTTACCTTTTAAATTAAACCTTTTCAATTGATTTGAATGGAAAGGTGTCAGGTGTAAAGATTATTACTAATGTATTAAAACAAGGGAGGAAAATCACAGTAAAACATGATAGGAAATAATGTAAAAATAATGGTAGTCGCTGGTTGTTCTTTTTTATTTTTAATTAAAATAAAAGGGGGTGGGTTTTTTAAGGGTGTACTACTGGCTGGCTGAGTTTCACTCAAGGCTAACACATCAACCTTCCTTTTAGTCATCATCTTTCCGATATGCTCTTTCTTCCACTCAGTCACTTTACTTCCACATCCTCTCACATTTAATGACCCTATAACTAGGGTTTGCGAGACCTTCCGGTCTCCCGCCCCTCTTTCTTTGCCTTGCTGTCTCTTAGGGAGTAGAGATGGAGAGGAGAAGATCCCCAGTCCCCTCGTTCCCTCAACATCAGTCCCCTTTTACAACATGCAACCTCTCAGAGGGAGAGGGCATCTCACCACAGGACCATCGCTTGGCCATGGTCAAATATTTTGGTGATTTTTGCTACTTTTTCCTTTGTTTTTGTGTTTGTCTTGCTGTAAGTCACCCCTCTCGATGGATATGACCAGGGTAGATGGATATATCGATAGACTACTGGGTGTTAGGATACAATATCATCCGATATGCATCTTAATAAGCTACGCAACAGTAATTACCGTAAATTCTGGACTATAAGCCGCTACTTTTTTCCCAAACGTTCAACCCTGCGGCTTATTCAGTGATGCGGCCAATTTATGTAATTCTTCTAACGGCCACCAGCAGCGCTCGAGTACAAAAGGTAAGTTTTAGACCGGTGGAATATATGCGCCGAGGAAGACTGCAACTTCTTGGCTTGTGGATAAATTAAATTAGCGTAAACCTACCCTCATCGTGCAAAATGCAAAAAGAAAGGCACATCAAAAAATCCACCATCACCAATGGGTTCCGAAAAGCCGGTCTGCTGCGTGACAGAGAGGAGGGCACAGAATCAGGAGTGGATTAGAGTTCAAGCGACAGTGACAGCGCGAGTGCGGCTGCGGGAGCGTGGGACGACGTCTATATGACCAAGTTTCTTTCCGACACTGAGAAAGACGACTTTGATGGCTTCAGTTCTAAGGAGGAAGATGAGGACGGTTTACCGAGATTTTTACAAGTACAGTATGTTTTTTTACCAGACCCGTTTACTGTGTTGCAAGCTTGTTAACTGCCCTGTCACAGGCACTGTTTGGGATAAAAGTTATATTATTATTATGAAAGCTTTGAAAACTCTCTCAGTGTACCGTCTTTCTTTGTAAATATGTGTAACCATGTATAATATGTATTTGCAACTGTATATTTTTGTAATGTATTTATTTCAGACATTTATTCTGATATGTTTTGCACGGGCGAATTAAAAAGAAGGGGCGAAACAAATGCGGGGTGACGGAAAGTGGGGACCGGTAAAGGTGAGTGTTTGTGGACGCGGCGGACAATAGAGGATATATATTTTTCCCACCCTTACCTTTGGAAATATACACTTATTTTCCTTGGATTACTTTCAACGGGACCCGGACTCTGCAGGTCTGCATCAAACCTTAAGTACCGGTATCATTTTCCGTTCATTTTGCCGGCTGTGATTTTTGGACTGTGTACTTTTATGAAGGACTTTCATTTTCAATCGCGGGACTTAAAGTCGGATTTGGGTTAATTTTGTGTTTGTGTTACATTTTTTTATTGTGGGCGCACGCGGCTTATATACAGTGTAGCAACTTTGCTGCTTGCACTGACTTTCTTCGGAGGCATTATTAGGGGCTAAAACACTTTGTACACCTATATTAAAAGCAAAACGAAGCACGTCCGCACGCGATAACAGTTGGTCACGAAAATAGCGATCTACACCCGTACGCCGCTCAGCATCGCACCCTAGCGTACGCACTCACGCATTACCGGCGTTTGAACTCTGATTTTTTGACCGAACAGCGAAGCAAGAATTTCTCCAAATTTTTGGTCGGACTCCGATTTGTTTGAACTGAGAGGCGTTCGAAAACCGAGGTTCCACTGTATTCTGTACATATCCAATTGCTTCTGTGCATCAGGGATTTTCTTTTTTGCCGAAAAGCAAAGTGGACAGAGTGTACAGAGAGGAATGATACACACAAACGCATGACTTATTTGCAAAACAAGTGTGTATTAATTGAGTTCTACTGGACATTTTCTGTTTTAGTTTCTGTCCCCACTGCAAAAATGATTCCGTCCTTAAAGTGGATGCCATAGTTAGTTGTATCCATCCATACAGTACATACATACTGTAAATTCCGGACTATAAGCCGCTACTTTTTTCCCAAACCTTCAACCCTGCGGCTTATTCAGTGATGCGGCCAATTTATGTAATTTTTCTAACAGCCGCCAACGGCGATGGAGTACAAAAGGTAAGAATTAGACCGGTGGAATATATGCGCCGAGGAAGACTGCAACTTCTTAGCTTGTGCACAAATTTAATTAGCATAGAAATGTCCTCACCATGCAAATTGCAAAAAGAATGGCACATGACGCAGCTTTCAAGCTAAATGCAATCGAGCAGTCCGATAAAGAAGGAAACAGGACTACTGCACATAAACTTTACTTTGCGAACGTGTTTTTGAACAAGGAAGCGTGGAACGACGTCTACAGGGAGTGCAGAATTATTAGGCAAGTTGTATTTTTGAGGATTAATTTTATTATTGAACAACAACCATGTTCTTAATGAACCCAAAAGTCTCATTAATATCAAAGCTGAATATTTTGGAAGTTGGAGTGGGGCTTTTTTAGTTTTAGCTATTTTAGGAGGATATCTGTGTGTGCAGGTGACTATTACTGTGCATAATTATTAGGCAACTTAACAAAAAACAAATGTATACCCATTTCAATTATTTATTTTCATCAGGGAAACCAATATAACAGCTCAGCATTCACAAATATACATTTCTGACATTCAAAAACAAAACAAAAACAAATCAGTGACCAATATAGCCACCTTTCTTTGCAAGGACACTCAAAAGCCTGCCATCCATGGATTCTGTCAGTGCTTTGGTCTGTTCACGATCAACATTGCGTGCAGCAGCAACCACAGCCTCCCAGACACTGTTCAGAGAGGTGTACTGTTTTCCCTCCTTGTAAATCTCACATTTGATGAGGGACCACAGGTTCTCTATGGGGTTCAGATCAGGTGAACAAGGAGGCCATGTCATTAGTTTTTCTTCTTTTAGACCCTTTCTTGCCAGCCACGCTGTGGAGTACTTGGATGCGTGTGATGGAGCGTTGTCCTGCATGAAAATCATGTTTTTCTTGAAGGATGCGGACTTCTTCCTGTACCACTGCTTGAAGAAGGTGTCTTCCAGAAACTGGCAGTAGGACTGGGAGTTGAGCTTGAGTCCATCCTCAACCCGAAAAGGCCCCACAAGCTCATCTTTGATGATACCAGCCCATACCAGTACCCCACCTCCACCTTGCTGGCGTCTGAGGCGGACTGGAGCTCTCTGCCCTTTACCGATCCAGCCACGGGCCCATCCATCTGGCCCATCAAGACTCACTCTCATTTCATCAGTCCATAAAACCTTAGAAAAATCCGTCTTGAGATTTTTCTTGGCCCAGTCTTGACGTTTCAGCTTGTGTGTCTTGTTCAGTGGTGGTCGTTTTTCAGCCTTTCTTACCTTGGCCATGTCTCTGAGTATTGCACACCTTGTGCTTTTGGGCACTCCAGTGATGTTGCAGCTCTGAAATATGGCAAAACTGGTGGCAAGTGGCATGTTGGCAGCTTTACGCTTGACTTTTCTCAGTTCACGGGCAGTTATTTTGCGCCTTGGTTTTTCTACACGCTTCTTGCGACCCTGTTGACTATTTTGAATGTAACGCTTGATTGTTCGATGATCACGCTTCAGAAGCTTGGCAATTTTAAGAGTGCTGCATCCCTCTGCAAGATATCTCACTATTTTTGACTTTTCAGAGCCTGTCAAGTCCCTCTTCTGACCCATTTTGCCAAAGAAAAGGAAGTTGCCTAATAATTATGCACACCTGATATAGGGTGTTGATGTCATTAGACCACACCCCTTCTCATTACAGAGATGCACATCACCTGATATGCTTAATTGGTAGTAGGCTTTCGAGCCTATACAGCTTGGAGTAAGAAAACATGCATAAAGAGGATGATGTGGTCAAAATACTCATTTGCCTAATAATTCTGCACTCCCTGTATATGACAAAGTCTCTTACCCATACTGGGGAAGACTACTTTGATGACGTCAGTTATGAGGAGGAAGATAGGGACGGTTTTGCGATATAAACAAGAGGGGCGGAGCAAACGCGGGCTGACGGAAAGTGGGGTAAAGGTGAGTGAGACCTGTTGTCGCGGCGGACAATAGTGGATATGTATTTTTCCCACCCCTACCTTTGGAAATATAGACTTTTTTTTCTTGGATTAGTTTCAACGGGTACCCGGACTCTGCAGGTCTGCATCAAACCTTAAATACCGGTATCATTTTCTGTTCATTCTGCTGGCTGTGGTTTTTGGACTGAGTACTTTGTATTCAGTTACAATTACGTGACTCAAAGCCGGGCTTGGGCTAATTATGTGATTGTGTTACATGTTTTAATGTGGGCGCATGCGTCTTATATACGAGTGCGGCTTGTGTAAGTACAAAATCGGTTTTCCTCTTAAAATGTGATGGGAGCGGCTTATAATCAGGTGCGCTCTATAGTCCGGAATTTAAGGTACATACAAAATAGGTTACTCATATGCTATAGGATAGAAGTGTCTTCAGGATCCTCTGTTGGAACCGTTGGTTTCTTATTGATGGATGAATCGATTATGTAAGTTTTATTGATAAAACTTGTTCCTCTTCTACCACAAAGATGGAGCTTTTAGAAAAAGCTTTGATCCCGATGCGTGTTGCTCTATTTACTCAGAACCAAACTTACCGATACGAACAAAAAATATTTATATGTTCCACCTATTGCAAGCTCTTAAGGGTGGGGTGTGTAAATTGAGGTTTCTTAAAAAAGTTTGAAATAATATGATTTATCTATTAAGTACGTGTTAACAATACCCAACTGAGTTCAGAGAGCTCTGCGTTTATACTTTTGTCATCAGTGTTCCTGCCACAGAGTGCATAAGGCTGGAGGAAGGAGGCAGTAGGGAGGATGGGAGGAAGGGTTACGTGGTTTCACGCTTGTGCCCGTTTTAGTCTATGATGAAAATGGTGAAAGTAAGAAAATTCTATCTATCTATCTATCTATCTATCTATCTATCTATCTATCTATCTATCTATCTATCTATCTATCTATCTATCTATCTATCTATCTATCTATCTATCTATCTATCTATCTATCTATCTATCTATCTATCTATCTATCTATCTATCTATCTATCTATCTATCTACCTTGGTCATATCCCTCAAGAGGGGTGACACACACATACAATACAAAATAAAATAAAAGGGAAATAAATAGCAAAAAAAAAAACGCACAAAAATGTTTGGACCATGGCCAACCCAATTGCCCGAACACCCAAACAAGTTAGGCACCTCTGCACCCAGGTCGGTCGTGCTTTCGTCCCTCCAGATGAAATGGGACACCAGAAACCGGCCATGTCACTCGGGTCAGGGTGACGCAACACACTCTTTTGTTCAACAGCAGGGCCCGACAGCTTTCACTGGTTTACCCCTGCCACATCATACCGGTGCCCAGCCCATCCTTAAGAACGTGTCCACAATCCCACTATCCTTTCACAACACCTCTCCACTCCTTTCTATCACCAACAAGAGCTCTAGCCTCCATTATATTTAGATCGTGACTGTTGCAAATGCAGTCTAAATGCTAACCCTATGCCCAAAAATATATTTTTAAACATGTTGGTTTGAACAAATGTATTGACACTAATAACAGAAAACAATCATGACAATCTCAACAGCAATTAAGCACATAGCTTGACAGAGGCTGCATTGATGATTTTAGCCAAAAGATGAATATTTTAAAGTTATGGACAGTAACTTTAGATTAGGGGTGCTCATTATTTCAATAACGATCTACCAGTCAGATAAAGGCTTCATTTTTACCTCTAATTCACTGCACATGCGCAAACGTCACTAAATGCTAAACTAGTTAGCATAATAGCTGCAACAATTTAACACTTAGTTATTAGCAAATAATTAGCTAAAATTGCGTACTTTATAAAACTTGAAACACACCGACTGACGTAAAATATTAAATTTTTTATTCCGAGAGTTCTCCAGTAAAAACAACTTCTTGAAGCTCCGCAGCAAACTTTGTGCCATCTTGCGATAACAAGCTAGCTTATGTTACACTATGCCAAACCAGAAGCAAGTACTAAAAAAATGAAAGCATTCACGTATAAAAAAGTAGGATTTTTAGTTCAAATTGTTTAATAAAATAAAGTACCGTTATTGGAAAAAAACTGGGTTGTGGTTATTTACACAATTGAAAAAAAAATTGATGTTTTGCATATTTGTAGTGGGACTTTTAGTAGTTAACACAGTCTGAGCTCCTCTGTTGAAAATCAACTCATTCCTCTGGTTCTTACCAAACCAAAAATCAATTCCATCACTTTCCCTCTAACCATTCAGTCTCAGAACAACCCACAATCCTGTCATCACCTCTTATCTTTCTTCATTTTCACCAATTTCCCACGATGAGTTATCTAAAATCACCACCTCTGCAAACACCTCCACCTATTTTCTTGACCCACTGCTGTCCTGATCTTTCTGTTTATCGCCAGAAGTATGAACCCCTATTCTTGGTCTTACACTCAAGTCAAGTCATGTTTATTTGTGACGCCCTTAATCACAAGTGGTCTCAAAGAGCTGCACAGACCACAGATTATTGCAAACATCAGACTATTATGACACCATCCCCTGATCTAAAACCTACATGAAGGCAAGGGAAAACTCAAAATCCTCAGCAAGTTGTCATGATTGCTAACTCTGGTCACCTGAAGCAATCATGTGGACGCATTCTGATTGGCTAATGCTTCCTTCTTTTGCGCACTGCGCCCAGACCTCTTCGTCAGAGGTTACGTTTGTAACTCTGTGTGACTCTCCTGATTACCCGTTCCATCTAGAACTCTGTTTACCTGTTTCTGCCTGCCTCCGATCCGACCTGCTTCCGTCCCACGCTACGATCTTCTCTCCAGCCCCGGTAAACTTGACCTGCTTGACTTCCGCAATCCGATTAGCTACTTGATCCGAAGCTCTCTTCCTGACTCCGCTGCTGACGTCTGACAGACATCACGTCTCCCGCAAGCCCTGTACGCTTCCCAAATAAAGAACTGTAACGAACGTTCTGGGGTTTCCTGGTCTGTTCTGGTCTCTTGATACAAGTAGGAAAATGAAGAAACCTTGTAAAGTCTTTTTTATTTGTGACGCCCTTAATCAAGAGGAGTCTCAAAGGGCTACACAGACCACAGATTGTTGCAAACCACAGACTATTATGAAACCATCCCCTGATCTAAAACCTACATAAGAGCAAGGAAAAACTCAAAACCTCAGCATGAGGAAAAAGAATCCTTGAGAAGGGACCGCACATGTGGTCATCCCTCTTCCAGTAGGACCAGGCTGCAATGGATGTTGCATTAATAAACAATAAAATACAAAATAAAATACATACATAAATTATATTTCTGTCGTGCTCCGGCCCTCTCTTAAAGCTGGCTACCGTTAACTCCAATTTTCAAGGAAACTGGATGAATTTGAGAATCTCATTATTATTCAGTTGATAGCAAGTTTCCCCTTCTTTTCCAATGGACACCCAATCGCTGTACATCCAAGGGTTCCAACCTAATTTTCCCACTGGGTTTTAATTATCTCCAACCCATCAACACTGGATTTGTATCCCTCCTTTAATGATTTCTATTGTTACCTTGCAAAATGATAACTGTTTGAAAAACGGAATCCTTCCTTAAAAGTGGGGTGCGGCATTTGAAACATTGTTATTCTCTGCCCCCATCTCCTGGCTTAAAGTCATGATTGCAGCCTAGGCAGCTTGTTAATGATGCGTGTGCAAATACATGCATTTCTTTGACGCACATAGAAGTCTTTTGGGGGGGTTGAGTTGGCTTTTGGACTTTACAAGAAGAATGTTTTTTCTTACTTTCACCATTTCAATCAGTGCCCGGGGCGTGCATCTTTTACGTTGGGCGTAAATTGTCACTTCTCTGCCCGGGTGGCCGTCAACTTCTTCAAGAAAAAAAATAAAATCTTTCGTTTTTATTTATTTATTTTTTTATTCTTTTAAAATCGAAAGTTTGCTTTATTCCGATTTTGAAATCTTCGTTCTGTTTGTAAATTTCGGAATTTTCGGTTCGTTAGGCAATTTGCATACTTGGCATCCAATCAGAAGCCAGCATCGAAAAACTTCCGGACTTTCCCGAGCGTTATAAGGTCGTGCATTTGCATATCATTTTCCAAAGTAGACACACAGAGAACACAAGAAAAATGGAGAAGTGGTTAGGAATCAAGCCAGAAACTCAGCCCAAGAAGAAAGATTCAAAAGAAGCTAAAAAAATGTATGATGCTACAAAACGTAAACTTACATTAAAAGTATCGTGGAAAGAGGAGTTCACGTGGCCTGTAGCAGACGACGCAACGCAAACATTGCATGAATGAAGATGAGTAAATACAGTTACATACTGATGGCAGATGGAAAACAGCGATTTCATATACTATACATGTACATACAATGAATGTTATAAGTAGATTTATAATAAAGTGTTGTTCTGTTATATATTCTGATTATCAATCCTTAATACTTTTTTTTTTTGCGATGAGTTGTCTTATTTTGTTTCAAGTTGTGAGAAATTGGGCAGGCAACTTTATGGCTGTGTACAGTAACTTGTGTACAGTAACTTTTTGTCATGAGTTTCAGACACTGTTTTAATGCCCTATTGACAAAAAAGACAAAAAAAACTGCAGAGACAAGCATGATGTCTCTTTCGAGCACTGCCCCCAGCCCCTTTCCTCGAGCCTGATGTGATCCACCCTGAACAGCTCCCACCTCGGCATTGGAGGATAGGCAGCGACGTGTGACAATACTGATGCCAGCTCCCAAAATCACATGGGAAACGTTTTTACTGTAGTTCCAAAAAATGGAGTATAATATGTGTTATAAAAGTGCATCATATTTTTTTTCCATAACAATAGCCTAAAATCCCTGCAAATGTACTCAATTGCATAAATATTTTCATCTGCTTAGGCCAGACTTTGTTTTTAATAAAAATATTGAGATAGTGGTTGACTAGATAGCATCCTATCATGCTTTTTGAGGTGAACCTAAAATGAACCATGAAAAGCTTTAACATATTTTGATGTAAGATTCAAACGTTTTTACAGTTTTTGTGGCTAAAAACCTTATTTGTCATGATTACCAATTTGGATCACCTGTGCCCGCTCATTTGGCGCCAGCCCTGCAGGCTATCTGATTGGTTCCCTGTGCTGTTTCAAGCCTAGTCCTGTCACTTTTCGGTGGTCAGTCCTTCCGCGAATCTCTATTATTACAAGGCAAGCATTTTTAACCCTGACTCCCGCCTGTCCCGTTTTTCCACCTGTTTTTCCGCTTGTCCGTTCCTGATCTCCCCGTTTGTCTCCGGCTACGACCTGTTTTCGATCCCGACCACGTTTGCTCTCCCGACCAGGCTTACGACCCGTTTTTTATCCAGACCACGTTTGCTCTCCCGACCCGGCTTAAGACCCATTTTTGATCCCGACCATGTTTGCTCTCCCGACCAGGCTTGCGACCCGTTTTTGATCCCGACCACGTTTTTGCTCTCCTGTCCCTGCTCTCAACCTGTTTTTCCGTCCATGACACCGCCTTCTCCGGCTACAGAAGATCCACTTCCATATTTGGATCACGATCCGATTGCGAGAGCGACTTGCTTCCCGCGTCCAGCGAGCACCGGATCGCGGGCGTTGCCTTTCCTCTTTCTGTTTAAAAAATTATAGTTAACTCTACGCATTTGGTTCCTGATTCCGTTCTGGTCGTGACATCACAGTACTGTAAATACAAATATCTCTTCTATATCAGATACAAGTAATGTTTAATACCAAATTTTTGAAACAGATACCCAACGCTTGTTTAATCATCAATACTGGGTACTGATTCGACTAAATTTCCCTCTTCTATACAACAAAAATGCTGATATTCACTTATATCAGTGGTTCTTAAATAGTGAAGTGGGGCCCTCTGGTTGAAGGGGGTGTTTCAAAATTTAACATAACCTCACCCTCGAGGCTGGATACCTGACGGCCCCTAAAAATATATATATAGAGGCCGCGGCAATAGGAACAGGATGGCCCTCGTCGTCAAGACAGGACACCAGGACCCGGCCAAGGGACTTTATCCTCGCCACACGGACAGGAACCAGGACATGGCTGAGGGGCCTTCTCACCGCCGGGACAGGAAACAGGCACAGCCGAGGGGCCTTCTACCCGCTTTCAAGACGGGAAGTGGCGCAGGCAAGGGACCTTCTCGCTGTCGAGATAGGAACCAAAAGCCACCGCCGAGACAGGAATGTGTGTGCCTCCCCCTTGGTCCTTTGATTGTTGGGTCATCCTGGTGGTAGATGATGGACCCATGCGGGGGAAGCAGAGGTGCTAAAAACAAGGACAGTGTTTAATAACAAAACCAGGATCAAAATATCAAAAAAAAGTGAGCACAAAGCAACTAATAAAATGGCTAAACAAAAACCAGAAACAAAAACATTAATGAAACCTGGAACTGGGAAATGCATGGAGCAAAGTAACAAAAACAACACAGAAAAAAAACCTATTGTGGTGATGGAAATGAAAATAACAATGACGCGACTACATGTACTAAATAAAAATGTATATTGAAAGGGTGATGATAATTGGGCACAAATGTCTGATGATTGCCCAGTTCAAACCTTGGTTGAGGCCCTCTGGTAGTAGGAGGTGTGTCAGACACTTACATTAGTATAAAATATATATATTTTCCAGCATTTAGCAATGTGCTGTTTCCACGGTAACCAATGGTACACTATCCCTCTATAAATTGGTGTCAGAAATAGCAGCAGAGAAAAGTGTTTACTTTTGCGTCATTGGAGTCTTGCTGTGCTTATATTAACCAGCATAATGGCTTCCAGAATAAAAACACAATGCCAGAGTAGTGTGTATGCATGTAATGTAGGGGCAATTATTTAAATTGATGTACTGATACTGAATTACCAAAATAAAGTATACAATTTCCGGCAACACTAAAACACACAATTATAAATGTACGGACGCTGCCCGACTTACGAACGAGTTAGGTTCCGGACGATCGTTCGTAAGTTGAAGTTGCTTCAGTGCTATATTTTGTAGGTTTATGGTTTATGTAAGTATGTTTACGACCTGTATAAGTAACCTGTTTGGCTTTGTACTAAAAAATAAATATTTCATAAAATGATATGCTCAAAAAAGATAAATAAAGTTAAGTTTAACTTACTTTTGGAAGATAAGCTTCAAGAGATCCTCTACCGTGTTAGAGAGTGGCTGAAGAAAATGATTCAACCATTTACTCAACCGCATCAATCTTTCTTATTCCACTTTCATTTCAAAAGAAACGGCTCGCCTCTTATTTACGCTTTACACCAACCATATTGAATGGATGCGCGAGGTATTCAACAATAAAAATGTCAAAGTTCTTAGTGCGCTAGCGATACAGTACACGTTAAATGATTATACACGAACCAGTTGATTTTATTTTAGTTTAATTTTGGTTTGGTTTTTAGTTGGTTGTGTTCTAGTGTACTTAGTTTGGTTTAGTTGACTTTTGTTTGTTTACTTTTCTTTGGTTCGGCGTCGATAACTTATGATTGGTCTATTTTTTTAGTTTGGTTTAGTTTGGTTTACCGTGGTCTAGTTTAGGCCTACTTCTGTTTGGTTTAAATTGGTTAAGCCTGGTTTAGTTGGTTTAGTATATGTTGGTTCGATTTAGTTTACTTTGGTTTTATGTTGTTTAGTTCAGGCTATTTTGGCTTTGGTTCAGTTCAATAGTTTTAGTTTACTCCGGTTTGGTTTAGTTTGCTTTTGTTTGATTTTGTTTACTTAAATTCAGTTTAGTTAAGTTTAGTTCCTTGGGCAGCACGGCGGCGCAGTGGTTAGCGCATGTGCGGCACAGTTCAAGTCATGGGAACCTCCTGCCTGGGTTCAAATCCAGCTCCAGACTTCCTGTGCGGAGTTTGTATGTTCACCCCGTGCTTGCGTGGGTTTCCTCCGGGCACTCTGGTTTCCTCCCACGTTCCAAAAACATGCATTTCAGGTGGATTGACCGGTCCAAATTGTCCCTAGGTGTGAATGAGCGAGCGAGTTGTCTGTCCCTGTGTGACCTGCGATTGGCTGGCAACCAGTTTAGGGTGTCCCCTGCCCTGCCCACTGCCCGATGATTGCTGGGATGGGCTCCAGCACCCCTGCGACCCTACTGAGGATAAGCGGTGCAGCTAATGAGATGAGATGAGAAGTTTAGTTCCGTTTGGTTTACTTTGGATTCCTATAATTCACTTTGGCTTGATTTAGTTTGGTTTGGTTACGTTTTTCTTTTTTTCTTTTTTCTTTTGAGTACGTCTGGTTTAGTTTTATTTAGTTTGGTTTGGTTTATTTTGGATTGTTCAACATTATATCGGGTTGACTGTTTGCTTATGTGTACGTTGGTTTGGATTAGGGGCGGCAGTGGCTCAGGAGGTAGAGCGCTCGTCTTGGGATCAAGGGATCACAGTTCGAATCCCACTCCTCCGTGTTACATGTGGAAGTGTTCTTGGGTAAGACACTGAACCCCTAATACCCCCAATTAGCAGGTTAGCGCCTTACAAGGCTACACGGCCGCTATTGGGAAATATGAAGCACGATGTAAAGCGCTTTGGGAAGTCTTGACTTGAAAAGCGCTATATAAATGCAGGTCATTTCATTTAATTTAATTTACCGTAGTCTGCTTTAGTTTGATTAGGTTGACTTATGTTTGGTTTATTTCCCTTAACTTGGTTTAGTTTATTGTGGTTACTTCTAGTTTGGTTTCATTTACTCTGGTTTGTTTTAGTTGACTTTGGTTTGGATTAGTTTACCTTAGTTTATTTTAGTTTAATCAAGTTAACATGTGTTTGGTTTATTTCCCTTAACTTGGTTTAGTTCCTTCTGGTTAACTCTGGTGTGGTTTGATTTACTCTGGTTTGTTTTAGTTGAGTTTGGTTTGGCTCCGTGTACTTTACTTTGGTTTGCTTTATTTTGGTTGAGTCTTATCATAGAAACACATGTGTTCCATAAGATCACTTTGGAATTCTACTTAGAATGATACATTTTATTCCTTTCATGATTGCAAAAGAATGCTTTCTTTCTGGGTATTTGAAAAGCTGCTCTGTGCATAATATATATTTTCTGTTGAAGCTAAAAATTTCAGCACCTCCTGGGCCATGTATTTTATAGACCAGTGCCCTACGTTGTTGTCAGGGTTGGATAGGGTTACTTTAACTTGATTACTTTCAATTACTTTTGGATTACTCCAATACCAAATATGCTAATAAAAGACAAAAGAAACTAAATATGAATAAAATGATGACTCACAACACGTGGTAAGCTTTCTCTCCTGGCTTTGATCTCTTTGATCTCCGGCAAAACAAACATAAAATGCGACGGAAACAAAATGAAAATAAATCCAAACAGCTTGCCAACATCATTTTTGCCGTTCCATGTATTCCGTTACTCCCCAAGCCTGCACAAAACTTAGTAATCTTATTCATATTTAGTTTTTTTTTTTGTCTTTTATTAGCATATTTGGTATTGGAGTAATCCAAAAGTAATTGAAAGTAATCCAGTTAAAGTAACCCTACCCAACCCTGGTTGTTGTAGAAAAGGCATAATTGTTCATCAATTCCATTAGCATTTTACAAACTGTGAGTCACTTTACCATGTGACCTTGTGCTGCTTTAAAGCCCGATGTGAGAAGTGAACCTTTATCTCTAAATATGGGCCAATTTTGCATTTTGTTCTCCATAGCTTGTGTTTTAGATAGATACATGTTTTTTCCCACAATAAAATGACAGAAATATTAATATGTAGAAAGTAAAAGTATATATATTTAATTCCTAAAGGTAGAACTATAAAACGCTCAGGTAAAGATGCTTTGGGAAAAAAAACCTGAAGTGCAGTTATAAAGTGGAAGCACTTCCCACCTCTGTAATAGCGAGTGAGCGACCTTTAAAGCCCCTATACTTTTATCGTAAGACATCTTACATAATTGTAACATTTCCTGGTGAAGTGGAGCAGAAAGGAGGCGCCGATCTTGGCATAAATGCCCCCAGGAGCCTCCCCTCCTCCAAACAATTAGCCGAAACACAACTACAGCTCTGGAATAAGGCTTTGTTTTGATAGAGCTAGCTTCCAGTGCTTTGACAACAATAGTAGCGATGTGATGTAATGTCAGTGTCCAGTCGCAGTAACACTACAGTGCTGTGTAGTACACTTTATCGTGCCTGCAGCGACTTGATGTCCTGTTTAAAATGCTTCACTAGCAGTTAGCTCCAATGCAAATAGACAGATGCCATGAGTACACATTGCCATCAATACCAGATTACTGTAACATAGTAAAGGATTTTTTATTTTATTGACTATAAGGGATTTTACAAATTACAGTTATTGAATGCAAAGATTTTTCACATAGGAGGCTGAAGTTCGAGGACAGGTCGTGCCGTTCCAAGTGTGGAGTGCTTTGGCTGGGGAATTTTGATAGCGGGGCGCTGACGAGGGAATTAGGCCTTGTTTTGATAAACGCTTGAGCTGATATGAGTTTCCTTTAGACATGGCGGCGCCTTTCGGCGAGGAGGTGGTGAAGCTGGCACCTGACCCGCCCCATGGGGGGGGGGCTTCGTGACGCACCGGTCAGACGAGGTGGCGACCAGGTGGGGGCCACGTGGGGAGTTATTGGCCTGCCCATGGGAGGAGGAGCCAATGCCCCAGCGTGTGAAAAAGACGGAAGACGGAAGAAGAGAGACGGGAGCAGAGATGGGAGAGCAGATCGGAGATCGTGAGAGGGATGCTCGACGATGACTAATTAGACTGATTTGACAATAATTTAGTTAAATTCAATGGAATTCACTGACTTAAATACTTTAAGAAAATAAATCTGCCACCATGTGGAAATGGCTGTCTCTTGTCAATATTTCTTTACCTAAATTAAAAAACGAGCATGCATTGTTAGGAGAATGAAGTTTGTGTTTGGTCAAATAACTAATTCGAACAATTTGGTAAACGCTACATTTGTAATATAGTTTAATTCCTAACATAAGTTACATAGCGAACAGTTCTATGCAAACCAGCTTTAACTATTAGCAAGTTAGCATTGTTTCTAATCTTTGGCGTGAAATTGTGCCTCACTACAGGACCAGGTGGCACTATTACTTTTTTTCCCATACATTTCAATACATGATGGCATTATTGCTATTATCTGCCAACATATTTATTTTTTGCTCTTATAAATAATAAACATATACATACATATACTGTTTTTTGTCCTATGGTGAGGGGCCCTCTCCCCCAGAGAGGTTAGAGAATTCTCCCACCGTTGTCCGCTGCGTGTCGTAAGAGGCGACTAAAGTGGAGGGAGCGAGGGGACTGTGGATCCTCTTCTCTCGATCTCTACTCCCTAAGAGACAGCAAGGCAAAGAAAGAGGGGCGGGAGACCGAAAGGTCTCGCAAACCCTAGTTATAGGGTCACTAAATGTGAGAGGATGTGGAAGTAAAGCGACTGAGTAAAAGAAAGAGGAGAACGGAAGGATGATGACTAAAAGGCTTTTTTATTGTATATGTTTGTCTTGCTGTTGGTCTCCCCTTTCAATGACCAAGATAGATAGATAGATAGATAGATAGATAGATAGATAGATAGATAGATAGATAGATAGATAGATAGATAGATAGATAGATAGATAGATAGATAGATAGATAGATAGATAGATAGATAGATAGATAGATAGATAGAGAGAGAGAGAGAGAGAGAGAGATAGATAGAGATAGATAGATAGCGAGAGAGAGAGAGAGAGAGAGAGAGAGAGAGAGGGAGGAGAGAGAGAGAGAGAGAGAGAGAGAGAGAGAGAGAGAGAGAGAGAGAGAGAGAGAGAGAGAGATAGATAGATAGATAGATAGATAGATAGATAGATAGATAGATAGATAGATAGATAGATAGATAGATAGATAGATAGATAAACACTATCTTTTTTCACAAGACAGGTTGGTTAGTGATAGAAAATTGTTAAATCTATTGTTATTTGTACGGTTTGAATATAGGTCAGTGTTTAATCTTATTGGTGTTGACAAAAAATGTAGTGGACATGTGTTTTTCTTAATGCTATGTGTAATATTTGACCGCTAGATGGCACTGTGTCTTCTGGTGCAAGCGCCAAGGAGCACAGCATGACGACATCCTACCGGACAAACATGGCGGTGACATAAGTGAGGATTATACTGTGTAAAAGAAAAAAAAATCTTGAGCTATGATTTTTCCATCAAAATTAACATTGGTATGATAGCTAGCATATTTAACCCAGTATTGAAATGTTCAATGTATTTTTATTTTATTTTTTATTTTACAGATTTAGAGTTCTTTCTAATCACTAGGAGTCACTTAATGTTATATTAATTATTACACACTGTCACCAAATACATCCATTACATCCAGCTGTTAAAAATAACTGAAAATGTAGTTTGTGTTGAACAACAGCGTCTACGTGTGGCCAAAATATGTTACTGCAAGTATAATCACTTTCACACTAAATTACTGTAGAGCGTATTGCAAAATTGTAAGAGGAACTAAAATCGTTTTTATACTTCATGCACATGAATAAACATTGTATATTTTATTGCACAACGGGTTTAAGAAATGAAACAAGTAATTTGCACTTGTGTATTTGTTCATTCACACAAACTATATGGTATTTACAAATTGTTTGAAACCGTATTTATACGTTTTTGTATATACTATTACTTCATATGCTGTGTAGTAAAATGGCATATAATTCTGTCCCTTATAGTGACTTTTTCTTAAATATTTTTTAAGTTGACATTTAAGATTGTATGAAGATGAGATGTGATAAATCAGGGGTCGGGAACCTTTTTGACTCAAAGAGCCATAAAAGCAAAAAATATTAATTTTATTTTAGGAAAGGGCCACACCATATATTATGAGACAAATTTACTAAATTGCTAAACCCGCGCCCCAGACAAAAGCTTAGTCTTCAGCACATTTATTTTTGATGATTTGATCAAAATTATGAAAAGAGAATAATGCCAGAGCCCCTGTCCCAAATTCAACAAACAGACCACTTTAAACTTGTCTCTTTCTTGCAATTACTCAAGATCGGTTAAACTCCTTTTGACCCTTTTTTTCATACATATTGGTTTCAAAACCAGATGCAAGCATTTATTTTGTAAAAACGTCACAACATTCTGAGAATAGGGAGCCTTATGTGCTTACCTTTGGTGAGAGATGGGAGGGAATGCTTGTACTTTTTGCATAGCTCCACCCATCCCTCCCACTCACCCAATCAAATGACTAAGTTCTCTTCCGGTGTTTTGGCGTATTTACAGTTCTGTGGATTCATCATAAAGTATCTGAACACTGAACACAGATTATATAGTGAACTTTTAAATAAAGGATTCTTTAGCGTTGTACAGCCAAATCGAGTTTTTTTCCCCCTTTTTTGTGTGACACCTTGACTGTAAATTGTAGTGAAAAACGTGCCGTATATATACTGCGAAGTGTTGCCTTTACGTTTAGCTTTGTTTGGCTCTACGTGTACCTGAATAGGATTGACACTTCCGGTTTGAACAAGATGGAGAAATTTTGCATGCAATCAAATTGGTCTCTGAGCCACAGATACTCATAGAAAGAGCCATATATGGCTCGCGAGCCATAGGTTCCCGACCCCTGTGATAAATGATACACAAAATGCCATGTTGTAAAAACACCTTTCTTATTCCTGTCAGCCATTTTTTCCTTCTGTTTTGTCAATTGTTTATCAAATCTGGTGATCTTAAATACGTTATAACCTTGTACATGATGATCAGTGAAAAACGATACACATGTCATATAATCAATCAATCAAAGATACTGATGTAAACTTTTAAACATTTTTTAAAAAAGCCCCAAAAAACGTCAATTCTGTGGAAAATCTCGTAGTAAAACATACATATGAAAGTTCGAAATGATATTTCTACTGTGATTGGGAAGAGTGTAGTCCATCCATCCATTATCTGAACCGCTTATCCTCAGTAGGGTCCCGGGGGTGCTGGAGCCCATCCCAGCTATTTTCAGGCAGTGGGCAGGGGAAACCCTGAACTGGTTGCCAGACAGTCGCACAGAGAAAGACAACTAACTTGCTCATTCACACCTAGGGACAATTTGGACCGGCCAATTTACCTGACATGCGTGTTTTTGGAATGTGGGAGAAAAATCAAAACCCATGCAAACACGGGAAGAACATGCAAACCCTGCACAGGAAGGCTGGTAGTTGGTTTGAACCCAAGACCTTAGAACTGTTCCGCGGAAGCGCTCAACACTCACCTGCCGTGCTTCTTTGTTGCGTTTTGATTTTTACATTCATTCTTTTTGTCATTGGTTGAAAAAGTTAACCACAAGAGGGAACTTGAAGACAACTCTCTATGTTTCTAAAAGGCAGAACAGTTACCGCATACAGTATCATTTAATTGTAACTATAAGAGGGAGTGTTCATGGTCATTATTAGTCATGTTAAGTTTTGATAATTTTAACTTTAAATTATTTACAAACATTAAATCATACTGTCTTTCCCCCTTGGGTTATGATCTGGGTCAGGGATGTCAAACAGGTGGCCCACGGGCCGGATCAGGCCCGTGAGACAACGTTGAGGGAAGCGCAAGAGAAAAATGAGCTGCAGGTTGAAATATGTCCACTTGACGTTGCCAAAGCCAGGTCCCTCTCACAAAGACACTGTAGTTGTATTTCTCTCTCTCTCTCTCACTGTCTCTCTCTCTCTCTTTTACTCTCTTCCTCCCTTTTTCTCTCACTCTCTATCTCAATTTTTTCACTCTCTCTGTATCTTTTTCTCTTTCTTTGATCCTCTTTGTCTCTTTCTCTCTGTGTGTCTTTTCAGCTTCTTTTGCTCTCTCTTCCTTTTTTCCTTTTATCTCTCTTTTCTCTCTTTCTTTCTCTCTTTCCCTTTCTCACTTTCTCCCCCTCTCTCTTTTTCTTTCTTTGGATTTCTTTCTTTCTCTCTCTTTCTCTCACTATTATTTCTTTATATCTCTTTTGTCTTTCACGCTGTCTCCCTTTTTCTTTCTCTCACTTTCTTTCTCTCTTGCTCCCTTTCTCACTTTCTTTGCCTCACCCTCTCTCTTCTTCTCTCCCTCTCTCTTATTTCTTTCTCTCTTTTTTTCTTTCTCTCTAATCTACTAGTGTGGCCCCCGAGAGAATGTTTGTTATACTGTGTGGCTCCCCGAGTTAAAATAAGTTTAACACCCCTGATCTTGGTAGTAGCTTCATATAAGGAAAAAAAAACTCAAAGCATGTATTTGAAATGTTCTGTATTTCTCCTCATACATGCTTTGGACAATACAAACAGACTGATAGTCACATTTTAGATGTTGCCGTGGTTCCAGTGAACCAAACGAGGGGGGAAACAATGAGAACACTAAGTTAACACAGATGGGACTCAAGAGGCCATGAGGTATTTAACAAAAGCTTCATAATTGATGCATCCGTTGGGGTCTTCTTGGTTCTGCATCAGCTGTTCAACCTCATCTTCGCGCATCTTCTCACCTAGAAAACAAAAAACAAAATTTGTTAGTTTAGCTTCTTTGAATCACAGTATTTTCAGACACACTGAATTAGTTAGTGCTTTAGTGCCCAAACTACTAGAAATGGATTGGTCTCTCAGGAACTGTCCTCTTATGGTTCAGATTCTACCTCTAAGATAAGACGCACTGCGTTAAATATAGTGAAACGACATCTGAGCCCTTTAGTTACCGGTGGTTCAGTACTTGGCCCCCTTCTTTTCAGCATTTACATTCTTCCATTAGGTGATATTATTCGCAAGTTTAATATCAGTTTCTATTGCTACGCAGATGACACTCAACTACATCTTCCGATGGAGGAATCTGCCACAAAAAAACTGTTGAAATATGGAGGCCTGCCTCACTGAGATAATAGAATGGAGATCACTCAACTTCTTGCGCCTTAACTCTGAAAAGACCGAAATGTTAGTTATTGGTCCATCTGATGCGGTGATGATAATTCACGCGTTTGTTACCTCCCGTCTCGATTACCTTAATGCACAATTCTCCGGTCTCCCGAAGTCCAAAATTAAGAGCCTTCAGCTGGTACAAAATGCTGCAGTGAGGCTTTGAACTAAGACAAGAAAGTTTGATCACATGACCCCGATTTTAGCTAACTTGCATTGGCTCCCTGTTAGCTTAAGATGTGATTTTAAGGTTCTTTTTGTTGTATACACAATCATGCATGGACTTGCTCCCTCATATCTTTCAGATTTAATTTTCCCCAATGTTCCGTTCCGCAGCCTTCGCTCTGGAAATGCTGGTCTACTAGTGATCCCAAGAGCCAAGAAGAAATCTGCAGGTTCGAGAGTGTTCTCCATTCAGACCCCGGTGCTGTGGAATGCTCTTCCCCCTGAGATTCGATCTGCAACCTCAGTGGAATTGTTTAAATCTAAACTTAAAACACACTTCTATTCTATAGCATATGAATAACCTATATTTTATGTTGACAATATCTCTGTATTATGTGCCCTCATGTAGGTTTTAGATCAGCGGATTGTGTAATAATGGTCTTTGGTTTGCAATAATCTGTGGTCTGTGCAGCCCTTTGAGACTCTTTGTGATTAAGAGCATCACAAATAAACATACTTGACTTGACTTCAGTGCTAAAAACAGGGGTTTCATAAATTATTGTGGTCTAATTGTGAGTGTTTCAAAACCAATTTGAAGAATTTAATCTATTTAAAGATGCATATAGGCCTACCATATATATTTCTACATGTACATTTATTCATCATAAGACAATTAGATAGGTCCCCAGGATCGACTCCTTTACCAAATTTTGGAACCCAATGTGGCCCCAGACTCCAAATAGTTACCCACCCCTGCAGTACTGGCTCAAGCCTTCATGGGGCCCTAAGCAAATAAATTAAAATAACATAAAACATTACAATAAATTAATAAATCTATTGTTTATTAAACTACAATTTATTTATTAAATGTATCTATGAATTTAAATGTATAGATAAATTCATTCAGTCCTTATATTGGATACCATAGTTTATGTTAAATAAAGTATAAGATAAAGTAAAAAAATGTATATATACTAAATTACAATAAAATAATAATGAATTAATAAATTGATGAATTAACATTAAAGTAAATTTACGTAAAATATATTTGGGGCCCCCTGTTTCCTGATCATTTGCATAGCTAATAGATCTCATTCCATGTTCTACTCCAGGGTTGGAACACTATTTGGAGTCAGGGGCCGCTTGTGACATATTATACTTTAAATAGATTAGTTTCATCAAATTGGTTTTGAAACGATGACAATTACAGCAAAATAATATATTAGGTCCCTGATTTAAGCACTTCAATTGATATTTAGTTTTTTTAGGGTTTTTTTGTATTTCTGAAGTCGGATACTTTTAAAGTTCTGTAGTTTTTTTGTCGTTTTTCTGTAGTGTGATGTTTGTACTATTTTTGTAGTTTTTCTGAAGTCATGTTATGTAGTATTTCCATGGTAGTATTTTTTTGCATTTCTGTAGTACTTTTGTTGTATTTCAAAAGCAGATTTCTTTGTTGTATATCTGTGGTATTTTCGTAGTAGTTTTTATTATTACAGTAGTTTAGTATTACTGTAGTATTATTATTTTTTATTATTTTTTTACTATCTCTGTTGTATTTTGTAGAATTTCAATGAAATAATGTTTGTTGTATGTCTGTTGTATTTCTGTAGTACCTTTGTAGTATAGTGTTACTGTAGTTTATTTTTTGTAGTATTTTTGTGATATTTCCATAGGAGAATTTTGGTATTATCGCTGTGGGTGTAATTTGCTGTATTTTTGTGGTAAACTTCTTGTAGTAGTATTTTTGTAGTAATATTTCGCTTGTGGTTTTTCTTTTTATTTGTATAGCCCTTAATCACAGAGTCTCAAAGGGCTGCAGTAGTTTTTTATATTATCGTAATATGTATTAGTATTTTTTAGTATTCCAATGGAAGTAAAATTGATGTATTTACAAAGCAGTATTTTTGTAGAATTTTTGTTGTATTTTCATAGTAGTATTTATGTCATATTTCTTTTGTATCTTTGGAATATTACTGTCTTTTTGGAGTATTTTTAGAGGAAATAATTATGTAGTAGTATTTTGTAATGCGGTATAACTGTAGTAGTATTTTTGTAGTATTTCTATACTATTTTTTTATTTTCAGAATGAAAGCAAAATAATATATGAAGTTCCTGTTTTAATGCTGGCACCAAAAAGGTTAACGACTCTTGGGGGCCCCCTAGTGGTTGCAGGGCTTATGCCTTGGGCCAGCTCTGCACCCCTGAGACTACTCTGCACAAAATAGTTGAAATAAAATGTTCTCATCTTTCCAGCAGATGTCACTGTTGCCTAAAACAAGCTTTTTGCTTTAGACTTGGTCAAACAGTGACACCTACCAACTAAGCATTGTAAGCTGCATTCAAACTCCATTAAGTTTCCCCACAGGTGGATTTCCTTTTCAACTTTGTATTCATACTGCAGTATTGGAAAATCGTGGTATGTAAGTCAGTATTCGTGATTAATATGTATATTATGTTTTTGTCTTTATAGGTTGTCTCAATATTGTATTTTTTACGTTCAGAATCTAGTTTGGAAAATAATGCTTTGACTCGTTAGTTGCTAGGCTAAGCTAACGCCAATCATAGCCGTTTTATTTATTTATTTTTAACTCAGGTGCAAAGTGATATTCCTCACGTGGGAATGTTACTTTTCGTGCCCAATATTATTATTTAGTTTTAATATCACAAAAAAAAGCGAAAGTTGAGCGTTGCCTTCTGAATTGTGGTTTTTGGGTTCCTGGTCTACCTAAGATGGTCCTGGTCTACCTAAGATTGGGTTGTGTCAAATTCCTCAAATATGGACCATCCATCCATTATCTGCACTGCTTATCCTCAGTAGGGTCGCGGGGGTGCTGGAGCCCATCCCAGCTACCTTCGGGCAGTGGTGAGTGGGCAGTGGGCAGGGGACACCCTGAAATGGTTGCCAGCCAGTCGCAGGGTTACACAAAGACAGGCAACTCACTCGCTCATTCACACCTATGATCAATTATAATCGGCCAATTAACCTGACAATGTTTTTGGAATGTGGGAGGAAACCAGAATGTTCGGAGGAAACCCACACAAGCACGGGGAGAACATGCAAACCCCGCACAGGAAAACTGGTAGGTGTATTTGAACCCACAGAACTGTGCCACGCACGTCCTAACCACTGCGCTGTCGTGCCGCCACTCAAACATGGACCAAATTGTAAAAATGAAATAGTCCTTGTTGTGTTTACCATAATGTTATCCAAATTTCGTCCCAAAATGTTGGATTGAGCAGTGTTTTTCAAGGAGATTTGAATGGAAAAATTGCGCTTTGGCTCAAAAACGTTAGAAAACACTGTTTTAGAGAAGTCATTTCACCATGAATCGAACCTTTTTTCAACCATCACTTTTCAATTGGGCAGAAGTCTGGGGCAATAATTACAAAAGTTCACTACAGCCCGTTTTCATCCTCCAAAAACGTGCAACCATAGACAGGGTAGGATATCAGGATCATACTAATTTTTTCTTCCTGCAGTGCAAATGATTAAAATTGGATGATTTAGTAAATTTTTTCGCTTCACAACTGCTATTAAATGTCAACAAAAACATAGTGTCAGACAACATCCAAAAATTATTCACTCAGTAAGAGGGAAGTTATAACTGAAGGGGCTGTAGTAAATTCAAAATCCCAAAGGTGAGAACCACCAGGAAAAGTATGTGTGTGTCTGTGTGTGTAGTCAATTTTTTGGATAAGACAATATCAAACAATGTCCAAATATTCACGTGTTCATATTTAAATACAAAAAAACATTACTGGCAGAATACAGAGATGAAGAAAATGGGGTATAGTTATACTAGAGATTGGAAATACTGTGTTTACAACTATTGTTAACCTTGTCGTTATTGTTACTATTGTTATATCGTAACTGTTATTATTGCTATTGTTGTTATTATCATTGGTGTCACAATGATATTTAGTGACTAATAGCATTATAACGTTAATAGATGGGTACTACGATGATTCTTGTATAAAATATGCAACTATTTTTATTATTATAATTATTGATATCTGACGTTTGTAATATGTATATCCGTGAAATTTTGTTATATTTAGACACAAAAGAGGAACGATCTGTAAAATGTAATTAATAGGGAAGATGAAGGGAGAGGGAAAATAAGCGTCTGCTTCTTACCACCCCTTTTTTCGAACATGTTATGTTCACATTGTTTTTGTTATTGAGGCATGGTTTTTGTCCTGTTTTTATTTTATAATGTTCGAAATATAGTTTTCATTCATTCATTCATTCATTCATTCATTCATTCATTCATTGGGTATGTTTTTCCTAAAACACAGAAGTGTTTGCTTTGTTTTTCCACATCTAATTTTGTTAAACGTTTACCATATTAGTGTCATGAACTGTAACCTGATCAGGACCCAAATGCGTGACGTTTCTCACACAAGCCTTTTATTTTACGGGAATTGGGGAGTCATCCACGTTAGGCAGCAGTCTGGCGTGGAATCATAGGAAGCCAGAGGCGACCCAATACTATAACTATTAGCCAGAGATCGATACCAATTGCCCGAGCAGATATCAGACGGATGGGGTCGATACCGGGCAGGACGGGACAGACAGGATTGATATCAAAACAGGATATTGAATTTAAACAGGACTAACTAGATGGGAACAAAACTGGAAACCGATATCAAACAACGGGACAGACAGGATTGATACCAAAACAGGGTATCGAAATTAAACAGGACAAACTAGACGGGAACGGAACTGGAAACCAATAATAATCAGGACAAAATGAACGGGAACCATACCGGACAGGAAATACCAACAGGAAACGGGACCGGGTAAAAACCCACGTCTTGCGGGGCAGCGGTTCGTTGACTGACTGACAAAGGAAGCACTGGGCTTAAACAGACGGAAAGTCAATCTGTCAACGAGCCGCAGCTGGCACCACACGGGCGGGGCCAATTGGGCGTCATGGCAACCGTGACAATTAGAACGTGTTCTCAGTCATATTGAGGCCGGTGTTTATATGATTTTATCAAAAATAAGTGACATAATCACAGCATTATTCTTCTAGAAGCCTTTTTTTCATTTGTATTTTTTTCTAGCAGTGAAACACAGCCAGAAAGGAAGTTGGAAATTATGTTTTACAGGGACTGTGTGCAATGTTCCCTGTAATTTTCCACAAGTCTGAGTGTTCACACAAAGTCGGTAAGCAACGCTTGAATCCACAGTGAGCAACAGCAATCCCAAGTGTGTCAACTAAGTCATTGGTCCAAAACTTGACATCAAGTTACATTTTGCTGAGTTTCCGGCCATGCAAAATAATTTTTATCTTTTGATTGAATTGACTCATGTACTATTGCAAAGGTTGTACGGCCTACAAACGTCCTTTGTTCTTACAATTTTTTTTACAAGATATCCATTTCTTTTTTTTCCTGATATATTTTGTCGCATAATAATAACATTTTGGGGGGCTTGTTTAGTCGGTGGCAAGATACAGAACTGTACTTAATCACATTTTTTAGTGGAAGTACAATGTTGGCAACAAGATTCACTTGATATAATTGGAAATTATTTGAATGCAACACAAACTTTTTCTTCTTTTTTCCGTTTTTTTTCTACTTTTTAAAAAATGTCTTTAAAAAAATAATCTTGTTGTGGGGTTTTTTCCGAGCTGTTACTTTTTTCTCTTTTCTTATTCTCTATTTATTTTTTTCCTTTGTTTCCTTCTTTTCTTTTTTTCTGGCATTTTCCTGAATGTTTCCTTCTTTTTTCTCTTCTTTTTGTTTCTTTTGTTCCCAGATTTTCACTACTTTTTCTTTTTTTTTTCTTTTTTTTTCTATTACCCCCCCTTCCTTTAAGTCATGTTTTTGCACGATTTCACATAATATTTGGCCGTGTTGGGATTAAAGAAGGTAAAACAATCCGAAGAGGCGTTTGGGACCCGAAAGAGCCGGTTCTTTTTAGTGTGCCGAGCCAAAGAAGCCGGGTCTCGAAAAACTCTACTGACTTTACTCAACTTCGTTCTACTTCGACCTTGCATTTAGGACACAACGTCAGGGGAATCCTTGTATTTTTACCTTCATGCACTGTAACTTTGACTTCATTCGCTTCTTAATTAGCAATTTCGAGCCCTGAGCTTTTGTGAGCTGGCTAGATTTTCTTGTGCGCTGAGAATGTGCGGGCAGTGCGCGATTGCGCACGCGCGCAGCTTAGGGGGAACATTGACTGTGTGTATTATCTGACCATTAGATTTGGTTTTGTAGTGCCACTTTAAAGAAAAGAGACGACAGAGAAATAAAGTTTCCAAACTGATGAATTTTTTTCATAGATTCCTTTGGATAACCCTTTCACAAAGTTTCTGGTTTTCGGGGACTCTTAGCAGCAAGAAGTCGGACAATGATGTCATCTCCCTCTAGGTGAGGCTCATGTTATGTGCTCGACGTTCAAGTTTATGTGATATACAGTTTATATTTTTTCCTCATTATTTAAATATTAATCTATGAATGAATTTTCTTTTACCAGTAGGAGATGCTGACTATGGCGGCTGCGCATGGATACATGCTCGCGGCTAGCTCTCCAGCTAATGTTCTATTTATTGCCGTTCTCTTGTCTTTTTTGCTTTCACTTTTGGACACATGTGTGGCCAAAAACACTTACAGTAGGGACGAACTTATTCGGTTGGGTGGGCGTCTAAATTTCGATTTTTCGGGCACTTTTTATACCGCCCATGATATACCGAGCGAACTTCAAAGAGACCCGGCATCCTTGTGGACAACTATTCCTCTTAATAAACGTCGCCGACGGCGCCGTAAAGAAAGGACAAAGAAGCGTGGTTGCCGTGCAGGTAGATGTGTGAAACGTGTGAAGTCCAAGCAGCAAGATGGACGCGAGGATGGACGCGAGGATGTAACTAATTCCACCATTTATTCCTCGCCGGACAACCGACGCTTTAAACTCAGCGCTCACGAGCGGCCACAACGCCGGGAGCTTTTGAAGATCTCGACAAAGACTACAAAGAGTTCAGCTAAGTCAAATGATTCAGCAAAGCTGAAATTTGGTCTGTTAAATATTAGATCGCTTGCTCCAAAAGCTTTACTTGTTGATAACATTATTCGTGATTATAAACTTAACTGTATGGGTCTTTGTGAAACGTGGTTACGCCCGGATGAGCACTTAGCTCTAAATTATGCCTCTCCCCCAGACTACGAGAGTAGTCATATAGCACGCACGCTGAAAAGAGGTGGTGGTGTTGCGCTAATCTCTGAAAAATCGCTCAAATTTAATACACGTACCTCTAATAATTACAAAACGTTTGAGGCTCTTGTGATGCGGTCCCCTCAATTGTCAATTAATGGAATAACTATCTATCGTGCACCTGGGCCATACACAACTTTCTTAGACGAATTTGCTGAACTTTTGTCTGAACTAGTAACCTATGCAGACAAAATTATAATTATGGGAGACTTTAACATTCATATGAACTCCCCACACAGTTCACTTACTATTGCGTTTAGTTCTCTAATTGATGCATTTGGTTTTACCCAACTGGTTGACTTGCCAACCCATAAAAATGGGAACACGCTAGATTTGATTCTGACTCGAGGAGTTTTAACCTCAAACATTATGGTTCTACCGTGTACTACTGTTATCTCTGATCATTATTTAGTGACATTTGAGGTGCTAACTAAATGTAGACTTAATATAGCTGAGGGATTTAGCGGACGCAATATAAGCACTGGCACAGTTTCTGAGCTCTTTGAACTCCTTCCTGGAGCAGTTGCGTCCTTTCCTAAATACAATGGCTCGATTGACTCACTCATGAATGAGTTCAATACCACCCTGACTAGTGTGCTGGATTCAATAGCGCCCATAAAACTAAAATCACGTCCTAAAAGACGCACACCTTGGTTTACTGATGAAACTAGAGCCCTTAAAAAAGAATGCAGGAAATGGGAGAGAAAATGGCGCGCTACCAAGCTTGAGGTTTTCCATCAAACCTGGTGTGACAGCTTGTTAAAGTATAAAGCGGCCCTTGCCTCTGCAAAATCGGCCTACCTTTCGAAGGTGATTGCGTCTCAAAAGAACAACCCCAAAGCCCTTTTTGACACTGTAGCATCGCTTACAAGGCAACAGGCTATCGCAGACAGTTCGACACACTCTGCTCAGGACTTAATGGTCTTCTTCACTAAGAAGATTCAATGCATACAGGAAGAAATTGCAAAAGATATTGTTAGTACCACACGTATTAAAGGACTGAAATTTACAGATGCACGACAGGGTGGCTGCCCTGGGAAAATGGCCGGTTTTAGTGAACTGTCACTTGATGATCTCAAACAAGTGGTGAATGCGGCCAAACCGACAACTTGCCAGTTCGACCCTCTCCCAGGTTCACTTATTAAAAGTCTTTTTAGCGTCCTTGGGCCTTCAGTTCTAAATATTATAAATACATCACTCTCCTCAGGTGTAGTTCCAGCAGCTTTTAAGTCCGCCGTTATTAAACCCACACTGAAACGACCCAACCTTGATCCAGAAATATTAAGTAATTACAGACCTGTGTCAAACCTACCTTTCCTCTCTAAAGTACTCGAAAGAGTAGTGGCACAGCAGCTGAATGCTTTCATATCGGAGAATAACCTTTTTGAATCCATGCAATCTGGATTCAGGGCTAACCACTCTACTGAGACAGCTCTGATCAAGGTAACAAATGATCTCCTAATGTCAATGGATTCTGGCGCTTCATCACTTTTGCTGCTACTGGATCTTAGTGCTGCTTTTGACACAGTGCGCCACAATATCCTACTAGAACGGTTGGAAAAATGGATTGGTCTCTCAGGAGCCGTCCTCTCGTGGTTCAAATCTTACCTCTCAGATAGGACGCACTGTGTTAAATATGGTGAAACGACATCTGAGCCCTTTAATGTTACCTGCGGTGTTCCGCAGGGTTCAGTGCTCGGCCCCCTACTTTTCAACATTTACATGCTTCCATTAGGTGATATTATTCGCAAGTACAATATCAGCTTCCACTGCTACGCAGACGACACTCAACTATATCTTCCGTTGGAGGAATCTTCCACACTAAACTGTGGAAATTTGGAGGCCTGTCTCACTGAGATAAAAGAGTGGATGTCACTCAATTTCTTGCGTCTTAACTCTGAAAAGACCGAAATGTTAGTCATTGGTCCTTCTAAATGCCGGGACTTATTCGCAAAAACTGCTGTGAACATTGACAAATGTCACATCACACAGAGTGACTCAGTTAAAAATTTAGGTGTCATATTTGACCCTGATCTATCCTTTGAGATGCATGTAAAGCAAATTACTAGAACTGCCTTCTTCCATCTTCGCAACATTGCTAAAATCCGTTCAATACTGTCTCAGTCTGATGCGGAAACAATAATTCATGCATTTGTTACCTCCCGTCTCGATTACTGCAATGCACTACTCTCCGGTCTCCCGAAGTCCAGAATCAAGTCTCTTCAGCTAGTACAAAATGCCGCAGCGAGGCTTTTAACTAGGACAAAAAAGTACGATCACATAACACCGATTTTGGCTAACCTGCATTGGCTCCCAGTTAGCCAAAGATGTGACTTCAAAGTTCTCTTAGTATTGTACAAAATCATACATGGACTTGCTCCCTCTTATCTTTCAGATCTGATTTGCCCCTATGTCCCGGTCCGAAGCCTACGATCTGAGAGTGCTGGTCTTCTGGTGATCCCGAGAGCAAAGAAGTTTTCTGCTGGTTCGAGAGCGTTCTCCATCCGGGCACCGGTGCTGTGGAATGCTCTTCCCCCTGAGATTCGATCTGCAACCTCAGTGGAAATGTTTAAATCTAAACTTAAAACTCACTTCTACTCCATTGCATACGAATAACCTACTCCTCTTGTCGGTTGAAAATAGTTTGTGTAATATAGTGTAACAATCTGTGAAGCCCTTTGAGACTCTTCGTGATTTAGGGCTATACAAATAAAAATGACTTGACTTGACTTGACTAATATACACTGTCCCTTTAATTAAAAAAATATGTTTACCCAGTGTGGCAAGAACATGTCTCAACTCCGCGCCCATGACAGTGCCGTTGCCTTCTTTGTCAAAAACCCGTAGGCCCTCCACAAAGTCCTCGAAGGTGCCCCGGTCTTTGGCCCTGCAGATATGTTGATGGATTGGGAGGAACTGCTCAAAGTCCAGCATTTTTGACTGCATTTCTGCGGCAGAGGATGCAAAATTAGGTACATGCTGGCAAAATACACACCCAAGATGTTCCTTTTTTCATAAAGTAGCATTCATATTCATAGATACTTATTCATTTTATGATCATGAGAGTCACGCGAGAAAGGACAATTATCACAGTTTGATAGAAGAAGCTTCCAAAGTCATTATTTTGGGGATGGATCTCTTATAAGCCTTTGGCTTCAACCTGTCATCCCTTTTTTCTTTTCAGGTGATTCATTTGGTGATGTGATGTTTGTTGTAACATGATCGAAATTAAACAAATAAACTAGAAAATACTAAATGCAAATTCTAACAGAAAACTGCCATAAAATCAATTGATGTTAAAGAAAATAAAACTATTGGGTTGAATAGGGTTTTTTAATTTAAAAATAAATAAATAAAAACATGTTTTCTGAAGCTGCTGATTTGTTGTTAGAGCTCTGAGCAATGGCGGTGTCCTTTTTAGTCAATGGCAGGTTAAAAAAATTCCTGATAAAAGGGGGAATTTGTTACCCTATATATATATTTCATACTTTCAATTCTAATCACAATGCCATGCTAAGGCTACATGGGATTACAACAGTCCAGTATACATTTAAAAAAAATCCCCTTAAAGGTGGGTACTTCGTTTGAGGTGTTCATAGAAGTTGAATGTTAAATATTTCCTTTTGTATGTGTTAACAATGCCTAAATGAGTTCAAAGAGCCTTTATAATGTTTTTCCACCGCGTCTATCTACTTTTGTCTTACTTTTATTAGAGCTGTTCAGGATGGAACACCTTAAGGTTGGAGGAAAGTGGGCTGCTGGGAGTGCTGCATGAGACGTCATGCTTCCCCCTGCGTTTTTTTCCGTGGATTTGTTTTTTTTGTATGTGTAGGATAAAAATGGTGAAAGTAAGAAAAGGCTTGCTTCTAGTAAAGTCACTGCCAACCCACACCCCCAAAAAAGATGAAATGTCAATATATATAATGTCAGATTCAGACCAGTAGATTATGTGCGCCAAAAAAGACTGCATTCTCAACGTTTAAGCAAACATGGTTAGGTTAAAGTATATTCCGATAATGAGGAAGGCGCCTTTGATAGCGATAGTTATGAGGGGGATGTTGAAAACGATCATCCGTGAATTTCACAATTAAGGGATGCTTTTTATCTGACAGGTACGTTTGATACATTGCTAGCGTGATCCTAACTAGCGTGTTGGTACCTTTTAAAGGCATGGTTTGGGATGAAAGTTATATTATTATTATTAAAGGTTTGAAAACTCTCTCGGTGTACCGTCTTTCTTCGTAAATATGTGTAACCATGTATAATATGTATTTGCAACTGTATATTTTTGTAATGTTTTTATTTTAGAGATTTATTCTGTTATGTGTTCTACGGACGAATGAAAAAGAAGGGGCGGATCAAACCCGGGCTGATGGGAATTGGAGTAAAGCTAAGTTTCCAATAGATCTGTCTGTTGTCGCAGTGGACAATAGTGGATATATATTTTTCCCATCCTTAACTTTGGAAATATACATTTTGTTTCCTTGTATTACGTTCAACGGGACCCGGACTTTACAAGTCTGCATCATACGTTAATTACGAGTATCATTTTCCCTTCATGATGCCGACAGAAATTCTAGGATTGCTCAAATATGCTTGATGGCTGTTGAGATTGTCGTGTTTGTTTTGCTGCTGTTGGTGTCGGTGGATTTGTTCAGACTGAGAACAATCGACTTTGGCCTGGACGGATCTATTGACACTAACAAAGATGTTATATAATGAAATTGTGAATATGTTTGATTGCTAATAAGATTTTCGAGAAGGGTTGTTCAAACCTCACTTTGTGTTTGCTGTTAAAAACGTCATATTGGAATATAATATTGTGAATGTGCTTAATTGCTGTTGAGATTGTCATGATTGTTTTCTGTTATTAGTGTCAATAAATTTGTTCAAACCCAAAAAAATTTGAACTGAGTCAGTGTTGGTGGCTCAGTGTAGGGCTAGGACCTTAGCTTGGCCTTTTGGCTGAGAGTAAGTGTCCTGGCTCCTAGGCTTTGTAGCGTATCATGAACTGACCGATAATGGATAATGAGTAACGAAGATAGAACAATAACCCTTAAAAACCCCAAACCCCTTAGGCTGTCTTCTATTTAATTAGCCATGATCTTTGATTTTTGCAATCCAGAGATGGAATAAAAGCTTGCTCTGTCCACTCCGCGCATCGGCCCGGTATTGCAGTACCTCCGGGAACGGTGCATTCGCAATGATCGCAGCAAGGCTTTAGGGCTAGGACCTTAGCTTGGCCTTTTGGCTGAGAGTAAGTGTCCTGGCTCCTAGGCTTTGTAGCGTACTATGAACTGGCCGATAACGGATAATGGATAATGAATAACGAAGATAGAACAATAACCCTTAAACCCCCCCCCCCTGTGGGACTTTAAGGATGATCTGTGTCAAACTTTTGATTGTGTCACGAGTTCTAATGTAGGCGCTCGCGGCTCATGCATGATTGCGGCTTGTGTAAGTGCAAAAGTGGCAATACGCCCAAAAAGTGGTGGGAGCGGTTTATAATTAGGTGCGCTCTATGGTCCGGGATTTACAGTAGTTCATTCCAGCATGTTTAGGAAATGCATGTACTTATGAGGACATCAATAACAGGCTGCCTAAGGCCACAATCATGACTTTAAGCCAGGAGATGGCAGGAGTGAGTAAGAGTCTTCAAATCCTCGAAGACAAGACTATTTCATTGTATTCACAGTTCATGGATCCCTTAACCGCGTGGGTCGTTCGTCTTCCTTTCCTCCTGCCACCTTGTACTGTGCCTTGGAGAATTATCTTGATCAGTCCTGATGTTCTTGTGACATGACCATACCACTGATGTTTCCGTCTTTGTAGTGTCTAATGTGCCCTCTGACGGTCTTGCGCACTGTTTTGGTTGTCACATGGGCTAAGTAGCTGATGCCTATAAGTTTCCTGTAGCATCGCATCTCCATGGCCCAGATTTTCTTTTCCAGTTTTTCTTTAAGAGTCCATGTCCCGCAAGAGTAGAGAAAGATGTAAGTAACCAGCAAATGCATATGATCTTTGATTTCACCGCTATGTTCTTGTCCCTCCATATGGGTTCAGGTCTGGAAAGTGCAGCTGTGGTTGAGCTATCCTGGCCATGATTTCTGGTTCTGACCCTTCTGATATGACAGATCCAAGATATTTCAATTTAGTGACAGGTTCTAGCTCTCTGTGATCGATGGTCATGTTTTTGGGATTGTTGGTCATTACTTTTGTTTTTCTGTGCTAATTTTTATTATTGTATTATAAAATTAGTTTTTGAGATAATTGGCAACTTCCAGCTTTATTTGTATAAAATATATGAAAATGTAATCATCCCTGCCAATATAATGATGCATTTAAAAAAGGCAGAACTTTATTTATTAAAACCTACCAATATTAGAGGTTTTTTATACTGTGCAGAACTTTTTTTTAATGGTAATAGGAAGCCAACTAAAAAAAAATCCCCCAAAACCTATTTTTTCAACAAAATCAAACTAAGAAAAAACATACACACCTTCAGCTTTTGGTTTCCCAAGCACGTACATGATCTCGGCATTAGTGGGATTTTGTCCCAAAGCTCGGATGAGATCTCCACACTGGGCATACGTGATCTTCATCTCGCTATTTGGAGTCCTGTCAAACAACTGGAATGCATCTTTGAAGTCTATTGGAAAGGAAAGAGAAAAACAAACTTTTAACGGAGCTCTGGTAAACTATATTGCTGTGGTTTTTCCACTAGAAAAAATGTACTCAGTAATGCAATAACAAACCAATTCAATGTCTGAATCCATTGCGTGGTCCCTTTCATATTGAAAATTGAGCAAGCTCTTAAAAGGTGAAAATTATAGATGACGTGGTTGACCAATAATCCTTCCATCCATCCATTATCTGCATCGCTTATCCTCAGTAGGGTCGCGGGGGTGCTGGAGCCCATTTCAGCTATCTTCGGGCAGTGGGCAGGGGACACCCTGAACTGGTTGCCAGCCAGTCGCAAGGCACAAGGACCATTTGGACCGGCCAATTAACCACACATGCATGTTTTTGGAATGTGGGAGGAAACCGGAGTGCCCGGAGGAAACCCACACAAGCACAGGGAGAACATGCAAACTCCACACAGGAGGTTCGATCTCATGACCTCAGAACTGTGCCGCACACGTGCTAACCACTGCGCCGCCGTGCTGCCCTGACCAATAATCACCATTGATAAATATTGTTTCACCACTGATGATAAGCTGTTCTAAGGTCATGGGTTCAAATCCGATGGTTGTGGAATTCCAACTGCTTCGGCACTTGTCGGGCTAGGACCTTGACTCAGCCTCTTGGCTGAGAGCAAGTGTCTCGGCCCCTTGGCTTTAGCGTATTATGTTTTGACGGATAATGGACAATTGATAAAGAATATAGAATAATAATCCTTACAAAATCCCCCCCATGGGTTCAAATCCAGCTACCAACCTTCCTGTGCGGAGTTTGTCTGTCCCTGTGTGCCCTGCGACTGGCTGGCAACCAGTTCACGGTGTCCCCTGCCCAATGCCCAATGATGGCTGGGATGGGCTCCAGCACCCCCGCGACCCTACTGAGGATAAGCGGTGCAGATAATGGATGGATGGATAAGCTGTCATTTCACACTTGTCCACACAATGGTAGTAATCAGAATAGTTAACGTATCGGGTCGCCCTTCTACAGATAGCATGCAAGACCAAGGCTTTAAAAGCGTACCTTCAATTTGCTCTGGGGTGAAGTCCAGCTAGAGAAACAAAAAAGGATATCAGATTAAAGTGGTTGGAAAAAGGACAGCGCCTCCATCATATCAGGTTGCAGCCATAATGTCATTGTGGTGCATTGTTGCTGACCTTGCCTATTGATTTTATTTTTGACCGTGTAGTACTGTCAGTAGTGTGGGGAGCTCCAGTAGGCTTACGGGGGTCACAAGGGTTATGAGTTAACGTGTCCCGTTATGATGTTTGAAGGCATCAGCAAACCATGCATAGCTCTTATTCCAAAACACTTATATACAGTTTAATATTGCACTGAAGTTACTTTATTTTTGTATTGCAAATCATGACCTATGCTCAAATATCCTTTCTCAAAATATTAGAATATCCAGGAAAAGTATACTCATATACTTGTATAGTAATCAGCAATAGAAATATAATAAAAGTCTTGCAATATTTCAGGGGATTTGTTAAATAATCCATAATGTGAGACATGTTTTTTCTCTTTGCTTTACAGAAAGCAAGGGACTTATTGACATTTACCTGTGAATTTTCCGAGTCAGTCCTGTCTATATGCGGAAAATTAAATGGCCATTAGTCGCTTAAAAAAAAAAAACAATTACAAAACATTTGGCATTCTGAACTATTTTCTGAATGAAAAAGAATTCATTCCAAAAATATTTATGATCGCAAAAAACACATGATTTCACACATGGCATGCTGGCGGTTTTATTCTAGGATGAAAATGGTGAAAGTAAGAGATGGGCTGTTCCAATTAAATCCAAATGCCAATCCAAACCCCCCAAAATAAGTTTATTCGAGTGTGGCTAAGAGGGACACGTTTGTGCACGCGACACACAAGCAGCTTGACAGGGGCCGCAGTTAAGATTTCAGCCAGAAGATGGCATCTGCAAGTAGAATATTTTGAAGTTATGGACACCACGTTTAAATATAGGGTAAATCAAAATCCACCTGTATTATTTAGCTTACCAAATTAAATATAGTCTCAAGAGTGTCTTTAAAACCAGGCTGCACGTTTTTAATATTTGGAACTATTTGGCACATTTATTATTGTTTTTTAATAAACAAATATTTGTATTTACTATCTCTGTAAAAAAAAAATATATATTTTTATCTTCAATGCGTTGTGTTAATTATTCAATCAATAAAAGCGGACAGGTTCATGTTTTGTATTAAGCATGCAAAATACATGTTTTCTTCCTTGGTTGCTCAAACAACAGGCATTTTCAAAGTGCAGCCAAATGTGTGTTTTTATAATTAATTTTAAGACTGGCCTGAAGCATGTGAACGCCTGCATGGACCAGCTGGCAGAGATGGGAAGCTGCGTTGTGGCCGTCATAGACTTTCTGGACTAGTTTACAGGCTTCTGTCATGCACTTTCCGGACAAATTTTCAACATGTTACCTAGTGTTTACTATGTTTGTGTATTGTAATGCTAAATGTAATTCACCCTGGTCCCTTCTCAAGGTTTTTCTTTTTCCTCACGCTGAGGTTTTGAGTTGTTCCTTGCCCGCATGTTGGTTTAAGATCAGGTCATTGTGTCATTGTAATCTTGTGCAGTCCTTTGAGACATTTTTGTGATTAAGGGCTATATAAATACATTTTACTTGATTTGACTTGAATTACAAGCAACATTTGCAGCAAGGGGAGATTAGGAAACGGTTCACAAATGGCAAAGATCATCTGAAACAATAAATTAAGCTTCAATTTTGGCAAAGCTCGTCAAAAAGAATAATCAGGAAGGTCTTGCAGTGGGTGGTCAGGCTGTTCTGAGACATCATAAATTTTAGTATTCTGTGGTTTCACCCTCGACTACTCGAATGAAGAATGCAATTTCCTATGGCTGCCAAAGTCAATGGTCTGACCAGAAGCTTACAGTACTCTGTCTTCGTCACAAGATGTCTCTCTTGCTTTTTTTCCATTCTTGTTTTGTTTTCTCTTCAAGCATCTTATGTTTGGCTTAGTCGTAATTATCACCATTGGCAACCACTTCAATTGCAAGTAAAGCTTGACAAACAGAAGAGCAACGATAATGTTGCAGAAAGACGTTGCTTGCATGTAATCGCTGCTACATAGTCCCTAAGCTGCTCTGCATTCCAGTTCATGTTATTGTTATACTGTTTACTTTTTTTTCCCTGCACATGCATTCCTTTAAAAAATGTATCTCAATCTCAAATCATAGATAATATGCTTTTTTATTTTTAATGGCATGCAATTTGAGTTTGGAGGAATTAATGTAAGCACTGGGCATGATTTTATTAATGGCATATGCGGTTTAGTTATATTTTTTTCTTTTCCTCTCTTGTCAAAGATCTGAGACAAGTCCACAACCCACTTTTGGGTCCTGACGCACTAGTTGAGAAAAAGTGATCTGAATTGTTCCATAAGTGAAGACTTTTTCATGGGGCACAATGGCTTTTCAATGAGTTTCTGCTCTGTAGAGAAACAACTGTTGAATATTTGTTTGGAGTTGATGCTTACTTGATTTGTTTACTGATAACTGAGATTTCAGTTTAACCATATCTTCAATTTTTTACATATGGAATTTTAAAAAACAGTTTTTGTGTGTGCTTTTTACCAGCGTTATGCACAATCCTAATAGCTTTCTTCTGTAATCGAGTAAGCAATTCTATATTACTCTTATATGTATTTCCATGAAACTCTATACAATAACTTGTTTGAAAAAATAATAAACCGCACATTATATGAAATAGTTTTTTGCCTAAATACAAGTCCATCCCAAAAAAAATATCATATTGAGATAACGTTTATTATTTTCCCAAGTGCAATGATAAAAAATGAAACTTTCATATATTTTAGATTAATTGCACACTAACTGAAACATGTCAGGGCTTTTATTGTTTCATTATTTTGGCAGCTCATAAAAATCCAAAATTCCTATCTCAGGAAATAAGCATATCATGAAAAGGTGCTCGAAACGAGCGACTAACTTATCATCTGAGTCAAAGTGTTATCTCTGCATACCTGCAAATAATTCCTGAGACTGGTTCAAAACCGCAATCATGGGAAAGACTGCTGACCTAACTGCTGTCCAAATGTCCACCATTGACACCCTCAAGCAAAAGGGTGAGACACAACAAGACATCTGAGTGAATAGGCTGGTCCTAGAGTGTTGTATCAAGGCACCTCAGTGGGAAGTCCGTGGGAGAAAAATGTGTGGCAGAAAACGCTGCACAACCAGTTGAGGTGACTAGATCCTGAGGAAAAGAGTGGAGAACCGCTGATTCGAGATCTTGGTGGACCTGACGAAGCAGTGGACTGAGTCTGGAGTAGAAGCATCCAGAGCCACAATGCACAGGTGTTTCCAGCAAATGGGCTATGGGTGCCACGTTCCCCTGGTCAAACCAACTTTGAACCAGTAACAGCGGTAGAAACAGCTGACCTGGTCGACAGAGAGGCAGCACTGGTGTGTTGCCCAGTGGAGCAAAGTACTTTTCTTGGCTTAAAGCATGTTCTTCAGAAATCAAGGTGCTAGAGTCTGGAGGAAGACTGGGGAGAAAGACATGCCAAAATGCCTGAAGTCCAGTGTCTGGTATCCATTGTCAGTGGTGGTCTGGGGCCCCATGTAAGCTGCTGGTATTAGTGCACTGTGTTTTATCAAGGGCAGGGTCAATGCAGCTTGCTATCAGGATATTTTGGAGCACTTCATGCTTCCGTCTGCTGAAAAGATTTTTGGGGATGAGGATTTTGTTTTCAGTGTAACCTGGCACCATCTCACAGTGCCAACACCATTGGTAAATTGTTCACTGGCCATGGTGTTCGTGTGCTTAATTGGCCTGCCAACGCTCCTGACCTGAACCTCATAGAGAATCTGGGGATGACATGAAGTTAAGACACCAGACCCAACACCGTGGATTATTTTAAGGCCGCTTTCAAAGCATCCTGGGCTTCCATACCAGTATAATCTAGCAGTGCCACAGGCTGATTGGCTCCATGTCACGCCATTGCCATTGTGGCAAAAAGATTCCCGACGAAGTATTTAGTACATAACTGAACATAAACATTTGAAGGTTGACTATTGTTTAATTAAAAACTATTTTTCTAGTGATCCGCGAAAATATGCTAATTATTGAGCTAGAGATATTTTGCTTTTCCTTACTATTTTGGCCAAAATGATTAATATTAAAACAGTAAAAGGCCTGAACTACTTCAGTTGTGTGTAATGAATCCAAGATATTGGAAAGTCTAATGTTAATCAGTGCATTACAGAAAATAAGGAACATTATCACAATATCCCAAGTTTTTTAGAAGGATCTGCATCAATGCAGCACCACAATGTTCTTTGCTAATTTGTATTCCATGCTATTTTACGAATATGTGGTATATCATGCTAATAATGACTTTTACACCTTTTATCCTTTACTTTTTGAACATTTCCTATCTTTCTTTGTATTTCAAGTATTTCCTCAATACAATAAGCTTTGATACTATTAATGATAGTTTTTTTTTATCCACCCATTCCTTTAATTTGTAAAGTTCTATAGTCATTTCTGCCTGCAATACCTTTACATTTGTACCCAAACCTAGTAGTGGTGTGTTGTCACCAAATTGAATCTATTTTAAATTTAATTTCAGAGTTAAATCATGTTTGGTATTTGTGTTTCGCAACAACAATATATTTCATTGAGATTGCTTGCATTCATTTTTCACTGTTACCTCCAAGCTTAGCTAGCTCGTTACTGATGCACCCAGGGACAGTTACAAAGAACATACCTTGGTTAAATTGGAAAATTGATTAAATTATACACTTCACCACAGACTAAATTAGACTAACATGCGTGAGTACTAATTTGATGTTCATTGAGAAAACAGTTCTGCTAATCACAAACCTAACAAGCTTGTTCTGCAAACAAATGTCCCAGCTACTCAGGGAATGTCTCTTTCTCAATCAGATCATAAATTGTATTTTCTGGAAAAACATTTGTCTCACTTTGAGCTTGTCAGTTACTAAACCCTTACCAGAAACAAATCAATTTAGGATTAAAAAAATGTACAAAAATAGAACTATATTTCATTGAGATTGCTGCATTCATTTTTCACTGATACCTCCAAGCTTAGCTACCTTATTACTAATGCACCCAGGGACAGTATATATATATATATATATATATATATATATATATATATATATATATATATATATATATATATATATATATATATATACCTCCCGACTTGCGTACATTCGACTTACGGATCGGCAGATTATTTTTTTAGTGTGTCGAAAAATATCCGGACATTGCTGTAAGTTAGAGGGCATTACTGTGGTGCTTTTTTCGGCCGCTACCGGCGTGTGGTGGCGCTGTGAGAGGTCACCCAGCATCCACACCGAAGAAAAAATCCGTCTTCTAGTCCCTTGTTTGTGTGTAATCATAACAACTTGTACTGTATCGCTAGCGCGCTAAGAATTTTGGCGTTTATTTTGACGTTAATTGATTAATATCTCGTGCATCGATTCAATATGGTTGGTGTAAAGTGCAAAGAAGAGGCGAGCAGTTTCTTTTGAAACGAAAGTGGAATAAGAAAGCTTGATGCGTTTGAGAAAATGGTCGGAACGCTTTTTTTCAGACAGTTTTTATTACAGAGGAGTACCTCTCGAAGCGCATCTTCCAAAAGTAGGTTAAACTCAACTTTAATTATCTTTGTAGAGAATTTTATTTTATAAAATGTTTATTTTTTTGTACAAAACAATACAGGTTACTACTTATACAAGCCTTAAACATACAAAATATAGCACTGAAGAAACTCACGAACAAATTCAACTTACGAACAATCGTCTGTATACATATATATAATCTATAACATATAAGTATTTAGTTTACATGGAGAGGCAGAATTTTGGGATCTCTTTAAGGACTGCCACATTGTATTAATGTTAACTGTATATAGACCTTAATGTATTTGATCAAATCTGTATCTCAGCCCCGAAAATCATTTTTGCTTCATTATTGAAATAATAATGTTCACGTATACACGTGGGCAGCACGGCGGCGCAGTGGTTAGCGCATGTGCGGCACAGTTCATGTCATGGGAACCTCCTGCGTGGGTTCAAATCCAGCTCCAGACTTCCTGTGCGGAGTTTGTATGTTCTCCCCGTGCTTGCGTGGGTTTCCTCCGGGCACTCCGGTTTCCTCCCACATTCCAAAAAACATGCATTTCAGGTGAATTGCCCGGTCCAAATTGTCCCTAGGTGCGAATGAGCGAGTGAGTTGTCTGTCCCCGTGTGCCCTGCGATTGGGTGGCAACCAGTTCAGGGTGTCCCCTGCCCAATGCCCGATGATTGCTGGGATGGGCTCCAGCACCCCCGCGACCCAACTGAGGATAAGCGGAGCAGCTGATGAGATGAGATGAGACGTATACTCGTGTACACGAATGACAATAAAGTAAATCTGAATCTGAAAAATCTAAACTTGAACAAACAGAAACACACACACACACACACACACACACACACACACACACACACACACACTTACTCCAACGCAATACAACATTTTATTTATATCTGTACATTCAAGGAAACTGTGCGGGTCAGTATCGACATTTCGTTCTGTATACACGTGTACTAGAATGACAAAGTAGATCTGAATCTGAATCTCTGACACACAAACACATGGCTGAGTGAGATGAGCGGCTATCTGTTGCCCATGACAGGTTGGGTATCATTATTTCGAGAGAGATTGTCAGTCCAACAACACATGTTGAGTGTTAATCGTGATTTAGTGTGTTTTATTGCTTTCTCTTTGACGGGCCCCAAGAATAGTGACGAGTGAAAGTTAAAGAGGAATCGAATCATCGAGTTGAAGAATAAATTTATTGTGAAAAGACATGCATTTCAGGTGAATTGGCCGGTCCAAATTGTCCCTAGGTATGAATGAGCGAATGAGTTGTCTGTCCCTGTGTGCCCTGCGATTGGCTGGCAACCAGTTCAGGGTGTCCCCCTGCCCACTGCCCGATGATTGCTGGGATGGGCTCCAGCCCCCCCGCGACCCTACTGAGGATAAGCGGTACGGCTAATGAGATGAGATGAGAAGAATGGTGTACGTGTCTACCATCAAACAGCTGTCAAAGATACAGTAAATGGTTTTAAATTGTTTGATAATTTTATCTTATGTTTAATCTTTGTTTACACATTTAGATACTTATTATTGTTGTTTTGGTATGCATTTTATTAATATTTTGAACATGTATGGTTTTTAAGTTACAGATTTTATTCATATTTGGGGTTTTCAGAATACATCAGAACATATTGAAATAAGGGCAGCACGGCGGCGCAGTTGTTAGCGCGTGTGTGGCAAAGTTCTAAGGTCTTTGGAACCTCCTGTGTGGGTTCAAATCCAGCTACCAGACTTCCTGTGTGGAGTTTGCATGTTCTCCCCGTGCTTGCGTGGGTTTCCTCCCACATTCCAAAGACATGCATTTCAGGTGGACTGGCCGGTCCAAATTGTCCCTAGGTGCAAATGAGCGAGCGAGTTGTCTGTCCCTTTGTGCCCTGCGATTGGCTGGCAACCAGTTCAGGGTGTCCCCTGCCCACTGCCCGATGATTGCTGGAATGGGCTCCAGCACCCCCGCGACCCTACCGAGGATAAGCGGTGCAGCTAAGATGAGATGAGATACTGAAATAAATACAGTATTATTACTTCGTATGGTAGAAAAGTGCTGCATCGGATATCAAGGTATAACTGTATTTGCGAATCCTAAAAAAATGCTTTTAGTGTAGAGTTTTTAATTTATTGTTTTGACCTTGTTACGCGCAATATTAACCTTTTTCAAAAGTACAAAAAATAAAAGTCTACATTTCAAATCAAAATATTTTTTTTTATCCAATATTTCTTAAATCAGAATTCAAATGTTTTGAACATACCTGGCAAAAAGAGCACATTTACCTTTTTTGAGGGGTGAATTACTACACGCATATATCTTATTTGGGATAACGGTCAACAATTTCACTCGCCACCATCTTGAAATCTTTTTTAAAGGCAGGAATGAAAAATAATGTGATAATGCAACTGACTGTCATGCTGACCGATGTGAATCACCTGCGCCTGCTCCTTTGGCACCAACTGCCTTGGACTTGGATTGGCTCACTGTCCCAATTAACCCACTCCCGTCTGTGGGCTTTTGTCAGTCCGTCTGCTAATCTCTGTTTTTACACTGCAAGCCCTTTCTCGACCCTGACTCACGCCTGTCCCGTTTTTTTGCTCCTGTTAGTCTCCCGCTACGACCTGTTTTTGATCTCGACCACGTCTGCTCCCCCGTCCCGAATTACAATCCGTTTTTGATTCCGACCACGTCTGCTCTCCCGTACCGGCTTACGACTCGTTTCCGACCCCGACAACGTCTTGCTCTCCCAGTCCCGGCTACCATCGCTCGTTACGGAAGATTCACTTTCCTGTTCGGATCACAAGCCGAGTACGAGATTGTAGGCGCACCCCTTCCTCGTTCCTTCAATAAAACTTGTGGTAAATGTTCCACGAGTGTGTCCTGTTTCCGTTCTGGTCCTTACACTAACATTAATGCCATGCAGTTTTAATTAACATTTTTTGTAAACCTTTCAATCGGTTTTGGGAGAAATTTTGAGATTCAAAAGCAGAAGTTTGGGTTTGGGGATTTGATTTTAGAAGAGATGAAAACTGTACTGGTATTTATGTGGAAAATGATCCTTCACTCTTTATAATCCTGAATAATAAATTCGCACTTCCATGCTGTAAATCCTAAATAATGGATGCAATTTATATGCCATTTTTCGCTGGATGATGTATCACTCAGCAAGTGGTATGCTTGTTTTTAGTGATTATTTTGGTTATTATTTTAGTTCCAATATTAGGTACCCGGGATATATGCAGATTCAATTACCGTAAAATCCGGACTATAGAGCGCACCTGATTATGAGCCGCATGCACCACATTTTGCGGACATTTTTGGTTTTGTCCTTACACAAGCCGCACCTGTGTATAAGCCGCATGCGCCAACATTTAAACATGTAACACAGTCACAAAGTTATCCCAAACCTGACTTGAGGTGCCGCGATTGTACTGCAAATATAGTACATAATCCGTCCACCACAATCGGCAACATGAACGGAAAATGATACCGGTAGTTAGAATTTAATGCAAACCTTTAAAGTCCAGGTCCCGTTGAAAGTAATCCAACGAAAAAAATGTATATTTCCAAAGTTAAGGGTGGGAAAAAATATATATCCTCTATTGTCCGCTGCAACAACAAAGAGATTTAACTCAGCTTTACCCCACTTCCCGTCAGCCCGGGTTTGCTCCGCACCTTCTTTTTGATTCGCTCATAGAAAACATATCCGAATAAGTCTCTAAAATAAATACATTACAAAAATATACAGTTGCAAATACATATTATACATGGTTACACATATTTACAAAGAAAGACGGTACACCGAGAGAGTTTTCAAAGCTTTAATAAAAATAATATAACTTTCATCCCAAACCGTGCCTGTGAAAGGTACCAACGCGCTACTAAAAACACTCGCAACACCTCATGCGTATCTGTTAAAAAAAAAACATACCCCAATTGCGAAAATCACGGTCAACCGTCCTCGTCTTTCTCCTCATACCTGTCGCCATCAAGGGCGTCTTCCTCATAATCGGAACGAACCTCTGTCCTCTGTCATACGGACAATTTGAACATAAACTAAGAGGATGCAGTCTACCTCGGCGCACAATTCCACCGGTCTAAATTTTACCTTTTATACTCGAGTGTCGCTGGTGGCCGTTAGAAAAATTACATAAATTGGCTGCTTCACTGAATAAGCCGCAGGGCTGAACATTTGGGAAAAAAGTAGCGGCTTATAGTCCGGAATTTACGGTATTCCTTTTTTTCTCTACCTTTTTCCACTTTTATAAGATTAATCCCTTTCATCGATTGCATACATTTGTTTTATTTACCGTGATAGACGAAGCGTTGAACACTGGAGTTTTAGGACGCTCAGGCTCTGGTGGCGGTTTAGGTGCAGCCACAGGTGCAGGTTCTTCCTTCTTCTTCGGGGCCATGGCCAGATGCTTTCAAATGGTGATGAAGCGTCTTGCTCAATAGAATTAACTGGCGGTGGTCTCTTTTTATCTGGTGGCCCCCAGGTGCCATCCCCACCCCTTTACATGCCCCCTCCACTCTGCCACTCTGCTATAAAAGGATATGACTTAGGGTTTCTATTTAAGTCTTAGCTTTGAGTGGCCGTCAATATCGTCAGCAAAAACAAAAAATTACCTACAATTTTCAACCATTTTAAGCATCTTCCTTTATTCTTTGTAGTGGTGACCTTGCTTGTTGAAAAATATGATTCCCTTTACATTGCCTTACAGACTGAATAAAATATAATTATACAGAAGCACGATGTGAAAGACTTCAAGGATTCTATCTGCTTTGAAAAATGTAATCTTGCTTTATAAAAGAGGCAAATGTTGGCGCTGCATGGACTATCAACACAAACATAAGATTGCATTACAATGTCAATATTTCCAATTGAAATAACATAAGAATGGCAGATGTAATATATCCTCACATCCAGGAAAAAGACATTCAAATGTGTTACTTGAATGAAAATTCAAACAGTGTCAGACGGAAGGAAAACTGAGATCACTTGCACTTGTTTCTTGGTTTTTATTGGAAGGAAGGAATGACAAGACGTGATTCTTCGATCTGTTGTTTGACGGATTGACGAAGTTTGACAGGAGGGCGAAGGCTTGGCGGGAATGGTCGTGGACAGGCGTAATCCTCGTGTTGTCGGTCGGGGCTGGAGAAGAAGGGAGTCGTTGTGTTCGGAAGAGTGATCAGGAGTCAGACAGGCAGGGCAGGTCGTAGGCAAATTCGGAAACGGGTCGGCAACGGAGATCAAGTAGAAGAAAACAGGAGGCAGGCAAGGAGGCGGAGGTACGGGCTTTCTGAGCAGATGGCAACAGGTAGCATAGTACAATCAGACAGCTTGTTTCCGGAAGCTGAGGTTTTAAATGGACAGGGTGTGCCAATCAGCTTTCCTGGCTGTTGGCGCCAAATCCTGAGCACATAGTGTACTAATATCGAATATCATAATTAAAGCTAATGTTAAGTATTAAACATTTTTCTCATTCATTCAGCTTATTTTTATGCTCTTGCCGGGGTGCCTTACCAGCATGGAGGAACATGTGTTCAAGTTCAAGGGTGCAGTGTTGCAATATATTTAATAGGTTTTGTGGAGTATGGACTAAGGATTTATATGGAAAATTACTGTAATATTATCTTTTCATGTGTATATGATTTTTAAAAATTTGTTAAGACACTTTGTATCATATATGGGCTTTTATTAATCATTAGTTAACGAGCACAAACTCTCGGTAAAAATGTTTTATTTGGCCTATTGTTGGATGCAGTTGAGCAGTTTTCCTATATCATATTCCATCTGGAACTTAAATAATATACTGTAGTTGGTGAGTTCTAGCTTAATCATCAGAGTCTTCATTTTGAAGTTTTGAGCGAGACAGGCTCGTTTAGAATCCTTTACATTTGTTCGTGAAGTCAGGAATTTATTCTTATTGATTCATTTATATTTAGAGCATTATGTGATACGAAGTATTTTAATTTGTCCACAAAACAAAACCAAACCAATAAAATCAGTCCTACAAACTAGGGTCAATATGTATTCTGCAGATTAAATTAATGTTATGAAGTAAAATACGTTTCATACAACCCACTCAAATACTGTGTCAGTTTTTTTCAGCTGGCAAATAAAATGTGCAATTTAATGATCACAAAATAATGTACACATTCAAAAAATATATATGAAAAATATGCCGGTACAGATTTTTTTATTTTTATGTATTACAGGAAATCCAAATTAACAAATGAATATACTGAAAAAAAATCCACAAATGCCAAACTTTTAGGCAGTTTTAAGTAAATCAACAAAGGAAAAAAGATAATAAAATACAATAAAATTAAATTTAAAAATGGTTTCCTTCATAGAATAGTTTCAGTTAAAAACCCTCAGTGACATTTGTTTTTTAAATATACAACAATTTAAAAAATGATCAACTCAGAAAATTATAAATGGAAAATACAATAAAGTAAAATGAAATACAATTAAAGGGACAGTGCGTGATATTAAGTGCCTGTTAGTGGTACAATTGTTTTTTTAATTTAAATACTAGGTAAACAAACATGTGCTACCAATGCTAATGTTTCTAAAAAAATATAAGTTGAGAAAATTTGTATTTCTTTTACAATCCCTACCTAAAAATTCCCGTTATGTTTGTCTGAAATTTTGCTGCCACATTGTGCTCTGTGGCACTGGTTTTCAGTCCCATTAGACAATACAGTACCATCTAACGGTCAAATATTAGTACAGTGGAACCTCGGTTTTTGAACGCTTCTCAGTTCGGACAAATCGGTGTTCGACCAAAAATTTCGAGAAATTCTTGCTTCGCTGTTCGGTCAAAAAAATCGGAGTTCGGACGCCGGTACGCTAGGGTGCGATGCTGCGCGGCGTACGGGTGTTTTAGCCCCTAATTATGTCTCCGAAGAAGGTCGGTGCACGAAGGACTTGTGAAAAAAAAAAAAAAAAGTTGTTCGTCCAACTATTGCCTTTAAGAAAGACATAATAGCTAAATATGAAAGACAATGATACAGAGGAGGGGATTCCCAGCCCCCTCGCTCAACCCAACTGCTGTGTTGGGAGTCATTGGGTCACCAAACCCCCCAATTCCAACCCTTAATGCCGAGCGCCAAGCAGGGAGGGAATGAGTACCAATGTTTTAAGTCTTAGGTATGACTCGGCCAAGGCTTGAACCAGCGACCTCCCAGTCTCGTAGCGAGCGTCCTACCATCTAGGCTACCGAGCTGGTAATAAATCAGTTTATGGCTGTGTTTTCACAAGGAATGGCACATGGGAAAGCCCCACTTCCCCTCTATTCAAATTTGGGTGGATTCAAGTCACACTTTAAAAGGTGGATGCACCTAAACCTCACTTTTTTTGCCCTGACAGACAAGGGCTCCAACCATAGGCCACCCCGCCTCGGGGTGCAGGGCTCACGGGGCATGATGGTTAGATCAACCGTGAGCCCCTAAATGCTTCCTGCCTCTGGCTTCCGGCCTCATTCATCAAGGTAACTGTATCTGCATCATGGCGGCGCCCTGTTCGGCTGCGGCTGCATCGGCTTGCAACGTTTTTTTTACACGTCGGCCATAAGATCCAGTCTTCGACTCAGTTTTGATGGCGCACAAAGTCGGCTCGAACTGCAGATTAAGATACGATCGCAGTTTTTTTTGCTGGATATGCGATCATCCAGACATCAAGCGCTCGGTGTTTATTAGCCACGGACTGCTATGTCAACAAGACCCAGCGGCCTACAAAGCAGCGAAGCAGAGTGGCAAGACAGCGGCGTGACGAGGAAGCGGGCTGGGCTAACAGCTAGGCTAAAGGCTAACCCCTCTAACATCCATTTTGCTCTCCAACGTTCGCTCTCTGGACAATAAACTGGACCATTTAACAACTGGAAGTGGCATCGAACCGCGAGATGACGAACTGCTGCGCTAAAATTCTGACGAAGACATGGTTAATCTTATCTATCCTGGCTGACGTTCAAAGAACCTGTGCGGGTCAGATGTATCGACATTTCGTTCTGTATACACGTGTACAAGAATGACAATAAAGTAAATCTGAATCTGAATCTGAATCTAACTGGGACACAAAATTGACAATATGCTGTTTTTTTAGACACAGACCTGTAGTTCATATGAAAACTGCATTTTGCATTTCCTTGGGTTATTTCCTGTGTGATTTTAAAATTGGTTTAATGATCTGAAGGTTTTTGAGTGATAAAATGCAAAAAAAAAAAAAGAAAATCACACAGGAAGAGGACAACTCATTTTTCATGGCAGAGTGAATTTTTATATATATTTTTTAAATACACTAAATGCATTAGAATATCTGCTACATGCATGGTAGAAAATGAGGGCCCCTTTCAAACACTGATGATCCAATAGATTGCTTTCAGTAGATTTTGCAACCACAAAAGAATCGTCTCAACAGTGTGATACCAATGATATAAGTTTGAGTGGCACATTTCAAACCGCGCCTAGGGAATTGCATAACAGAGACGGCCGAGGACACAGCTGTTTCCAAGGTCGCACAAACAATGGCCCTTGTTGCGGCCCAGAGGAGGCTTTCCACGCAACGTGCCAGCCATACGACGGTGGCAGAGCCAGAATAGCAGTTTCATGGATGCTCTGCAAGCTGAACGGGATGCGGTCGGTCATGTGGTCGCTAGTGGTGTGTCCATGACAGACACCTGCTGAGAACAGGACGTTTGTGCTGTGACATATGTCGTCTGGGTGACAGATCCGGCGCGACATCCGCGCTCTCTCACTGTTTCAAAATAATGAGGAACCACAACAGTGCTTGGTTTGATAGTGACCTTAGCCAAGGCCAAGGATTTTTCACTTTGATTTAGAATAGTTTTTATTTTTTATTTATTTTTTATTATTATCTGGTATTACCATGGAACCAGCTCGGTGGCTTTGGTTGTATGGCGCCCGCCCCGAGACTGGGAGGTTGTGGTTCAAGCCCTGTTTGGCTGCGGCTGCATCGGCTTGCTACAGTTTAACTGTACGGGTCAGGTGTATCGACATTTTGTTCTGTGTGCATGGTTACAAAGAATGACAATAAAAGTAAATTCCATTCTATTATTCTTCTCTTCTATTCATTTAATAACAATGGAAACCTTGTCAGTCGACTTCAGTAATTTAGTCAACAAAAGCAACCAGGAAAAAAAGGTTGTCTTTTAGGAATGCAAACAGGGAAGAAGTTTCTGTCACAGGGGGGGGTTCTGTATTCAGTCAAAAAATATCTTTACATCTTTGGGAGTTTTTATGAAGGTGTGATACTACCTCGCAGACTTTCACTTTTTGCGGGATTGTTCTGGTCCCCATTAAGCGTGATAACTGAGGGATCACTGTGTACCACCGGGTATTGGCACCCCAAGTTAATGATTCTTTTCACTTTACCATGTGGAATTACATGTTTTTGGGCCCCTTGTTACAGCTTTTTCGTCACCTTATGTTATAAACAACAAATTATTTTGCGTGCCAAATAACTTAAAACTAAATTCAAAATTTGCGGTCTTCAAGCGTATGACTGTGCAAGTCATCTCAAACACTCTTTTATATGTTGGTCTATGGTTTTCATTTCAAGTGTATATATAATTTTAATGTTTTTACCAGTGGACTGGGGGTTTGGAACACATTAGCTAATTGCCATATGTTCTATACACCATAAGAAAACTTTACCTTACAATCCCTACCCCAAAACAGATTACAGACGCTGCCCTACTTACGAACGAAATAAGTTCCGGACGATCGTTTGTAAGTTGAATTTGTTTGTAAGTTGCTTCAGTACTATATTTTGTATGTTTAAGGTTTATACAAGTATGTTTAAGGCTTGTATAAGTAACCTGTATTGTTTTGTACTAATAAATGAACATTTCATTAAATAATATGCTCTATAAAGATAAATACAGAGCAGAAATCAATGGAAGGAGACCAAGAGGAAGGCCGCGATTGACGTGGATGGATGGTATTATGAGTGCACTGCAGGAAAGAGGTCTAAATATAATGGAAGCTAGAGCTCTTGTTGGTGATAGAAATGAGTGGAGAGGTGTTGTGAAAGAATAGTGGGATTGTGGACGCGTTCTTAAGGATGGGCTGGGCACCCGTATGATGCGGCAGGGGTAAACCAGTGAAAGCTGTCAGGCCCTGCTGTTAAACAAAAGAGTGTGTTGTGTCACCCTGACTCGAGTGACATGGCGACTTTCTGGTGTCCCATTTCATCTGGAGGGACGAAAGCATGACCAACTTGGGTGCCAAGGTGCCTAACTTTGGGCAATTGGGTTGGCCATGGTCCAAAAATGTTTGTGTGTTTTTTTTATACTATTTATTTCCCTTTTATTTTCTTTGTTATTGTATGTGTGTGTCTTGCTGTCGGTCACCCCTCTTGAGGGATATGACCAAGGTAGATAGAATAAAGATAAATAAAGTTAAGTTTAACTTACTCTTGGAAGATGAGCTTCAAAAGCTACGCGACTTCCTCCTCCGTGGTAAAAAGTGGCTGAAAAAAACGATTTTCTTAACAGCATAAAGCTTCTCTATTCCACTTTCATTTTAAGTAAAACGGCTCGCCTCTTCCTTGCACGAGATATTAAACAATAACTATGTCAAAGTTTTTAGCGCGCTGGAGACACAGTCTAGAATGTTTACACACAAACTAGTAAGAGGAAGCGGATTTTTTTCTTTGGGGTGGATGCTGGGTGACCTCTCAAAGCCGGTAGCGGCAGAAAGAAGCACTACAGTAATGTCCTGTACTTGGAAAAAGGTGCACACAATACAAAATCTAACTTAAAGCAATGACTAAGTATTTTTCGACATCCCCAAAACATGTTTTTATCTACCGTTTTTCATAAGTGGAATGGTCGTAAGTAGTGGAAAGTCTGTAATGTCATGTCTGGCATGTATACTGTACTTTTTTCACATTAAATCGTCTGGCTTTTAAAGAAAATATTGTTCTGAAATGATCTAAAGCTCACTTGTTTTAAAGTCTGCACATTACTATTAAATTTCCCTTTTGAATATGCCATAAATAAATTAACCTGATTGCATGAGACAATTTTCTCCATGTGCAGTAAAGCAAAGTGATGCTGTTAATTTGGAAATAAGCCATCCAGTTATCAGTAATAAATTGCATTACTTTGCAATCACATCATTGGGTTCCTAAAAACACGCAGTATGGTAGTTCTTTTCACATGTCTTAACAGTTACCTTAAAAAGCCTTCATTCTCTAATAAACTATCAAGAATTCTTGCTATTACCAACATTATTACTGTAATAATTATCATCATTATCATCATCATGATTATAATTATGTATGATATCAATACAATTAAATTATAATATGGTTAATACTATATCCCCATTCACATTTTTTTATGATTAAAATTGCCCATGTATGAAATAAATGCCTTGTTTCAAATTTTAATAATGTTATTGGGAAAATGATTTCATGTTTGCTTTTGACGGGTACTAGCAATAGATTCCTCAAGCACCGAAGCAAATGAAAATAACAATTTTATTAAATTCAAGTACGCTTAGAACAACATATAATATGTAGAGGATGTCTACAAGTGACAGCTATAGTGATCTAAATGTTGTTGTTTTGGAATATCTATTTCTGAGAGATGTATGTTGAAAATTTGGCCTATAATAGTTTCATTTTTTTACTGATTGGACAAAGGGTTACCAGTTAGATTGGCATTTCTAAAATAACAACCAATCATGTTATTATTATTTCCAGGTTGTAATTATTAGATGCAGGGTTAAAAAAGGCTCAGTCAACCGTTAAAAGATCTAATTTAGGGCACTGAGTGACTTACTCCCCCCCCTGAGATCCGATCTGCAACCTCAGTGGAAATGTTTAAATCTAGGCTTAAAACACACTTCTACTCTATAGCATATGAATAACCTATACCTTTCGTGGACAATATCTCTGTATTATTTGTGATTGCAACATCCTTTGCTGTCTGGTAATCCTGAAAGGGGGATGCTACATGTACGGTCCCTTCTCAAGGTTTCTTCATTTTCCTCATGTTGAGGTTTTTGAGTTTTTCCTTGCCCTCATGTTGGTTGCAGATCAGGGGATGATGTAATAGTAGTCTGAAAAATAGACTGTGTAATAACCTGTGAAGCCCTTTGAGACTCTTTGTGATTAAGGGCTATACAAATAAAAATGACTTGACTTGATTTGACTTACATATGTTTTTGTGCTTCCATCCATCTCTACCGCCTTACCTCCCTCAGTCTGTCTGTCTGTCTGTCTGTCTGTCTGTCTGTCTCCCTCGGTCTGTCTGTTTCCCTCAGTCTGTCTGTCTGTCAGTCCGTCCATCCATACATCCTTCCATCCATACATACAATATTAATTCAATCAGCTATAAAAAAAAGTCTTTTAACCCTAACTTATTTCCTGGATAGAGTAATCCCCACAAATCTTGTACTGAGAAAAGCCAGCGTAACAAGATGGTGTTGTTAACTCTAATACAAGGTGTCAGCGTGCCTCCAGGCATTCAACTGATCCACACTGCCCTCCTTTGGTCTCCAAGGACTAACACCATTCCTATTTCCTTTCACCAAGCTTCCAAATGAAGGTCTTCCTCTCAATTAGTAGGAGCTCCCCTTGTAAATGTCACGAGCCACACTGAAGGATGCTCAAGAAAAGACATATTGTGCCTTCATCACCTCCCAAGGTAAGTATCTATCTATCTATCTATCTATCTATCTATTTAGATTTTGGATTTATGGTCTTCAATCAGTGTGACCTTCTTAATGGAGCGGCAGTGGCTCAGGAGGTAGAGCGCTCGTCTTGGGATCAAGAGATCGCAGTTCGAATCCCGGCTCCTCCGTGTTACATGTCGAAGTGTCCTTGGGTAAGACACTGAACCACTAATACCCCCAATAAGCAGGTTAGCGCCTCACATGGCTGCACGGCCGCTATTGGGAAATGTGATGCACACTGTAAAGCGCTTTGGGAAGTCTTGACTTGAAAAGCGCTATATAAATTTCATTTCATTTCATAATGGTTAAGTATTCATAAGTGGTTACTGGCTTTCAAATTATTTTGGTTTTGTTTGCATTGCCTTTTGGAGGTGTGCAAAATATTTGATCTCAGTAAATCACATTCAGTCAGGGCTTCATAATATTAAGACATTTTAAAATGACAGAATGAAATATAAATGTCGAATGATGATAGTCCCTGGAATTATATTGCTTGAAAATGTCCGTTTGTGTCATGCTTTAGAATAGGATGTTCAGATTTAAAACAACAACATGAAAACCCTTTACTCCTTTCTTTTCCGGCTTGCAAACAAGATTAACGTTTTTTCTGAAAGCCAAATCCTGACTTTAACCCGAATACTTCCTGATTTTCCTGATCCCGCCACTACTTTGCGCCTTCTATGGCTGGTTCACCGATTCACAGATTTTGGAACGAACTGAATTTTATTTTTGGTCATTGATAGCAACTTATTGTTTACATTGTGTTCTGATAGACAGCACACAACAAATGCTATCACAGGGGCAGGTAAGGGATGGCTTTCTGCGTTGGATGTGACTTCCGTCTGTGATAGGCTGGTGTATGCTTTCAGTGCATACTAAAAAACTGCTAAGCATGGGGCCAGACAGCTTTTTTAAAAAAGAGTTCATCAATGAAATCAAACTGAGGAAAGTCAGAGGAGCGCAGTTATCACCAGACGGTGCTCTGTGGATTATTATCGGGTACGAGAAGCGCCTGAGGCAGGGTCGGGGAGTAGGCAATACCAAGGCACGTATGGGCTACTGCTACTGCTAGCTAGGCTAACAATTCTCTTAAGCCACCCCTGCCGAGACTGTATCTCACTAACGCCAGTTCCGTTACACACAAAACGGAAAACCAGGAGCTACAACTGGTGGGAAATCGCTACGTTCGGGACGGTTATATATCATTCATCAAAGACAACTGGTTGAAGTCGAGGTTACCTGATGGTAGCGTGCAGCTAGCCTGCCCCTGTCTCCATCACAGTTTAACACCGAAAGGACAAACCCTCCAATTCGTTTGTACTTTTGTATAATTACAATTAAAAATCATGAATTCAACTGCAATTCTGTGGTTTGTGTTATCATTTATAGATCTATAGTTGTGATTTTGTTACAGTCATATACTTTTAGTCGGTAAGAGCGTAATCTTGAGCTAAGTGTGACCCTTTGGGGCTTTTATGAAGGTGTATCACTCATTTTTATGTTTTGCAGGTGGTTTTGGTCCCCATTAACCGCAATAACCGAGAGATATCTGTACCTGTATATGGATTACACTGCAGCCACACCAAAGGTATCTTGTATTATTATGTATCACTTGTACTTTTTATGTGTTGAAAAGGCACCACCGGAAAAAGCTTATGGGTTTATTTGTCTTAGAAAAATAATTTGGCGTTACCCATGGAGACACGGCAGGTGGGGTGCAATTTTCGCCATAGAAAATCAAAAAGAGGATAGAAGGTCACATGTCACCCTGCTGGCTTTTGGTTTGTGACAGCTATCATATTGTCCCACTGTCTCCGAAACCCCAGGAATAACCTTTCCATAATGGGAATCTGGTGGCTGGCTTATGATTTCCAAAGATGTTTACATCAAAAGAAAGCATTTATGGGTGTAATTGCAGGAAAATGGTAAACGATGCTTAGATTGCTTATAACCCCCATTGATGTCTTCTTAGCTCCTGTTGTTAGATAAAAAATAAACGACATCTTGAAACACATTCTTACTTTGCTAGATTAAAAAGTGAATCTAGCTTGCTACATAATGTTAAAACACTAACCAGCTCTAACTGAACAAAACATGGAAGAAGGATGAAACAAGAAACACTCAAACACATAGAACACAGAGTGTCATGGCTACGAGACCATCAAATATAATACAGGCACACGAACCAGCTATAACTGAACTCTTGAAAGAAAGATTCTTGTTGGAGGAAGTCTTTTTTTCTCTGCATGTCCAGGTATTGAGAATGTTGGTTATCCAGATACGGGCTGGAAACTATGAATAGTTTCTCGAAAGGGTTTACTTACAGAATATCCCCGGCATAAATGAGTTACAGTCAATGGCTGTTGCAGGACTCATGTGTAGAGTAAAGGAGAGCTTATAATGATTTCTACTCTATCAAGAAAGGTACAACTGCGAATATAATTTTCTCTATGAATTACCGTAAATTCCGGACTATAGAGCGCACCTGATTATAAGCCACACCCACCACATTTTAAGAGGAAAACCGATTTTGTACTTACACAAGCCGCACCTGTATATAAGCCGGATGCGCCCACATTAAAAAATGTAACACAAACACAAAATTAACCCAAACCCGACTTTAAGTCCCGCGATTGAAACTAATTGTCGTTCATTAAAGCACACAGTCCAAAAATCACAGCCGGCAAAATGAACGGAAAATACGTAATACTGGTACTTAAGGTTTGATGCAGACCTGCAGAGTCCGGGTTACGTTGAAAGTAATCCAAGGAAAACAGTGTATATTTCCAAGGATAAGTTTTGGAAAAATATATATTCACTATTGTCCGCCGCGTCCACAAACAGGTCTCTCTGTTCCTCACCTTTACCCCACTTCCCGTCACCCCGCGTTTGGTCCGCCCCTTCTTTTTCATTTGCCCGTGCAAAACATATCAGAATAAGTGTCTAAAATAAATACAAATAAATACATTACAAAAATATACAGTTGCAAATACATATTATACATGGTTACACATATTTACAAAGAAAGACGGTACACCGAGAGAGTTTTCAAAGCTTTAATAATAATAATATAACTCTCATCCCAAACGGTGCCTGTGACAGGGCAGTTAATGGTAGCAACACGCTAGCAACACGCTCGCAACACAGTAAACGGGTATGTTAAAAAAACATACCGTACTTGTAAAAATCACGGTAAACTGTCCTTATCTTCATCCTTAGAACTGAAGCCATCAAAGTCGTCTTCCTCAGTGTCGGTAAGAAACTTTGTCATATAAACATCGTCCCACACTCCCTTATTCCAAAACACGCTAGCAGCACGCTCGCAACGCAGTAAACGGGTCTGGTAAAAAAAAAAAAACATACCGTACTTGTAAAAATCACGGTAAACCGTCCTCATCTTCCTAATGTGCTGCGTCATGAGCCTTTGTTTTTGCATTTTGCATGATGAGGGTATGTTTACGCTATTTTAATTTATGCACAAGCCAAGAAGTTGCAGTCTTCCTCGGCACATATATCCCACCGGTCTAAATCTGACCTTTTGTACTCGAGCGCTGCTGGCGGCCGTTAGAAATATGACATAAATTGGCCGCATCACTGAATAAGCCACAGGGTTGAAAGTTTGGGTAAAAAGTAGCGGCTTATAGTCCGGAATTTACGGTAAATGTCTGTTCAAAATGGTTCTAGCACGTATCAGCTGGTATTGCTTATATTGCTCAAGGACACATCTGGCTACAAAACAAAACTCTTGTATATGTTTAATAGCAGTTAACTATGTCTTCAGTTACTAATATCTTTAAAAAGATGGTACCGACACCAGTCCTAATACCTGGTATCGTCACAGGCTCATCACTAATTAAATCCTTCATCTGATTTCACCTCTGTATATCTATGTTCCCTGACTTTCTAGATATCCAATTACAACAATTCCAAAAGTATATTTTAAAACAACTTTTCCTTTTTTTTTCCTGACACAGCTCACAGACATAAATGACAATATTATATATATTTACTGTCTTCTTTCATGTCCCTTACCCTTTCAATCGATTCTTTTAAATCGATTATCTTATTTAGGAGCTTGGTTCCCTGTAATTTTCCACGGGTCTGAGCGTTCACACAAAGTCGGTGAGCAACGCTTGAAACAACAGCGAGCAACAGCAATCCCAAGTGTGGCAACTAAGTCATTATCAAACATGTCCTATAATTGACATCAAGTTACATTTTGCTGAGTTTCCGGCAATGCAAAATGATTTTTCTCTTTTGAATGAATTGACTCATGTATTATTGCAAAGGTTGTACGGCCTACAAACGTCCTTTGTTCTTACAAGTCTTTCACAAGATATCCATTTCTTTTTATTTCCTGATATATTTTGTCGCATAATATTAACATTTTTGCGGGCTTATTTAGTCGGTTCCAAGATACAGAACTGTACTTAATCACATTTTTTTGTGGAAATACAATGTTGGCAACACGATTCACTTGATATAATTGGAAATGATTTGAATGCGACACAAACTTTTTCTTTTTTTTTCCCGTGTTTTTTTTTCTACTTTTTTTTTAGTTCCTTTTAAAAAAAGTCTAATTGTGTTTATTTTTTCCGAGCTGTTACTTTTTTTTGTTCTCTATTTACTTTTTTCCTACGTTTCTTTTTTTCTGGCTTCTTTCTAAATTGTTCCTTCTTTTTTTTCTTCCTTTTGTTTATTTTTTTCTCAGCTTTTCACTACATTTTGGTATTTTTTTCTTTTTTGTTATGTTCCCCCCCTTCTTTTAAGTCATTGTGTGTATAGTTTTACATAATATTTGGTCATGTTGGGATTTAAGAAGCAAAAACAACCCGAAGAGCCGTTTAGGACCTGAAAGAGCCGGTTCCTTTCAGTGAGCCGGGCCGAAGAAGCCGGTTCCCCTGACAAACTTTACTCAACTTCGTTAACCTTCGACTCGACTTCAAAATACCGCATTTAGGACACAACGTCAGTGGAACCCGTGTATTTCTACCTTCATGCACTGTAACTTTGACTTGAGTCGCTTCTTAATTAGTCATTTTGAGCCCTCATTTTTGTGCGCTGGCTAGATTTTCTTGTGCGCTGAGAATATGCGAGCAGTGCGCAATTGTAGTTTAGAGGGAACACTGTTTAGGAGTCAAGAAAATTCCCATATTTTTAACTTTCTACATTTTCGCCTGAAGCACCAAAACACAGAAAATGACAGTACAGTGGGTACACTAAATTACAAAAATGGATACACCCTTTAAAAGTGAAGTAGGGACAAGGATGCGAGTTACTCTGATTTCCCTGATTTTACCCGTATTAGATTCAGGACTTTTGAATAGAACTGGGTACACCTTTAATCTGTAACTCTATTTCTTTCCCTTGAACCATCACTCTTAAGCCAAACTACACTGTTTTAGGTGCTCCATAGTATGTATAATATGTGTGAATTGTTGCATCCATTACAGACAACACTAAGAGCTCATTGAGAATGAATAGCTCTTAGCACATGATGACGCACACTGCGGCAGGGCCAAAGACATTATTGCCTGGTAATTTGCCACCCGTATGTTGCCACCACACTTAAGTAGTCATTGGCAGAAAGGCAACCCCATTAAAGTGTCATCAGGCGTTACGTTAACATACGGTATGTTAGATGAATAGACAGTCCAATGCGACATTTAGGCTTCCAGCACTGATAACACACTAGCAGCAAATGCACTAAATGGGCAATCTCTAATTACCTGTATTTTTTTCACTATAGGAAAATTTTCTGAGGCCATTACTTAATTCCTGAAGCAGTGTTGTTAGGAGCACTAGTCAGGTCAAGTCAAGTCATTTTTATTTGTATAGCCCTTAATCACAAAGAGCCTCAAAGGGCTTCACAGGTTATTACACAGACTATTTTTTCTGACTATTATTACATCATCTCCTGATCTGGAACCAACATGAGGGCAAGGAAAAACTCAAAAACCTCAACATGAGGAAAATGAAGAAACCTTGAAGGGACCGCACATGTGGCATCCGCCTTTCAGGATGACCAGACAGCAAAGGATGTTGCAATCACAAATAATACAGAGATATTGTCAACAAAAAGTATAGGTTATTCATATGCTATAGAGTAGAAGTGTGTTTTAAGATTAGATTTAAACTTTTCCACTGAGGTTGCAGATCGGATCTCAGCGGGAAGAGCATTCCACAGCACCGGTGCCCGGATGGAGAACGCTCTCGAACCTGCGGAACACTTCTTGGCTCTTGGCAGAAGGAAGGCTTCGGACATGGGGGGAATTCAGATCTGAAAGATATGAGGGAGCAAGTCCATGTATGATTTTGTATAATACTAAGAGAACCTTGAAATCACATCTTAGGCTAACAGGGAGCCAATGCAGGTTAGCCAAAATCGGCGTGATGTGATCTGACTTTTTTGTCCTAGTTAAAATCCTCGCTGCAGCATTTTGTACCAGCTGAAGACTCTTGATTCTGGACTTCGGGAGACCGGAGAGTAGTGCATTACAGTATCCGAGACGGGAGGTAAGAAACGCGTAAATTATAATCTACGCATCCAACTGAGACAGCATAGGACGAATTTTAGCAATGTTGCGAAGATGGAAGAAAGCGGTTCAAGTAATTTTCTTCACATGTATTTGAAAGGACAGATTGTGGTCAAATATGACACCTACATTTTTAACTGAGTCACTCTGTGTGATGTGAGATTTGTCAATGTTCACAGCAGTTTTTGAGAATAAGTCTTGGCATTTAGATGGACCAATAACTAACATTTCGGTCTTTTCAGAGTTAAGACGCAAGCAATTGAGTGACATCCACTCTTTTATCTCAGTGAGGCAGGCCTCCAAATTTCCACAATCCAGTGTGTTTGAGGGCAGATTGTGCGTACTATGCATCTGTGATTCGTTTCAGTGTGCAAATTATCATGGTAGAATCTCATCTCATCTCATCTCATTAGCTGCACCGCTTATCCTCAGTAGGGTCGCAGGGGTGCTGGAGCCCATCCCAGCAATCATCGGGCAGTGCTGGCAACCAGGCAGGGGACACCCTGAACTGGTTGCCAGCCAATCGCAGGGCACACAGGGACAGACAACTCGCTCGCTCATTCACACCTAGGGACAATTTGGACCGGCCAATCCACCTGAAATGCATGTCTTTGGAATGTGGGAGGAAACCGGAGTGCCCGGAGGAAATCCACGCAAGCACGGGGAGAACATACAAACTCCCCACAGTAAGTTCGGTAGCTGGATTTAAACCGACACAGGAGGTTCCCAGGACCTTAGAACTGTGCCGCACATGCGCTAACCACTGCGCCGCCGTGCTAAACTCAGAATTAGTCAATTTCAGAGTACATTTCACAAGACTGACTTGTACAGGGAATCCTGAAGAATCAACGTTTTGATTGGCTCATACATCCATCACCTAAAAGACTCGGGTAAAGAAATGGTCGTAAGCAAATATTTGCACCAGATGGTACTGTCAAAAGGGGCAGCACGGCGGCGCAGTGGTTAGCGCGTGTGCAGCACAGTTCTGAGGTCAAGAGATTGAACCTCCTGTGTGGAGTTTGCATGTTCTCCCCGTGCTTGCGTGGGTTTCCCCCCACATTCCAAAAACATGCATGTCAGGTTAATCAGCCAGTCCAAATTGTCCCAAGGTGTGAATGAGAGAGTGAATTGTCTGTCCCTGTGTGCCCTGCAACTGGCTGGCAACCAGTTCAGGGTGTCCCTGCCCACTGCCCGATGATTGCTGGGATGGGCTCCAGCACCCCCGCGACCCTACTGAGGATAAGCGGTGCAGATAATGGATGGATGATACTGTCAAAACCCCTGTTGTTTTTTTAACTCTTTTGTTTGTCCTGCTTTTTGTCCTTGGAATAAATTAATTAAGATGCCAAAACATATTGTAAATTTCAATTGGATTTGCTACAGCACAGTAAACCACTGGGATAGAACGTCCCCGACTTATAACGCTTTGACTTAAAAGGATTATAAAAAAACAACTTTTTTTTTCAATTAGGCGCAGAACGTGTAGTGTTCCTTCCCACAATCATGCAAATAGCTTGCAAAATAATCCACGCACTGGGGTACTCGAGAAATGGAGTCTCAAAGTTGACCGATATGGGTCAAATCCTGAAGAGCTGTGACGTCACTGGATGAGAAAAAAGACTCGTAACAATGGCGGGTCCTGTTGAAAAACAGGCGGTGATTGTAGTGAACTGTGATTGTATAGTGCTCGTTTCTGCTTGGAGGAATTGAAACTTTGCTTACTGTGTCGCTGGGGGACTTCTGTTTTGTCTGAGCTGCGTGTGTTGATCATAAAAGTTGCGTGAGGTGAGTTATCTGCTGTCGTCTGCAGCATGCGTTCCTTTTTTGCCTTTGCCTCCTTTTAGGTAGGTGATTGTGTCTTTTCCTTTGTGTTATTCAATTGGTATAATATTGTCCAGCTCTTTGTCAGCTGTCAGGCTCCTGAAGGCTTCCTGTTTTATTTGGTCCAGTTTAGCCCCGTTAACAGTCAGCTAGCTGGGTTTTTTCCCGGCTAGATTGTTGTTGCCGTGGCCATTTTTCATCGTAGGTTTCCGCGTAGCCTGGATGCTTACTGCATGTTATTGGTCGGACAGCCTCCTGTTTTTCCACCGATCAGTCCCGGCTCGCCCTCTTTAGCATCTAGCTAGCCTGCCTCTGGGTTCTTGTTTGTTGCCGTGGCCGTTTTTTCGTCTGGCTCCAGATTATCCTGGCTGCTTACTGCAAGCTTTTGGTCTACCCGCCTCCCGTTTTTCACCCGATCGGTCCCGGTTTTCCCTTTTTAGAGGCCGGCTAGCCTGCAGTGTCGCAGCTGGTTTAGCCTCTGTTAGCTCTCTCTGTGTTATTTTTGCCAGTTCGCCCCATTTTGGCTGCTCGCCATTTGTTGTACGATTGCTGCACCCACCTGCGACATAACGCCTCGGGATTCTCCACAGAAAACGACCAAGACTTAGCTTAAAACACTCAAAACTTCAACTGATTAACACGTAACCATTATGGTGACTGGCTTTCTAGGCTGCTGGTGCTTTTCACATGACGGCACAGCTCAGGAGGTCAAAGACAAGACAGACTGTCTCCAAAGTGGTAAATAATAGGAATACACAATGAAATATAAATATCATTATATTATGCAATCAAAAGTACTGTTTTTCACTCAAATTTTGTATGGTATGGAATTTGTGTATCCCTTTAATGGCATTTAATCCCTTTTTCGATGTTTTCACTACTGTTTGACATCTTTATCAAATTATTTTGTACCTTAAAACCTAGTCTTACAATAATTCCATTTTGCGGTGTTTGTGCATTTGACAATGTGAGTAACTCCTCTATAATGCCTGTCTCCTATTGGTCGACGCAATGCACAATGCTAGTCTGCTATTGGTTTGCGTTACAGCATCATGAAAAAGCTGATATACTGTTAGCTGAACTACCTCCCACGATGCCTTTCACTTCATTCAGTCGAGAATATTGTGTGCTTTGTTAAAAGTTTGCGAGTATGCAATACAGTGCTTTATTTTCTGTACTGTACTTTAGTGATGTTAAAGGTAGAAGCATGTATTATCTGGACGTTCTCAGACCTGTAATGCATGTACCGTATTCAATATTTTCCTATCCATGCCGGATATTTAGGGGAGTCTTTGTAAAAAATGTTTTGTATATGTCAGTGTTTTCGTTTGCCCGCGTTCCTGCGTCCTAGACGCATCATTTTTGCTGGGGACGCATTGGGTCAAATCAACGTGCGCAACGTTTTTGACACCAAATTGTCGTTATTACCCGATTAAATTTTTTTTTTTAACAAAGATTTACCGCACTCCAAACTTTTCGTCAGGCAGATCCGCCATCCGCCATTGTTGTTTTGGTCTCGCGCTGATCTCGGCAAACGAGATCTCGTTGCTTCGAGATGACGTCATTGTTGTGGCGGTTGTCGAGTGAAAGAGAAATATGCCTCCGAAAAAACAGTTGTTATTAGGTGCAAAGTAACAAAAAATTGGTAATTTCTTCAGTGTCGGTAATAAGTCGAAACATAATGCAGAAAGCGATAACAACGGCAATAATTTCGGCACGAAAAAAAAGGCGGAGAAATTTATCATAAGACCGCAAAGGCAAGGAAAACATGTGTTTTGAAGCGAACGATTCGACGAAGGAAAGTAAACAAAGGAATACGAGCAAGAAAATGACTTTTCTGCCAAAATGGGCTAAATTATATTCCTGGTTACGCTATGAGGAGGATGATAATGGATTGGACCTTGAGAAGGCATTACAACTGTGGCCGGACAGCAAACCACAAAGAACATATGAACTGAAATATTTGAAGTGATAACTGCTTTGTATTACCAATTAACTGTGATGATTAAAACTGCAAGAATATATAAATATTTCAGCAATATTATTTTGTATCGTGTACACTATTGTGAACTGAAAAATCTGAAGTGATAACTGCTTTGTATTACCAATTAACTGTGATGATTAAAAGTGAATGAAAATATAGATTTATATTGTATATATATGTCGCCGATTTACAATTTCAACCTCGACACTAAATTTTGGGGACCCATAGATCTCTTTTGGGACCCATAGATTTTTGAACATGCGAGTCACTTTTCACAGGTAAAATGAACACTGATATGCACTCTTTTAATGTCATATTTCTTCTGGACAAGTTTTCTATTTTGGGGTCTTTTTAGGAGGCTTGATAAACTTTTGACACAAATTTGACAGATGCTGGCAGAAGTCTTCAAAGCTGCACAAGATGCCAGTTAGGCTTGTTTCTCTGACCTTCCTGTCAACCAAGGAGCTTTTTATCGTGTATGTTTATTTCTATAATTTTTGGGGGGGCGTGAACACTCATTCCGCCCGTCACCTTACTCGAGCCGTCCACAAAAAGTTTAAATGTTGTCCTGTGACTTTTAAATTGAAGGCAAGAGAAAATAAATTGGCTTTCGAAAGAGAAATTGAGTGTGACCTCAAAATGATTACCTAACCTTGTGTAGTTTTCTTAATCCAAATGCAAATTGCATTTGCGGGTCCATTGCGAATTCTTGCAGAGTTTTCTGTTGTTGTTGTTTTTCAACTGTTATCAATCAATGTTCTAAAATGTCAAAACACAATAATGCATTTATTATCCTTTTGAAGTGAATTTAGTTATATGTGTGACTAAATTGAGATTAGATATGGTTCTTTTTACCGAGTTTTTATACTTTTTAAGATTTGAGTTAGAGGGTTCCATGTGAAGGATAAATTGGCTCAACAATGCGTTTTCTCCAAAGAGATTTAACAAACACCCTCCAAATTTAAAAAAATATATATTTCCACTGCTATTTTAGAAATATATCTACATTTCAGAGGACCTTGTGTTTGTTGCATTTTTTTTGTTCATTGTAAACTTACAAAAAATATATATTTGAAAATGCCTAAAACATGGAGAATAGAGGATATTTGTTAGCATTTGACCTGGGCAATTTTACCCCAAAATTGAAAAGACAAAATCAATTTAAAAATAAAAATTTTGTCTCAGATTACATCATCTTCAATGCCCATAGTGATGGAACGATACTTTTACTCAAAATCTCCAGATAACATGAACCCATTCATTCTTTCCTTCACACAGATCAGTCGCCCTGGTCCCTTTGAGTCAAGTCAAGTCATGTTTATTGGTATTTTATTAATCACAAAGACTCTCAAAGGGCTGGACAGACCACAGATTATTGCAAACCGCAGACTATTATGACACCATCCCCTGATCTAAAACCTACACGAGGGCAAATAACTCACAGATATTGTCAACATAAAATATAGGTTATTCATATGCTATCGACTAGAAGTGTGTTTTAAGCATAGATATAAACATTTCCACTGAGGTTGCAGATCGAATCTCAGGGGGAAGAGCATTCCACAGCACCGGGGCCAGAAAGGAGAACGTTCTTGAACCTGCAGATCTCTTCTTTGCTCTAGGGATCACTAGTAGGCTCTGGACCGGAACATAGGGGGAAATTAAATCTGAAAGATATGAGGGAGCAAGTCAATGCATGATTTTGAATACTACCAACAGAACCTTAAAATGTTAAACTAACAGGGATCCAATGCAGGTTAGCTAAAATCGGGGTCATGTGATCAAACTTTCTTGTCTTAGTTAAAAGCCTCGCTGCTGCATTTTGTACCAGCTGAAGGCTCTTGATTTTGGTATTTGGGAGACCGAGTAGTGCATTACAGTAATCGAGACGGGAGGTAACAAACGCGTGAATTATAATCTCCGCATCCGACTGAGACAGCATAGGGCGAATTTTAGCAATGTTACGAAGTTGGAAGAAAGCTGTTCTAGTAATATTCTTAACGTGTGTTTGAAAGGGTGGATCAGGGTTAAATATAACACCTACATTTTTGACTGAGTCACTCTAGGTGATATCACATTTGTCAATGTTCAGAGCAGTTTTTGAGAACAAGTCAGTCCAAAAGCATGATGTATCAACCCTCATGCTTCACAGTGGGCATGTTTTTTGGATGCAATTCAGTAATTTTTCTTCACCAAACACAAAAACATGACTTTCTAACGAAATGTTTTATTTTGGTTTATTCTGACCATAACACATTCTCCCAGTCCTCTTATGGATCATCTAAATGACGGCCCTGGATGTGTAGTGGCTTCTGCGTGTCTGACATGTCACACAGTTGAGGATTTGAGTACCTGGTGCCACATTGTGTTTCTGAGTGTAGCCTTCGTTACTGTGGTCATTCACTATGTGTGGTTCTGGGATTTTTGTTCACCGTTCTTGTTATCTTTTTGACACCACCAGGTGATCTGGCATGGGGCCCTAGATCAATGGAGATTATCAGCTGTCTTGTGTGTCTTCCATTTTCTGATAATTTCTTTGCACAAAGCGTTTTACCGATTACAGATTCAGTGTTCCCAGCCTGGTGCCAGTCTACAATTTTGTCTCTGGTCTCCTTCGACAGCTATTTGGTCTTTGATAGTGGAGATTCAAGTGTGACTGACTGAGGTGTCGTTTATACTGATAATAAGTTAAAACAGGTGCCATTCATTCAGGTATTGAGTGGAGCCTCATTACATCCATAGAAGTTAGATCTCTTGGAAAGCCAGAAGTCTTGCTTGTTTGTAGGTGACCAAATACTTATTTTCCACTCTAATTCAGAAAGGCATTCTTTAAATATCAAACAATATGGTTTTCTGGGGTTTTTCACCTTCTGTCTCTCCTGGTTGAGGTCTACCCATGTTGACAATTACAGGCCTCTGTAATATTTTCAAGTAGGATACATTGCACAATTGATGGTTGACTAAATACCTATTTACCCCACTGTATGCAGGGTTTTTGCGGGTGCTTGAAATCCTTGATAATGCTTTAATTTAAATTTTAGGTTTTTAAGGATTGAAAATTGCTAGAATTATGGGCAAAGACCTTGTAAATGGCGGACAATGTTGCCATGTTTCTAAACAAGTCTGCTTAAAAACGACACCGACACTGATCTCTGGTGGCTTTTCTTTGCCATTGCCTTTCTTATTTCCTTGTGATTAACAGCAGCTGGCATTAGTTTGTATGGCATTGTAAAAAGCATCATCGTCCCCCACGGTTCACTCCCCAGAGGACAGGTGCATGATACACCTAAACAGGCCACTGTGAAATGTATATCAGAACAAAGACTATTTATTTATGATGGACATTTATTATAGACCATGCGAAACATTAAACTGTAGCGTTTAGTAGTCTTTCACAGTGGTCAATTTTTACGTGAAGATCTTCCTGTCACGGTTGCTGTTGCGCCCAATTGGCCCCGCCCGTGTGGCGCCAGGTTCAGTGTTCTCACTCTCCGTTTGTCAGTCCGTCAATTAACCTCTGCCCTGCAAGACATGGGTTTTGACTCGGCCCTTTTTCCTGTTTGATTTTCCTGTCTGGTATTGTTCCCGTTTATTTTTGTCCTGTTTAATATCCGTTTCCAGTTTCATTCCAGTCTATTTTTGTTTATTTATTTAAGTATCCTGTTTCATTATTAATACTGTCTGTCCCGCCCTGTCCGGTATCGACTCCATCTGTCCGATATCTACTCGGGCAATTGGTATCGATCTTGTCCGCCTCTGGCTTGCTATCATTTCACAATCAGACTACTGCCTAACGTGCATGACTCCCTATTTCCCGTAAAATAAAAGGCTTGTGTGAGAAACGTCACGCGTTTGGGTCCTGATCTTTTTCTGGTTCATGACACTTCCTGGACCTGAAAATGGGAGCTAAATATTGATTTTTACCCAAAACCTATATGGTAAGAGATTTGTCCGAAAAACAAATACACACGGCTTACCTATGTATTGATACATGTGCACGCCAAATTATTTTTTGGCCCTGTAAAATACATGATTCACACCAGTTTTTGTTTTGTTTTGATGCTACTGGAGAAAATGCAAAATTGGCTTTGAAAGACTTTAATATGTACTTGAATTTGGCTATGGAAAAGATGTGTATGGAACTCTATAACAAAAACAAAATTCGGTGATAACATTAAATTTAAAAAAGCGAGAATGGTACAAGTCCTTCAAAGGTACTCCATTATCATCACTCCGACAACTTGCAATCTTTACAGGCGTTGAACTGTAAAGACCACTCCTTTTGATGTTGTCTTTCAGTATATTCCAGTCAACTTCCGAGATGGTATTGGCTGAAAGTAGATATTTATTCTTACCTCTGGTGTCTTTTGAAAACAAAATGAAGAGACGATCTACTTCTGGTAATTAGAGTGAAGTTTTTGACTCAATGATGATAGCCAATCTGCATTTTTATGCAAGTACTTTCTGACCTCTTCGAAATGAAGAGCTTCTTCTTGCTTATTAAAGAGAAGAGCTACCAGTTTGAATAATACCTCTGAATCAACAAGTGTGCGTGAATTATCTATAATTATGTCATCTATAATGAATAATGAATCCGTGCTAATGGTTTCTCACATAAATACAGTGGCAGTCCATGCTTTTCATACCTCGGCCTTCAGCGGTGTCCTACTTAGTGCGGCTTGAATAAATACCCATCATAATACCGTCATTTATGGAGAAATCCTACACAGAATCAAACGTTTGCACTACTGTGTTGCATCACCTTAATCGTGTACAACAGAGGCTATTTTCCATTTTAATTTAGGTTTCCTGTGTTTTTCAGTGTAACCATTTAAGTGTTGAATTTGATTCATTTCCCCCCGAATCAAACAACAAAAACAAACTAAAAGGCCATACAGCATCAACTCTTTTTAGTGAGCCAAGCCGAAAAAGATTCTTTAAAAATAATCGGAATTGCCATCTCTTCAACAGACCATTTGCTTTTTAGTCAAGTCAAGTCAAGTCACATTTATTTATATAGCCCTTAATCACAAAAATGTTTCAAAGGACTGCACAGGATTACAATGACACAATTACTTGATCTTACACCAATATGCGGGCAAGGAACAACTCAAAACCTCAGCGTGAGGAAAAAGAGAAACCTTGAGAAAGATGACCAGGGTGAATCACAATTAGCATTACTATACACAAGCATAGTAAACACTAGGTAACATGTTGAAAATTTGTTCGGAAAGTGCATGACAGCTGCGACGCCCCCAGCCTGTAAACTAGTCCAGAAAGCCCATGACGGCCACGACGCAGTTTCCCATCTCTGCCAGCTGGTCCGTGCAGGCGTTCACATGCTTCAGGTCAAACGCTGGTCCGCTGACTCATCTCCAAATCGCCCTTCCCCTTTGTATCACCACCAGGCAGGCAGTCGGAAAAAGACAGGACAATACAGAATATGAGGTGAGCATCAATCATAAGCTTTGGAATAGAAGTTTGTCTTAGCCTCGATTTAAAAACTTCCATTGAAGTTGCAGATCTTATCTCCGGAGGCAGAGCATTCCATAACACCGGGGCCCGGATGGAGAACGCTCTCGAGCCTGCTTTCTAAAGGATAAAAGTGAACCCCAGCCAAAGACGAGTTTTGCATTTAGAGTGCATGTGTCAAGTGGCGGTTTTCCTCGCTAGCTCTGCACAGCTAAAGAATTTAGCGCCCGACCGCGAAAACTATCAAACATGTTTGATACTCAGCGCCATTTCCTCCAAAAGCTGCCCTTGCACACTTGACGCAAGAAGCAAAATGACAATTGCCAGTGGCGTCGTGCGTGGTTGGCGTTAGGTATCCTGTAAATGTTTTTTTTTTGACGAATAATTTCTGTAAAGTTAAATTATAATTTAAAAAATTATCTTGCTACTATTTCCCTATTTATTGGTCATCTGACATATGATTGGTTGATTGTCTTTTATGCAGATAAACCATCATATTACCTCTTGTCCGGCCGAGTTTAAAGTTGATGTTGTTTAGTTTAGTTTTTTTTTTTTTTTTGCCTACATGTCTATTTCCAGGGTTGGGTAGGGTTACTTTAACTGGATTACTTTCAATTACTTTTGGATTACTCCAATACCAAATATGCTAATAAAAGACAAAAGAAACTAAATATGAATACAATTACTTAATTTTGTGCAGGCTTGGGGAGTAACGGAATACATGGAACGGCAAAAATGATGTTGGCAAGCTGTTTGGATTTATTTTCATTTTGTTTCTGTCGCATTTTATGTTAGTTTTGCCGGAGATCAAAGAGATCAAAGCCAGGAGAGAAAGCTTACCACGTGTTGTGAGTCATCATTTTATTCATATTTAGTTTCTTTTGTCTTTTATTAGCAGATTTTGTAATTGTGGCCTGTGCAGTCATTAGATATTTTGTGATAAAGGGCTCAAAATGGGACTTGACTTGACTTTCTATGGAGCCTGATTTAGGCAAAGATATCAATTTGGCCCCAAAAAGTGAGTGTTGAACTATGTTATTAGTTTGACGATATACTATCATTGTATTTTTGCTATTTTTTCCTTGCCTGGCCATATTGAACATTAAAGATGCGTTCTGAATGTTCCAAACTATCCACCTTATATTGGATAATATTTTTTTCGTCGTGTGGACGTGATTAAAAAATAAAAATGTAGCGTAGAAATGTTTTTACCTTTCTTTTACATGTAGAGAAGTCTTACTTTGTCAGCCTTTTTATGCTTCTGTGGGATCAACACTTTTTCTTTAGATGATGGCTTTTAGAGAAACTCATATTTAATGTAGGTTTGTTAAACTTTTTACTTAGGTGTACAACCTAGACTGCAACGTTATTGATGCACAGACTGACACAGGCAGAAAAGGGGCGGGGGGATTGTTTAGCCAATCAAGATGCAGAAGAGTCTTCAGCTGATACAAAATGCCGCAGCGAGGCTTTGAACTAGGACAAAAAAGTCCGATCACATCACCCCAATTTTGGCTAACCTGCATTGGCTCCCTGTTAGCCTAAGATGTGATTTCAAGGTTCTCTTATTATTATACAAAATCATACATGGACTTTCCCCCTCATATCTTTCAGATCTGATTTCCCCTTATGTTCTGGCCCGAAGCCTTCGTTCTGAGAGCGCCGGTCTTCTGGTGATCCAAGAGCCAAGAAGTGTTTCGCAGGTTCGAGAGCGTTCTCCATCCGGGAACCGGTGCTGTGGAATGCTCTTCCCCCTGAGATCCGATCTGCAACCTCAGTGGAAATGTTTAAATCTAAGCTTAAAACTCACTTCTACTCTATAGCATATGAATAACCTAAACTGCTTATGTGTAATAACCTGCGAAGCCCTTTGAGACTCTTTGTGATTAAGGGCTATACAAATAAAAATGACTTGACTTGACTTGACAATAATAGTCCCCAAAGTAGCGAAACCGCAAAAAGTAAACCGCAGTAGAGCAAGAGATTACTGTTTTATTTGTCATTTACTTACTGTGCACAGATTTCTGCACTGTTAAAAACTCAACACACGACATGATTAATGTGAAAAGGGTTTTGTCAAGGGATCAAGATAAGCTCCAGCTTTTTCCTGTCAGCCCTTTTTTTCCTTCTGTTTTGTCAAGTACTTATCAAAGCTGTTGATCTTAAACACACTAAAACCTTGTATATAATGATCAAAAGTGAAAAGGTCAATCAATCAATCAAAACACTGGAAGGAGCTGTAGTCCTATTGTACTTGAAGTATATCAGCTTTTATTATAAATTTATATTTTCAATGCAGGCTACAGGTTCAGACCAATGTCCGGAACGTAAAGCAAAGGAACAAAGTTCAGCCTGATGTCAAGAAACCATGAAACTAAGCAGACAACAGAAGTTGTGGTTTGCTGTTGCCCTATACAACGCCTCAAAAACAAACTGAAGTTTTGAAAATTAGCTGATAACACACAAATGTGCGAACAGGTAGCAAACGGAAAACTGAAGTTGCGGTTTCCTGTTGACCTTTACAACGCCTCAAAAAATGTATAAAATCCCGCTTCAAAATGGCATAGATAGACCGTTGCTAAGAGTGTCCCATTGAAGACTTTTATTTCGGTGGTCTTAAGAATATCAAACTTTTCGAGAAGCATTTAATCTCCAGCCTCTTAATTTACCAACATTCTCCTCACCTGAAATTCAACAAACAAGGACAAGATTAGAATCCACTATCCTTCTTCAGAGCGCAAAATAACAAATAGAGATAATATAAAGCAAAGAGAAAAGGGAATATAGAGAATACTTGTAAAAAAAGTTTATATTTAAAAAAAAACATTTATAATGCACATGCTTTTTATTTTTATTATGATAATGATGCCTTCATATATCATTTATGCAGCACTGGCTTTAACAACCCGCCACTGCATAAATTATATATGAGGATTTATCATGGCCTATGGTATATCAACAAGCAGCACTTCATGCATACGAATGCTGATAGGCTTTCCAGTTACTTAGTCAAATTACTTCTTAAGTAGAATAATCAATCAGTTATTTATTTGGCTCACATTTTTAAAGGATCACACGCTTTTGCAAGGAAAGTGTATCACTCATTCTTATGAAGCAGTGTTATCTTAATTAAACCATAATAAATAAAAAAGAAATATACAAATGGTGATGCATACAGGGACACTGTGCTTCTTACCATCAACAATTACAGTATTTAATTTAAAATGTGTAAACTTGCAGAACATTGGTTTGGAAACAATCCAGAACTTGACCAGTTATTATCGAGCAGGAGATTAAATTCCGGACTATAAACCGCTACTTTTTCCCCAAACTTTCAACTCTGCGGCTTATTCAGTGATGCAGCCAATTTATGTAATTTTTCTAACGGCCGCCAGCGGCGCTCGAGTACAAAAGGTAAGATTTAGACCGGTGGAATATATGCGCCGAGGAAGACTGCAACTTCTTAGCTTGTGCACAAATCAAATTAGCGTAGAGATATCCTCATCATGCAAATTGCAAAAAGAAAGGCACATGACGCAACTTTCAAGCTAAACGCAATCGAGCATTTCGATAAAGAAGGAAACAGAGCTACCGCACGTAAACTTTACTTTGCGAGCGTGTTGCTAGCGTGTTTTTGAATAAGGGAACGTGGGACGACGTCTATATGACAAAGTCTCTTTCCCATGCTGAAGGAAGACAACTTTGATGACGTCAGTTATATGGAGGAAGATGACGACGGTTTACCGTGGTTTCTACATATGCGGTATGTTTTTTAAACAGCCCCGTTTACTGTGTGGCGAGCGTGTTGCTAGTAGCTTTTTGCTATCCTTCACAGGCACGGTTTGGGATGAAAGTTATAATATTATTATTAAAGCTTTGAAAACTTTCTCGGTGTACCGTCTTTCTTTGTAAATATATGTAACTATGTATAATATGTATTTGCAACTGTATATTTTTGTAATGTATTTATTTGAGACACTTATTCTGATATGTTTTGCACAGGCAAATGAGAAAGAAGGGGCAGGGCAAACGCGGGCTGACGGGAAGTGGAGTAGAGGTGAGACATGTTTGTGGACGCGGCCGACAATAGTGGATATATATGTTTCCCACCCTTACCTTTGGAAATATACACCTTTTTCCTTGGATTACTTTCAATGTGGGCGCATGCGGCTAATATACCGGTGCGGCTTGTGTATGTACAAAATCGGTTTTCCTCCCGAAATGTGATAGGTGAGGCTTATAATCAGGTGCGCTTTATAGTCCGGAATTTACGGTACTTCTTTTTTTAAGCCATTAGTAAATATTTAACAAACTTCTGAAAACAAGGGAAAAGTAGCAATCAATCCAATTTTAAAAGACCCAAAAAGGGTCAGGCATTAAATACAATATAAAAAAGTAATAAGGGCAATGAGTGATTAATGATAAACTTAAGGAAAAAATTAACCTGGAAGGCCGGAGTAATTTTTGTAAATATTTACAAAAAAGCCACTGCCTAGTAAAATTCTCCCTCGATCAACATAAAAATACAATTTAACTTTACTTGCAAGTATCTAAAATACACAGCAAAGCATCCCAATGGCATGAGATGAGCCAATGAAAAGATAAAAATCTATGGAATAACCTTAAATGGGTTTGATAAAAGAACCTGTCTTGTAACTTTGATAAGAAAACATCGGCGGGGATTGTCTCAAACGTCAGACGATTATGTAACAGAAAGTAGAATTAAATGTATCAAATAATGAAACAATCAATAGATATTATTTCACATCATCAATTTTTTTTAAAAATGCAACTGCTCAAAGATGATGTAGCAATGAGAGAGGTATGCTTTGTGGTAAAGTTCCGGAATGGCACCCTTTGTCATGATTACTGATGTGATTCACCTGTGCCCGCTCATTTGGCGGTTCTGATTGGCTCCCTGTCCCTATTTAAACCCTGTCCTGTTACTCCCTTGTTGTCGGTCCGTCTGCGAACCTCTGTCTATACATGGCAAGCCTTTTTCAACCCTGACTCACGCCTGTCCCATTTTTGCTCCCATTTGTCCCTGGCTACGACCTTTTTGATCCCGACCACGTTTGCTCTCCCGTCCCGGCTTACGACCCTTTTTTGATCCCGACTACGTCTGCCCTCCCGTCCTGGCTCGCTACGGAAGATCCACTTCCGTGTTCGAATCACAATCCGAGTGCAAGAACAACTTGCTTCCCGCGATCAGCGAACACTGGATCATGGGTGCAGCCCTTCCTCTTTTCTTTCAATAAAACTTGTGGTAAACTTCACGCAATTGGGTCCTGTTTCTGTTCTGGTTCTGACACCCTTATGGGAAAATGTTGAAGAATGTATGGAAAAAGGGTTGAAATGTCTATGTCTTCTTGGAGACATAACTGTAGTGCCCCACTTGGATAAATCATCTTTCAAAGTACTGTTATATTTGGCCCTTTTACAAACTTCAAATCAAAAGCTCAAATTTAGCTGAGTGACCCTTATGGCCACTCAAACATGGGAATTGTTTGAGTACATCTCTCAGATATTAGATAGAAGACTTAAGCTATGCTGTTTGGTCCCTGTGAATTATCCTTGTTTGGCTTATTCCTATTTAAAAAAGAAAACATAGGAGTTACACTGAGTTACACATTGGCACAAGGAGGAGGCTGAGTCGTGACCTCCTGTGTGGGTAGGCGGCCAAGACAGTAATAGAATAGAATAGAATAGAATAGAATTTACTTTTATTGTCATTCTTTGTAACAATGCACACAGAACGAAATGTCGATACAACTGACCCGTACAGTTAAACTGTAGCGAGCCGAGTAAAGTCCAGGCCCTCTGATAAGACAGACTTTCCTCTGTGTTATGCTGAGGGCGGCTCCAGAACTGTGTACTCCGTCTTTCCATAATCCAGTAAATAGTAAAAAGCGAATTTGCCGTGTCCTGATTATTATTTTTAGTGGAGTTATTATCTAAGATGAAAGAGTTCAGTACTAAAGACTGGACTCATTACCCGCGCTTGGGTATTTTTAAGACATTGGAATCTATTAGAGAGCCCAGTCTCACATTTTTTGGGAAAGAAACTAATGATGAACGCAACTCCTGGTGGGGAGAGTGGGACTAATTAGGGATGGGATGACATCAGGAACTTCTTATCTCAGCCACCATCTGTATGCCTCAACACCACTCTCCTTGTTAAGTGTAGTGTTTTTTTTCTTTTTTACGTGATATTGAACTTCTCTTTTGCCTGTGCGGCTTTGAGTTTGTTTGGTGTTAGATTTTTAATTTTCGTTTTTGTATGGAAAACTGTAAAAAACTCTAAAAATTGGGAATTATATAAAAAAACATATAATGCCAAAAATACATTGTTTTTAAATATACTTCATAAAGAATAAATAAAAGGAAAAATGTCCACGACAACAATAGTCGCGTTTTGATCCAGTTTCCGGTAGCGTAGAAGAAATGAAATAAAATGAAATGCATTTATATAGCGCTTTTCAAGTCAAGACTTCCCAAAGCGCTTTACAGTGTGCTTCACATTTCCCAATAGCGGCCGTGCAGCCATGTAAGGCGCTAACCTGCATGTTGGGGATATTAGGGGTTCAGTGTCTTACCCAAGAACACTTCGACATGTAACACGGAGGAGCCGGGATTCGAACTGCGATCTCTTGATCCCCAGATGAGCACTCTATCTCCTGAGCTAATGCCGCCCTAGAAGAGTTCATTCAGCCTTTAGGTTTTTCCTTAACCAGGTCGAATTCTCTAGTGGTGGAGGACAGGGGCCGGTCACACAGCCGTTTGCGGCTGAATCACGGCTAAAATTTTGCGGTGTTTTTTTGCCCGTGGTTGCCCGCGATGGAAAATGCGCAAAATTGGCCAACCCGCTGTTCATCGGTGGTATGCCCGCAAAACAGATGCAAAGAATGTGCTCGGCAAATCGCGCTGTATATACGCGGAGAAAGGCGTTTGACCGTCACACGCGTAACACGCTAATTTCACGTAATAACACCGCGATACAGGCGCAGAACATGCTATTACCATGCTTCACCCACGATTACCCGCTGAAATTTCCCGTCCTACCCATGTGTAACCACGCCCTGGCCGCGGCCAGAGCACGTCGTTCCGCTTCATTTCCGCGTCATTACCTCGTGTGCCGCCCGCGGTTAACACGTGCTCAAAGTTTTGAGCAGCTCAAAACTTTTTCGCGCGGCCAACCGCGTGTGAATTTCCGACCGCGAGTAAAGCACTGCTGTATCTCGTCTATATGGCGGTCTCAAAGCGTCCAACAACGCCCAACAGCGTCTGCTTCACGGCTAAAAATTTCTGGCCGTGGTTCAGCCTCGATACGCCCGTGAAAGGCTGTGTACCCGCGCTCTATAGAATTGAGCAGCGCAAAACTTTTTTCGCGCTGCCACAGCGTCCAATAGCGTCCGCCTCACAGGCAGAAATTTCTGGCCGTGATCCAACCGCAAACGGCTGTGTGACCGGCCCCACAGGTCATTATCAAGCAAGTGAACTGTTGTCCATGCAAATTGCAGCAGCGTTGGCCAGGACACTGCCCAGAAGGGCTGGATTAGTGTCCATGGGTGTGCCTGTGGCCTTTATTGGAGTCAACGACTTCCACACACAGACCATGGCTGTGAAAGACTGGCACGGCTGAGGTTTTCTCAATCCTTGATGAGAAGATCATGGGAGCAGACACTCCTGCCGACCTTAAGTAGACCTGCCGCGTGCTGTCCATTTGTGACGGTATTGCCTGGGTGTACGGTCTGAGAGATGTCAAGGCAAAAGAGATGGCGGAGTTCTCGTCTGGACTCAAAGGAATGTCTCTGAACTTGGAGCCCGACAACGTTGGCGTGGTGGTTTTTGGTGACGACAAGCCCATCAATGAAGGCAACATCGTGAAGAGGACCGGCGCCATTGTCAACGTACCTATCGGCAAGGAATGCCATTGATGGGAAAAGGTCCTTTAGGTTCCATAACATGTCTTTAATGCCCCAGATAAGCAGGTAGTTGCCTTGCATGGCTGACACTGCTATTGGTATGTGAGTGTGTGTAAAATGGGTAAGTGTGAAGCAAATTGTATTGCGCTTTGGGATGTCTTCAGTGACTTGAAAAGCGCTATACAACTGCAGAACATTCACAATGGGTTTATCAGGCCTGACTTGTATCAATTAAGTATTCGAACGACCATAGGGTTTGTTTGATTCAAATAAAGCGGGATGTTACACCCTTTTTGGATCTATTTTTAACTGCGACCATTTTGTTACCTGCTTTTGATTCAAAGGGGTTTCATTGGTGCTCAGGGTTCATCACGGCTCTGCTCCCCAATGTCACATGACATAACTCAGAAATCAAAGTAGCTGTGTTTGCGATTAAAATGGAAAAGTAAAAAGCCGAAATTAATTAAGGGTCTTAATCTTGAGCCTTCCTTTCAAATTATCAAAGGCCTCTACAGCCCTGAGTGCCTTCACAGGTCGATAAGGTTAAAGCACATCAGTGAGCTCAAAGTAAACCACAAAGGGGTTAATACATTGGTACATCCCAATCAATCCTGAAACACACTGTGAGCTATTGCACGACCTGTAAAAGCCTTCACTCTTTATATATTTTGTCATTTCTTTTTCCTTTTTTTTTCTTCTTTGACTTTGGTCTTTCGATGTCTTGTGAGTAGAAAAGCCTCTTAATTCACATTTGAAAGATTCAGTGTTTCTGTCATTATTACATCAGGAGACAAAAGAATGCATTAGCATGTCTGGCTTCTTCACAGAAAGAGCCTGATTCCAATTCAGCTTTTCGCTTCATTATTGTGCGTGTTCCAAATAAACTTGGAATAAAATATTGATGCCAGCAAAAGAGTGCTAACTGTCCCTACTGTTGCCAATCTCTAATAGTTATTACATTTGCTTTGTTTGATTATCCACTTGCATTTCACTTCCTGAAATTTCTGGATTTTGGATCCCAGGCTATAGATTAATTAACATGTTGTGTTTGGACTAGTGCTCATTACATTGATTGAGATCTAATTGTGGAACATTGCGTAACTTTAGAAAATTAGCCTATCATATTCAACTTCTCACTTGATTGATATAAAGGGCAGCCAGTTCAATGAAAGTCTCATCTCATCTTATCTCATCAGCTGCACTGCTTATCCTCAGTAGGGTCGCGGGGGGTGCTGGAGCCCATCCCAGCAATCATCGGGCAGTGGGCAGGGGACACCATGAACTGGTTGCCAGCCAATTGCAGGGCACACAGAGACAGATAACTCACTCGCTCAGTCACACCTAGGGACAATTTGGACCAGCCAATCCACCTGAAATGCATGTCTTTGGAATGTGGGAGGAAACTGGAGTGCCCGGAGGAAACCCACGCAAGCACGGGGAGAACATACAAACTCCGCACAGTAAGGCCGGGAGCTGGATTCGAACCCACGCCGGAGGTTTCCACGACCTCAGAACTGTGCCGCACACGCGCTAACCACTGCGCCGCCGTGCTGCCAATGAAAGTAGAATCTTGAAAAATCTACAGCGTTGGTGCGGGATATCCTTGAAAATTTTTGAATTTTGTTGTTTTGTCTTCAAGGTTTGAAAAGTGCTTGAGTGTTAGGGAAAAAAACACTGGACCGTGAGTACACTAAGATCAAACATCTAGTTGGATCCGCCCATCTCTGTCTGTCCCTCACCCCGTCATAACCCCCCCACCTCCGGAGGAAAACAAAGCCTATACAACAAGAACAGTAGAAACATCTTCTTGTTCCTTTATCTCTTTGTTTTCCTTATATCCTCACTGTAAAATGTGGACCTGGAGTGCCACGTCCAATTTCGTTGTCACAATCTATCCCATGTTGTAAGAATGACAATTAAGGTATATTCTATTCGATTCTATTCTATTCTATTCTATTCTATTCTTAGTGCTTATCTAGTCAAAGATTGAACACTTGCAAACAATTAGCTTGGGTTGCTTACACTTAGGGCAGCACGGCGGCGCGGTGGTTAGCACGTGTGCGACACAGTTCTGAGGTCATGGGCTCAAATCCAGCTATCAACCTTCCTGTGTGGAGTTTGCATGTTCTCCCCGTGCTTGCGTGGGTTTCCTTCGGGCACTCCGGTTCCCTCCCACATTCCAAAAAAAACATGCATGTCAGGTGTATTGGCCGGTCCAAATTGTCCCTAGGTGTGAATGAGCGTGCGAATTGTCTGTCCCTGTGTACCCTGCGATTGGCTGGCAACTAGTTCAGGGTGTCCCCTGCCCACTGCCCAAAGATGGCTGGGATGGGCTCCAGCACCCCCACGACCCTACTGAGGATAAGCGGTACAGATAATAGATGGATGGATGCTTACACTTAAAACATACAAACTGAAACAAAATATAGACTTTGCCTCTTCGGACGGGTGCCAGTAAATAAAGGGACCGTATGTATAATCAGTATTGAGTCGTCTGACTGAAAATGAGTGCTACAAAGTATCAAAATGGATACAGACTATAGGGACATTAAGTGACCAATTGGCAATAGTTTTCTGTTCATTTGTTTTCCCAACCTTTTGGTTTTCCGGGTTCCCGTAGCAAAAATATGGCAGACAAGTATGTCTGCTCTCTCTAGGTGAGGCTAATGTTAAGTAAAATGAAAGCAAATTTCTTGAGATACAATTATTTTTAGAAATGCAGGTTTACTGTATATCACAGTTCATTGTATTTTTGCATACTTTTCAAATCAATTTTTCTTTTACTCATTTAGGTTTGTTTTTACCACTAGGCATTGCTAATAATTCGCTTTATCGAATTGTTTTGTGACACATTTTCTGGCATCTAGCGATAACAGGTTACTTTACATTTGACTACGCTGTTTTGGAAAAATAGCGTTGAGTGTATTTACACGTTTGAAAGTACCGTAAATTCCGGACTATAAGCCGCTACTTTTTTCCCAAACTTTCAACCCTGCGGCTTATTCAGTGATGCGGCCAATTTATGTCATATTTCTAACGGCCGCCAGCGGCGCTCGAGTACAAAAGGTAAGATTTAGACGGGTGGAATATATGCGCCGAGGAAGACTGCAACTTCTTAGCTTGTGCACAAATTAAATTAGCGTAGACATATCCTCATCATGCAAATTGCAAAAAGAAAGGCACATGACGCAACTTTCAAGCTGAACGCAATCGAGCAGTCCGATAAAGAAGGAAGCAGCACGTAAACTTTACTTTGCGAGCGTGTTTTTGAATAAGGGAGCGTGGGACGACGTCTATATGACAAAGTTTCTTTCCCATACTAAAGGAAGACGACTTTGATGACGTCAGTTATAAGGAGGAAGATGAGGACGGTTTACCGTGGTTTTTTTTACATGTACGGTATGTTTTTTATCAAGCCCGTTTGCTGTGTCGCGAGCGTGTTGCTAGTAGTGTTTTGCTACCCTTCACAGGCACGGTTTGGGATGAAAGTTATAATATTATTATTAAAGCTTTGAAAACTCTCTCGTTGTACCGTCTTTCTTTGTAAATATGTGTAACCATGTATAATATGTATTTGCAACTGTATATGTTTGTAATATTTTAGAAACTTATTCTGATATGTTTTGCACGAGGAAATGAGAAAGATGGGGTGGGGCAACCGCGGGCTGACGGGAAGTGGAGTAAAGGTGAGACGTGTTTGTGGACGCGGCCGACAATAGTGGATATATATTTTTCCCACCCTTACCTTTGGAAATCTACACTTTTTCCTTGGATTACTTTCAACGGGCACCTGGACTCTGCAGGTCTGCATCAAACCTTAAGTACCGGTATAATTTTCCGTTCATGTGATGTGATTTTTGGACTGTGCGTTGCATTTTCTCAATGTGGGCGCATGCAGCTAATAAACAGGTGCGGCTTGTGTATGTACACAATCGGTTTTCCTCCCGAAATGTGGTGGGTGCGGCTTATAATCAGGTGCGCTCTATAGTTCTGAATTTACGGTAATAACATTGCGTTTTTGTGGTTGACAGAACATTTTGTCTTAGTCATTTTGTGAGTAGCTCACATGCTAAAGTTTAAACAACCTTGGACTAGACATATTATTTGGTCAAGAACATTTTGGGTTCACTTCCCTTTTCATTGTTTCATGACCTTATACTTAAACATTGCAAGAGTTTTCAGTTAGTAGGCCTAATCTTTGTAATATTTACATGAGCTACATGAAATACTTTTTCACTTCATCATAATTAGAAACGGAAGCTTCTATCGCATGGCTTGTAATGCATCGATAAGAATCAGGACTGTCCTTATTGTCATTGATAACAACGTAGTGAAACATGTGGCTCTCCAAGATAAACTTGTAATAAAGACTTAAAAGAGACAAATAAGATAAGATTGTTAGGATAAATAGGCAACAATATTTACAAGCTAAAACTTGGGGGCTGACCAAATTGGGTAGTGCATTGTCATGGTAATGCAATGAAATATAGTGCAGCAACACATTTCCAAATAAGTCAATAAATTAGAAATAATGAATATCCATTTTTTTATACATTGGACAAATCTTATTCACAGTCTTGCACGCTTGTTTAGGGTGGTGATGGCCTTTGGGAAGAAACTGTCTCCGAGCCTGGCCTGCTAGTCCTTGTTTTAAGGGACCTGTAGTGCCTACCAGACAGGTAATAGAGACCGAATCAGCCGGTAAAATTAAATTGACTTGAGGCGTAAATGTTGAATCGATCGGTTGGTCCAGTGAAGGTTTACGCCTGCTTTAACTCCAGCTTTGACAGAGCAACATAAAGCGACCAAGGTGAAAGAAAGGTGGTGCTGATACGTTGCGTGCTGAGAGATTTAGAAAACTCACGTAGATCGCTTAAGATTGCTCAAAAGCTTAAAGCCTTGGAATTTGCTTTAACGTCAACATTTTCTATGACAGCGCTCCAGAAACGGTAGGTTGAAGGTGAATCATAAAGCATAGTAATGTCCAAGGTTTAAATAGCAATGCCTGGATGATGGATGTAAAGCTTTATTAGACGATTGATTCATTCGCAAACCTGGCCAACGCCTGATAAAAATAATCAGTGTTTCAGGGTGGGAAGTGTCTGACGACCAGTAAATAAATTATTCAGCTTGAATCATAATATATTTTCTAAGGTTAAAACAAAAAAAAAAAACATGTTTTGACGTGTTGTATTGGTTACAATTCAGATTGGAGCAAATCCAATCTTTCCGTTCATAAATATACAGATGCTGCCCTACTTACGAACAAGATACGTTCTGGACGATCGTTAGTAAGTTGAATTTGTTCGTAGGTTGCTTCAGTGCTATATTTTGTATGTTTAAGGTTTATATAAATATGTTTAAGTCAACTCAAGTCATGTTTATTTGTGACACACTTAATCACAAACAGTCTCAAAGGGCTGCACAGACCACAGATTATTGCAAACCACAGACTATCGTTACACCATCCCCTGATCTAAAACCTACGTGAGGGCAAGGAAAAACTCAAAAACCTCAACATGAGGAAAATGAAGGAACCTTGAGAAGGGACCGCACATGAGGTCCCCTTTCCACGATTTCCAGGCTGCAATGGATGTTGCAATAACATATAATACACGGATATTGTCAACATAAAATATCGGTTATTCATATGCCATAGAATAGAAGTGTGTTTTAAGCCTGGATATAAACATTTTCACTGTGGTTTCAGATGGAATCTCAGGGGGAAGAGCAATCCACAGCACAGAATGGAGAACGCTCTAGAACCTGCGATCTCTTCTTGGCTCTTGGGATCACTAGTAGACCAGCATTTTCAGAGCGAAGGCTCCAGACCAGAACATAGGGGGGAATTCAATCTGAAAGAAATGAGTTTCAAAAGAGGCGCAAGACATGTTTTCACAGTTTTGTGTGCTTGTTTAGGGTGGTGATGGCCCTTGGAAAGAAGCTGTCTCTTATTTTAAGAGACCTCTAGCGCCCACCAGAGGGCATTAGGTCAAAGAGGTGGTGGCTGGGGTTGGAAGTGTCTTTCATAATGTAGATGGCTCAGCTAACGTATCACAAGCCGGCAATGTCCTCCAGACCGGGCAGAGAGCCTGAGCTTATAGTGTTTGTTCTATGGTTTCAGTGTATTTAATTGTATAATCATTATAAAAAAATAAAGGTTTCTACTTCACAGTTTTGCCCATCACAGTTTGGAACGTAACCTCCACAATAAAAGAGGGTTCACTCCAACTATTCATAGTCTTGAGAGGGAGTCATACGCTATCGAATTGTAAGATCACTGAGTCGAACTGAATCAAAACCTTCCTTTTAATTGAAACGTCCTTGAATCGTTACACACCATCAAATAACCTTTTCTGGAGACATTTATAAATCTATAGGGACATATAATGAGAAACCCAACAAAAAACCGAAGTGAGTACTCATGGAAGTGTGTTTCCAGCTTGAAGAGTAATCATCACTCACCGTCAAATACGTACTTGTTTCATTGAAAACCGATGAATTGATTCAGCCGATTCCAATACAGTGTTGACAAAATGATGATGAGAGTACATAAACAACAGACTTATTGTGATCTGCTTGTGGACTTATATGGAGGGACGCAGGAAACAAGGCCAGCATGCTCAAAATGCTTAATAAAAACAAAAAATACAGGTACAAAGTAACAGACCAACAAGAAAAACTACAACAAATAGCAAGATGCCCAAAACAGACACAAGAAACAAAAACTAAACCTCCCGTGACAAAAACAATAGAAAGTACCGGACAGCCTATGCTGTCGGAGCTGTCGATATAAGGGCGAGGTGTGCGCAGTACCGCCACTCCCCTCGTTTGTGCTCCCTGCAAGATGGAGGCACGCCAGATCCTGACAGGACTGCGCATTAAAATGTAGTTCAGCTTGAATACATTTACAGAATCGTATTGATAGAGGAAAAATGACTTCAACTCTATGTTATTCTTTTCTATTTCCATTTCATAAAGAAAAATGCCTCCTGCTTTGGATGAAATTATTCCCAAACCTCTGTGCCTTGACTAAACATTTCTCGAGTTATTCTCGCCTGCTGTGGCTCCATTATTGAAACTTGAACCCACGAGATCTTTTTCTCATTACATTCAGAGCACAGCAGATGTCTTCTCCAAATATGTGAACATATTTCCATTGTTGTCACTTATTTGCCAGACACCTTTTTCCGAGACGTTGAAACGTGGCTCTGACACAAGGATACATTTTTCAAAGGATTAAACACAACCCTAAATCAATAAAAATAAAGATTCCCTTTCCAGGAACTATATTTGTATTAGATTCATTTTACTCAACAAATAGAAAATGTCTTTTCTCACGGCTAGTTGGAATCTCCTATAAGGCACAATTCCAAATGCTTTAAATGCTTTAGTCGATCCAAAACATATCCTGCCCAAATTCCCTCAACACATATAAAGAAGGTTCAATGCAGCCCTGCTATTTGTACAGTGAACAAATCGAAATGTATCTTGTGTTTTCCACCAATCTCAGCCATGTTGCTACTTCCTGGTTAGATCCCAATCATACTTTCTATCAGTGTCTGAAATTGTCGAGTTTATAAAAATATAAACCCATTGCTGACCATAGTATTCAGGTAGAGGCAGGAAAAATAGGGTTTTTACTACTGCGCATGTAGGAGATCGACCCGCCAGCCGGCTTGTTCAGCTGACCGGATCTTTCTGACCACATCCGGTTCAGTAGGCGTATTTATTGAAAATCACGCATGCGCAGTAAATAAATGGAGTCGCGCATGCGTGTTTTATTACAAACAATGGAAATAGACTGAAAACATGGATCTTTGAAACGTGACTATGTGTGTCTGTGTGTGTGTGATGATTACTTGTACAGTGGAACCTCGGTTCTAGACCGTAATCCGTTCCAGAACCCTGTTCGAAAACCGATTTGTTCGATCACCAAAATCATTTTTCCCATTAAAAATAATGCAAATAGTTTTAATCCGTTCCAACACCCTGAATGTTTACCATGAATGTTTAACGTAAACTTAAAGCTAACCCAGGCTAATCGTACGTTCGCGCTATCGTAGTCTTCCGTACGCAAGATTACGCTAACATGAACGTGTAAAAATAAAACAGAAAGGATAAAGAAAAGAATTATAAATAGGATTTCTTACTTTTGTGGTGGTCAGCAGAAGGAGCAGGTGGACAGTGGGGAGGAAAATTATTGTTTGAAAGGATGTTCTTTTCTCTTAAAATACCAATCTATTGACACTTGCTTCTGCCTTCTTTTTAGCACTTTTCTAAAGTGATTCATGACAGGCATAATTAGGGGCTAAAACACTTTGTACACCTATAATAAAAGCAAAAGCAAAACGAAGCACGTCCGCACGCGATAACAGTTGGTCAGGAAAAGAGCGATCTACACCCGTACGCCGCTCAGCATCGCACCCTAGCGTACGCACTCACACATTACCGGCGTTCGAACTCCGATTTTTTGACCGAACAGCGAAGCAAGAATTTCTCGAAATTCTTGGTCGGACTCCAATTTGTTTGAAGTGAGAGGCGTTCGAAAACCGAGGTTCCACTGTATAGTAAAAATAAAAAAAACAGGTTAAACAAGTTAATTTCATAGCAGTCTGAGAAATACACAATAACTAAAAGTAGCTTACTTTACAGAAATAACGTCTGCCAAACAACTTTTTCAAGAAAAAAATAATCGTTCTTATTTTTTTCTTTTTTTCTTTTTTTTCAAGTTAAACATTTCTTTATTACGATTTCAAGATCTTCGTTCGTTTGACAATTTGCATACTCGGCAACCAATCAGAAACCTGCATCAAATAACTTCGTGCTTCCGGACTTTCCCGAGCGTTATAAGGTCGCTCATTTGCATATCATTTAGACGAACAGAGAATACAAGAAAAATGGATAAGTGGTTAGGAATCAAGCCAAAACCTCAGCCCCAGAAGATTCAAAAGAAGCTTACAAAATGTATGACGCTACAAAACGTAAACGTACATTAAAAGCAACGTAGAAAGAGGAGTTCATGTGGCTTGTAGCAGACGGCGCAACAATAACATTGCATGAATGAAGACGAGTCAATACAGGTACATACTGATGGCAGATGGAAAACAGCGATGTCATATACATTCAATGAATATTATAAGTAGATTTATGATCAACTTAATTTCAAAGTATTCTTCTGTTATGTATTATGATTATCAATCCTTAATACTTTGCAACAACGTTTTTTTTGTGATTGGTCGTCTTATTGCATTTCAAGTTGTGAAAAATGGGGCAGGCAACTTTTGTCTGCCCCATTTTTCGGTAACTTTTTGTCATGAGTTTCAGACACTGCTTATATCCCCACCAAATAGGGAGTCTTTTCAGTAGCTCAGGAGGTAAAGCACTCGTCTTGGGACCAAGAGGTCGCAGGTTTGATTCCGTGTTATGAGTCAAAGTGTCCTTGGGCAAGACACTGAACCCCTAAAGCCCCCGGTTAGCAGGTAATTGCCTTGCATGGCTGATGCTGCTATCAGTGTGTGAGTATGTGTGAATGGGGAAGTGTGAAGCAAATTGTGAAGCGCTTTGGGATGTCTCCAGTGACTTGAAAAATGGTATATAAATGCAGACCATTTACATTTACATTTTCGGCCCATCTTCACAACATTTTCCCCTTTAACAACAAACCATTTCACGTGCCCAAAAATTAAATATTTAAGTAGTGTTCATGTGTATGGCATGTTACGTCTTTAAGCTTCCTGTCTAATACTAATGACGCCATGAAATGCTGGTCTTCTATTGGTGTGCATCATTGGATTCATGAAAATGCCTTTTTGCCATTGACTGAAAAATCTCCCACATTGCTCCCTTCCTGACTTTTTTTTCAGTACCGAATCTTCCGTGCTATGTAAATATTTTCCAAGTGGATCCTAGGGGTTGCAGTGATGCTAAAGGTAGAATAAAAAACATGGAAGCGAAGCTTGTGATCATTAACAAATTGCTAATCTTGCCATGTTGCATGGCTGTAATAAATCAACGATCGGAACAATCATTAAGAGGGAGGAACACAATAAAGGCAGTAACAGTTTTATACGTACTGTCCTCACAAGTTTTATAATCAGTTCTCCACGGCCCCTCTGCATCCACCCACTAACTCAGCTGTACCAGCTCAAGTCCCATCACACCTGACTGCCCATCTTGCACATCTGGTTAGCGTCTCTTCTTGCACTATCGGCACTATGGTAAATAACACAATACAGCTTTATTTATATCTGTACACTGAAGGACACTGAGGGAAACTGTGGGAGTCAGATCCATCGACATTTCGTTCTGTATACACGTGTACTAGAATGACAATAAAGTAGATCTGAATCTGAATCTGAATCTGAACAAAAATGAATAAAATGTATAATTATTTATATTATTATTTAATCAGATCCATGCACATTTTACATACAATAGTACTGACTACACACAATTTTGGTGTTTTATTGTACCAGGGTTAGGAAGGCATTCGCTAATTACCATAGGTTCCCATTTCCTGTTCTACAGTGATTTAACATTGCGTACTCCAGCTTAATGTCCCTCCAAAAATGTATCTACTGTACTGTGATTTGGAAAAAAAGCCACCGTCAGAGATGTAACAAACAGTGTTAAATTCCCCATTAGAATATTTATATTCATTTACTGATTTATTCTCTGGGCCCTTTCACAAAAGACCATCACTGCTCTATCAGAGAAATGCACACTGATGTCCAAAAATATGTAAATCATTATCGTTTTTTTCACCTCTAAGTGTCACTGTATGGAGTAGAGCAACTGAAAATGAGTGCTAAAGTAAGAATACAAACTAAGAGATCAAAACGCATTTTTGCCCCTTCCAGTTTTAGGTTTTTCGGTACCCGTAGCAGCAAAATGACGCTCAAATATGTCAGCATCCTTTAGGTTAGGTTCATGTTATGTAAAATAAATGCTATTGCTTTAAATGCTTTAGTAAATCCAAAACATATTCACCCTCAACACACAGTAGCTCAGGAGGTAGAGCGCTCGTCTTAGGATCAAGGGATCCCAGTTCGAATCCCGGCTTGTCCGTGTTACATGTCGAAGTGTCCTTGGGTAAGACACTGAACCCCTAATACCCCCAATAAGCAGGTCAGCGCCTTACATGGCTGCAAGGCCGCTATTGGGAAATGTGGAGCACATTGTAAAGCGCTTTGGGAAGTCATTGACTTGAAAAGCGCTATAGAAATGCAAATCATCATCATTCATAAAGAAGGTTCAATGCAGCCCTGCTATTTCAAACAATAGATAAGTACAAGTAAGTTTGAAAAATGCATGGTGACATGATACTTACATATTTGTGCTTATTACATAAGTCAATTTGGATAATGAATATTAAGTTAATGAGTGGAGCTGCTTCCTTTGGCCTGGAAGCAACTCAACACAAATTAGCTTGTGCTTTGTGCTTTGTTGTTTCCAGGAGCTCAAAAAAAGGGCCCATGATTATTACTTAATTTGCCCAAAATTTCTTTATTTTTTTACTTTTATAATGAAGCTGGTTTCGTTCCCAGGGAAAATTCTGGACCTTTCTTTAGGGTTGATTCCATGCACGAACATGCATTTCACCGATTGATTTAATCAAAAATGCAAATAAAAAGTAACGCAACGAAGCTTTGTTGTTAATAACCAGCTAAATAAAATGACAGCTGATGGGAAAATTGTAAATACATTTATTATTCATATACTACAATGTCAGAATTAGAATGGGAATTAGAATTGTCTTAATTATATAGGGTTCCAACAGTTGAGTAAAAAGTTTTCCTTGCTTGAAAGCCTTTTATCACCTTGTGAACCACTCAACCATTTTCCTGTGAAGAGAAGCTGATGCATTGTCATGTTTTTTTTCTGGTTTATTTAATGTTTCTTGTTTTACAATGTTCCGTTTAATGCTTCTCATTTTATGATAGTCTGTTTGATGTTTCTTCTGGCTATGTTAAACTCGTCTCCCTTATCAGCCCTCTGACTCAATTGTTTTTCTATAAAATAGGGGAGCTGTTTCAGTTCTGGTCAGATGCGAATCAGGCTTTGTCTGGGATGCATCTTTTTATGAGAATGTTGGTGTAGTTTGTCTCTCCTGTTTGGGGTTTTATTCAGATATGTAAGTTAATAGACCTGACAACAGCACTGGAAGCATTTATCAGTTTAAGACCGGATGGAGACATATGTTGGCCGGGAGAAGGATCTTCTCTTCTTGGGGTTGTCCATCGATTCGATGATGACCATCTTCTTTTATTTGTGAGTCTCCTGATGTTTGAACAGTCCGATCCTGGATTGTGGTCGGAGACTCAGGTAAAAGAGGATACCTGCGCAATGATGGTTTTTAAAGTGGCGTAAGGGGTGCGCTTTCCGCAATGCCACTATCTTGATTGTAAAGAAGATGGTTCCAGTGGCAAGGGAGACTCTAGACGACCGGCATCTTCCTACAACTGCAGGCGGCTAACGGGATCCAGGTCTGTAGGAAACCGCCTCAAAGCGTGCCGCCACCAGCTTTTGGGATCACTCTTAGTCTGGACTCTACCCTTCGACCTGTTCGGCTTGGGTAACCCTACCAGGAGTACGAGACTCCCGCCGACATAGCTCTAGGGGTCATGGAGACGCGCAAAGTGCCCCACCACGATAAGGTGGTGATCCGTCGGGACACAAGGGAGAAGGATGGGCACCAACAGGCTATACTTGCCCAAGACACACCACAGAAATGGTGCCCCTATGACCCTCGTGGTTAAGGGATCCAAGCAAACAACCAATTACAAAATTAGCACCCATAAAAAAAGCCAACTGGGATTGACTTCTTGACTTCTGATTTATTATCTAAAAAAGAACACTCTCTATACCTCTTCTATAAAAACTAAATTACACTCTCTTTCTTCTTTCGTCATATTCACTCCCCCGCTTGTTTTTATTTATTTAGTTTTTTTCCTTCTCGTGCTTCCGGGTAACATTATGGACTCCATATGCATTCTACTTTAAGATGTGTCAAGTCATGTTTCTGTAACTGTCACTCTGTCAAAAGTGCCTTTCATAGCCTTTGGTCTGAATCCGCAAGAATCAGTTCAATTATTCATCTGCCACGCCCACTGAATACTGACAAGGACAGTATGTCCGTCGGCCAACAATAAAAACAAGCTCAGGTTTTTGAACATTATATGTATGGAGAAAAAACTGTCTCAGAAAAGGAGAATATTGTAAGAAAGTTATCTTATTCATTGCAATAAAAATGTCATACATTCTGGATTCTTTACAAATCAACTGAAATATTGCAAGCCTTGTTTTATTTTTTATTTCAATTCAGCTGATAGTATACTTGTGGGCGGCAGTGGCTCAGTAGGTAGAGCGCTCGTCTTGGGATCAAGAGATCACAGTTCGAATCCCGGCTCCTCCGTGTAACATGTCGAAGTGTCCTTGGGTAAGACACTGAATGCCCCCAATAAGCAGGTTAGCGCCTTACATGGCTGCACGGCTGCTATTGGGAAATGTGAAGCACACTGTAAAGCGCTTTGGGATTTTGAGATATTGGGGTCTTTGCCATTATCAGCAATATTAATTGATACGTTTTTTTTCTGTTTTTAATATTGGTTTGTATAATACTTGAATTATTTTTTTATCTTATTTTTATTTTTTTTGTTTAAAACTGCAACATCCATTGCAGCTTGGTCCTGTAATGGGGTTGACCTCATGTGTGGTCCGTTGTCTAGGGTTCTCCATTTTTTTAGTTTTTCTTTGCCCTCATAGGTTTTAGATCAGGGGATGGTGTAGTAATAGTCTGTAGTTTGCAATACTCTGTGATCTGAGCAGCCCTTTGAGACTCCTTGTGATTAAGGGCGTCACAATTGAACATGACTTGAATTGAATTATTTTAATGCAAAGACACCCTGTCATGCTTGCCCCTTGCCCTCGCCCGATCATTTGGCTCCAGTTGCTGCTCGTTTCCTGATTGACTCTGCCTCCTGTTCTGTTCCCGACCCGTCCCATCCTGTATCCTGTATCGATCCCTGATCCAAGCCCTGTCATCCTGTATCCTGTATACTGTATCCGGTATTGATCCGGTCTGTCCCGTCCTGTCCGGTATCCTGCTCGTTATCGATCCCGTCTGTCCCATATCCTGTATCCTGTATCGATCCCTGATCCAAGCCCCGTTATCCTGTACCCTGTATACTGTATCCGGTATCTTGGGGCGGCAGTAGCTCAGTAGGTAGAGCGCTCGTCTTGGGATCATGGGATCCCAGTTCGAATCCCGGCTTGTCCGTGTTACATGTCGAAGTGTCCTTGGGTAAGACACTGACACTGACCCCCTAATACCCCCAATAAGCAGGTTAGCGTCTTACATGGCTGCAATACCAGGCCGCTATTGGGAAATGTGAAGCACACCGTAAAGCGCTTTGGGAAGTCATTGACTTGAAAAGCGCTATATAAATGCAGATCATTTCATTTCATATCCATCCCATCTGTCCTGTATTCTGTATCCTCTATCGATCCCTGATCCAAGCCCTGTTATCCTGTATGCGGTATTGATCCTGTCTGTCCCGTCCTGTCCGGTATCCTGCTCATTATCGATCCCGTCTGTCCCATATCCTGTATCCTGTATCGATCCCTGATCCAAGCCCCGTTGTCTGAAGTGATGCAGCTAATTTTTCTCTTGTGCTTCTCTCAGCATTTTCTCGTGGGCGACATACAATCAACTTGTGTGCAACATTTTTTGGATGTGGGAAAAATATGTATCTGTTTTTAGCTTGACCTGGACACATTTTAGCCACAGATGTTTGACAGGTCTCTTACAAGGAAAGGCCAACCTTTCCTAAAGAATCTACTCTGTGTTTGCTCGACAAGCATATCAAAAATCTTCATGTTGAATATAAATCCCTAATCAAAAACATGATTTAAATGGAGCCACTGCGTTCTGTCCCTTTAATTAAAGGCATTCCCAAACATATTTATTTTTCAATCAGGCACAGAAGTGTTGCTCCCCACAATTATGCAAATGTGTTGCAAAATATTCTACACGCCGGGGGACTTGAGAAATGTAATACTAAAGTTCAAACTGACGAATCCCATTAACACAAAATGTGAAGCAGCTTCGAAATAGACAGCGATTGCAATCAACAGTGATTGCATACTGCTACAAAACGGAATATTTTTCACCATGTTGCTGGGGAACTGGTGGCAGTTTTGTCTCAGTTGCGTGATTCAACCTGCTAAAGATAATTTGAGTATAATTCCCTGACGCTGTTAAAGCGTGCGTTCCTTGTTTGCCTTCTTTTAGAGAGGGGCTTTTCATTTGTGTTTTAGGCAAGCGTGTCACAGTTGGTATAATTTTGTCCAGCTAGCTTCCCGTTAGAGTCAGGGCTGCCGAGGGCTTTTCTGTGTTGTTTGCTCCTGGTTGGAGCTCATTGACTACACCGTGTGCTTTTTTTGGACAGCTAGTTTTTCTGTGTTTCTTGGTTTGTTTATTGCTGGCCAGTTTTGCTTTTATCGGCCTAGCCCAGTGTTCTCGTTTGCCTGTGTCCCTGCGTCCTAGACGCATCATTTTTGCTGGGGAAGCATCGTCTCAAATCAACGTGCGTCCCCGGGACGCAACCTTTTTGCCACAAAATTGTCATTATTACCCGATTACTTTTTTTAACAAAGATTTACTGCACTCCAAACCTTTCGTCAGGCAGATCCGCCATCGTTGTTTTGGTCTCGCAGTTCGATTTTTCGTCTGAACGCCGATCTCGGCCAACGAGATCTCGTTGTGTAGTGAAAGGAAGTCCGTCTTTTTTTAGAGAACCGGCTTTTTTGGCTCATCTCATTAAATAGAGCCGTCTCTCAAACGGCTCACTTGCTTTAATGATTGATATTACGAATTATGTTGTATAAAGAAGTTAAGAAAAAAAGGAAGTATAAAAGGAGAAAATGAAAAAAGACAGGTTTGTGTTTATCCCTTTAATCAGTATATTACCAACAATAATTTGATGCAGAAAATGAATTCATAATTTGATGATTAAAACTGAATGAATGTATAGCCTTATATTATATATTTGTCGCCGATTTACGATGTCAACCTCGATAACACTAAATCTTGGAGACCCGTAGATCTCTGTTGGGAAAATGACTAAATTTTGTGCAGGCTTGGGGAGTAACGGAATACATGGAACGGCAAAAATGATGTTGGTAAGCTGTTTGGATTTCTTTTCATTTTATTTCTGTCGCATTTTATGTCAGTTTTGCGGGAGATCAAAGAGATCAAAGCCAGGAGAGAAAGCTTACCACGTGTTGTGAGTCATAATTTTATTCACATTTAGTTTATTTTGTCTTTTATTAGCACATTTGGTATTTGAGTAATCCAAAAGTATTTGAAAGTAATCAAGTTAAAGTAACCCTACCCAACCCTGCAAATAAACATGACGAGACTTGACTTAATAACCCGTTACAGTACTCGTTCCTTTGTAACGCGTTACTCCCATCCCCGGTTAACATGACATCTCTGCAATGGCACGTGCATCTATAGGGGGCAAATCATGAATCTTAAATAGAAATCTCTAATCAAGAGATTGATTTTAATGGAGCCTCTGCCTTCTGTCTCTGTAATTCAGAGTTACAAGATGCGCCTTTTGAGGAGGCGAAAGGGGGGAGTGGGCGAGTAGTGGAAGGGGAGGGGGCGCAAGGTTGCGCGATGTGTTGAATGTACAGTTTGTTAGACGGGCTGGGAAAATATGTCACGTCGAGAGTTGTGCGTTTTACTCCGATTTATTCGCACAAGCCAATGAAAAACGTTCTACCTGCCTCCTCTCCCTCCCTTCTCTCTCCCTCCTCCCCTTTTCCATGCCCACGCAGCCACTCCAGTTCCGAGCGAGACTTGCGAGCAAGCCACATCTGGAAGCGAGAAACTTTATATATTTTTTCTCTTCTCTATTTTTGTTGCGCGCAAGATTAACTGCGACTTCTTTTTACCCATCGGAGCATCCTCAGTTGCGTTTAAGTGTTGTCGTAAGTTTGAGATTCGACTTCCGCGTGGATCGTCATCTCTCCTGCCCGCACGTGGAAGACGCGGTGCGAATTTGTTGCGTGAAAAAGTGGGGTATTATTGTTATTATTTGTATGATTATTAAAGGAAGTGTTGCTTTTAGAAATAAGGGAGCGAGCCAACACCGCGGATGGTGACAAGTTTAAGTGACTCCCCCTTTTCCCACAGACCCCCAACTACGCGCACCGTTATTAGAATTATTATTTCATTGTTAATCTGACGTTTTTTGGAAGACGCAACTGGAATAAAACGTCATAGCTGCAAGTTTGAAGGGGAATTACTTTTAAAAAAGAAAAAAAAAACAGAACTAAAAATACAGCTTTGGGTTTTTTCTCCCTACAAAGACTCATTTGAACTTCCCACCGCAGAAGGCAGAGCGACATAAATAGTGCTGACATGTGGATGTAATTTCACTAAGGAGGGGAGGGGGGTTAAAAGACACACATGCAAAACGAGTGGGTGGGGGGAGATGGGGGGGATAAAGTGAGCACCGCTGAGCCTATAAACGTTCAGATGATAGGAAATTAAAAAGCCGGACGGATTACAAGGCAGAGAGCATCAGCAGCAAGCCTGTGCAGATGGAGTAGGGGTAAAAGGGGGAAAAAATCCCTGCAGACGGCCTCTTTGGAGCGTAGATTAAATAATTTAAATCCGAGCATCCTCAGCATCTTTGGGGAGGACTCTGTGGAAGAGTTAGGTGAGTGTAGCAGGTCAGTGATGGGCTCCACTTTGCTGCTCCACAGTCTGGATTTGCTTCTCATCTCCCTGTTCTGCACTCTCGGACTGGTAAGAACATCATATTAACCTTTCTTTTTTTCTTATATTCTAAAGAATATTACACTTGACAGGAGAATGTGATTTTGATGTTGTCTGTCATGTTTGATTAACTTGCTTTGACTTGACGCACGTTGGGGACAGTACAGAAACAGTAAGTTCTTGCTTGGGGTTTTATTACAAAAAACTGAAAGCAAAGATTATATTGTGTCATGCTGGGTTCTTTTTGTATTAAGAGCTTTTACAAAGCTCGACCACCAGAAGCTCAGAGAGTAGTAAAGATCGCATGACTACTAACGCATAACGGTCCAGATTGAACTATCTTTGGTCCAGCAAATATCATATGTGTTTATATCTACCGATTTTAATATTGAAAAAAAAAGAAATAACCATACACTAGAAGACATGCCCACCTGTTGCCTTTCATACAACAGTTGTAATCGACCGTGACATATTAACACAAAAGTGATTAAATCAAAATTTTCCCTCCGAAAATGGGGATGTATGTTCTCCAGTGCAGTGGTTAGCACATTCGCCTAACACGCAAAAGGTCCCCGGTTTGAGAACGGGTGGAAACATATGTTGGGGATGGTCGCCATTAGTTACACCACACGGAATGGTGCCCCTACCACCCCAGTGGTTAAGGGATAAAGTTAACCAACTAATTTCCTATGTTTTTAAGCCAAAGTGATTAATTCATGGGCTTAGAAGAATGATATACAGACAGACCGACATTGAATGAGAAATATGCACACTCAAAGTTCTCATATTTCAAGTCATTTATTCATTCGAAACTATAGCTTAAAATCCAAATGTATGGCTGATTAATTTGAGTGATTCAGTTCCGTCACTGTACAGTGAACCCCTCGTTTATTGTAGGGGTTATGTTGCCGGGAAAGGTGAGATCCGTTAAGTAAAAACCTTTTTTTTCTATTATTATATTATATTATATATATATTTATTTATTTTTGTTATTTATTTTCCCTTTTATTTTCCTTGTTATTGTATGTTTGTGTCTTGACCATGACCATGGTAGATAGATAGATAGATAGATATAAAAACAAAAAATTGAAACCCCAAAAACAAACAGCCCCAAATAAAGTCCTGCATGAATGTTATTTTTGACTAATAACTGAAAACCAGAGAGACTGTTTAGCCAATCAGATTGCACAATTCAAATCAGTGAAGTAGCAAAACTACGTTACAGCAAGGCATGGTAAAACCGAATATTAGTCCAAGTTAACGCTAAATAAAACATCAATTAAATATACTTTTTTACTGCCTGCCTCACCCCTCAAAAATATGAAAACATTTATATTTATTTTATTTTTATTTTAAATATGAAAATGATATTACAGGGGCCAAATTGACACTTTTTACTCTCCCCCAAGTGCATTTACTGTTGTTAAAACACGATTGTTTTCCATTTTTAAACCTGAAAATACTGTGCATTTACCAGGACGTTGTGTATTATTATTTGCCCACTAGATGTTGCTATATTGTGTAGTAGAAACAAAAGCAGGTGGTAGAATACAAACTATGGTGACTCAAAGTGAGCAAAAAGATTATTTTTTTTCCTCTCATTTTTTGCGCAGCATTTCGTTCTTTGTTTTACAGGTACCGGTAGCAAGCACAATGGCAGACAATTGTGTTAGCTTCCTCGAGGTGAAGCTCATATATCAATCTAATCTATATCTAAATTATTTTACACATCTCAAATTGTGTGCGTGTTTGTATGACAAGTCAAGTCATGTTTATTTGTATAACCCTCAATTACAGAGTCTCAAAGGGCTGCACAGACCACAGATTATTGCAAACCACAGACTATTATGACACCATCCCCTGATCTAAAACCTACATGAGGGTAAATAACACACAGACATAGGCTCTGTAACGGCTAAACCGATTTTTGTGAAAGTGTGCACAGTTGTACTTCAGGGCTGCGCGAGTGTCTCTAGCTACAATTAGTGCCAAGGCAACCCCAAAAATACCAACAAAATCGATATACATCTGCTTTTGTGGGGTCTCTAATGCCCTCTGGCGACAAAATACGGTGCTGCAGTTCCCTACCACTGACCACTCCAAGTTGCCGACTACAATCTTCTATCGGAACCAACACTTTAATTGATGGGATTGATTCTTATACACAGGTTTCAACAAGCCATTTACAGGACCTATACTTGTCTTGTGTGGAATAAATGCAAAAACAAATTTTAAAGAATGAATGGGTATACATTTTGTGTATTTTTTTTTAAATCAAGATTATTTTTATTTTTTTATGAATTTTTTTTTTCCACCACTATGCTGAATGATACATATGTCCCTTTAACCCTTGGATTCATGACCGACCCATACATGCACTCTTCCATGAGTAGGGTTAAAAATTAGAGAGGGAGAAAACAAAAATACTAACGGCATCAAATGTTCACTCCGTTTTGTGTATTATTACCCAATGCAACATCTATTGCAGCCTGGTCATCCTGGAAGGGCGATTACCTCATGTTCAATCCTTTCCCAAGGTTTCTTAATATCCCTCATGTAATTGTGGCCGGTGCATTCCTTTAAAACATTTTGTGATGACAATATTACAACATTTTTTTAAAGGTTTTGTAGACTAACAACCCATTGGGTCATTTTTGAGGGTTGAAAAACAAAACAAGACAAAATAATCGTGTCAGCTGACCAGTATTTTATATTTCTTAAAAAAGCCACCAAGTTTATTTTTATTATAATTGGGGTAATTATTATAAAAAAGGGCTATTACGCAGTTTGGCCCTTGCCCCCTCCCCAATATACACATATATATCCATCCTTCCATTGTCTGCACCGCTTATCCTCAATAGGGTCGCTGGGGTGATGGAGCCCATCCCAGCCGTCTCCGGGCAGTGGGCAGGGGACACCCTGAACTGGTTGCCAGCCAGTCGCAGGGCACACAAGGACAGACAACTCACTCGCTCATTCAAACCGGGGGGCAATTTGGACCAACCAATTAACCTGACATGCATGTTTTAGGAATGTGGGAGTAAAACTGGGGTGCCCGGAGGAAACCCACTCAAGCACAGGGAGAACAAGCAAACTCTACACAGCTTCGATCTCATGAACTCATAACTGTGCTGCATATCCAGTAATCCCTCAGTTATCGCAGTTAATGGGGACCAAAACCACCTGCGAAAAGTGAAAATCCGCGAAGTAGCGACGCCCCTTCAAAAATGCTTAAAAAACAATAATATATCTTACTATTATTTTTTTAATTATTTTATCATATTATTATTATTTTTTAGACCCGGTTAATGGGGACCAAAACCTGCCGCGAAAAGTGAAAATCCGCCAAGTAGCGACGCCCCTTCAAAAATGCTTAAAAAAAAAAAAAAAAAAAAAATATATATATATATATATATATATATATATATATATATATATGATTTTTTTTTATTTATTATTTTATCAAATTATTATTAATATTATTTTTTTTTTTTTAGACCCGCGAAGCTCTGAACCCGCGAACGTGGAACCGCAAAGTAGCGGGGTCACACTGTATATATATATATATATATATATATATATATATATATATATATATATATATATATATATATATATATATATATATATATACTTGCGGTAGTATAAAAAACATTGCATAGCTCTTTGAAGCAATTCTCTGTGATGTATAGATCAAATGCAGATGTTTACACATTTCCGGAAGCCAAGCGTAAAATTGACATTTAGCAAATTCGATCACAGCCTCTTCTGATAAATGCACCATCAATGTGGAGTGCTATATAATTTCATATATATATATATATATATATATATATATATATATATATATATATATATATATATATATATATATATATATTCTGCAAGTTCCCTCCTAGTGGCACAACAAACAACTATATGTCTTGCTCAAGAGCACTTCACCAAGGGAAGAGCATCAAATAGAATTTAAAAAAAATCTGTTTGCACATTTTAGGTCTTCGTTCGAATGATATCATTGTGCTCAATCCCTAGACAGGTTAAATATGATATGCATGTTTTGTTTTATTCTCTGTATAAGGGTTATGTAAAGACATGTGTTTTTTTTTTCTTCTGAACAAGATACCCCCAACCTCCTAGGTGCAGTATTTCTTGTTTATGGAGCTGATCAAAATGGCGATGTGCAATTGATTGTTTCCATCAGTTGACTGCTGTTGCTGATAATGAGGAGAAACAAGACTGATGGTTTTTTAGGCCTTTTGTTGTTTTCATTTGCTGAGAAATAATGAGTTATTTGAATTGATCAATGGTTTTGAAACACAATGAGAATGTAGGGTATTTTTTGTGGCAGTGAGTATGTTATGTAGAATAAAAACATCCCTACACTGGAGCTGAATGATTTAGAAAATATTTTTTCTTCCGTATATGTAGCTATTGAATAATAACTTATCTTTTGATGAGTACTCTTTCCCCAATGCCTCTTTTGGACCATTTGTATTGCTGCGGTTTTGCATTCATCATTCTGAATGTCATTTTTTTTTGCACAATTGAGTTATTTCTTTCAAGTACGGACGTATCCGCGGTTAGGGTTTGTAAGTTCCAATAAATATGTAGAAATTGGTTCAGCTAAAGGGCGCCTCAGCAGTGAGTGGTTAGCACGCATCCCCACGGTGCAGAGGTCCAGGATTCAATTCCAGCTACCGCAGCCTCCCCGTGTGGAGCTTGCATGTTCTCCCCATGTGTGCATAGTCCAAAAACATGCATGCCAGGTTAATTGGTCAGTTTAAATTGTCCCTAGGTTTGAATGAGTGAGTGAGTTGTTTCTGTGTGGCAACCTTTTCAGGGTGTCCCCTGCCCGCTGCTGGAAGATGGCTGGGATAGTGAGGATAAGTGGCGCAGAAAATGGATGGTTGGATGGATGGATTCCGCTAGTGCCTGAAGGCATTTCAAGGGGTACCTAAGATTTTGAAGAATAACTGAAAATTGTTGTATCAAAATGCATAGTCACAGCAGTATACATCTAAAAAAGAAACATAGCCGTATGAAAAACACTTAGGTCCAAAATGTTTTATTTTCCCCCAGAGGATCGGAAAAAATACTATCTTTCCTCCAAAAATGAAAGCATTAACGCATTCAATATTGACAGATATAGTAAACACCGACTCTGTAAAGTAATCTTTAACAACATATTTTAAGTTAAATAATGAACAAATTGAAAAATTAATTTCAGATATAATAGCGACAGTATATTTTTTTGCATCCTATGTTTTTTCCTATTTTTGCAGTAATTTGATAACAATGATCATTGTCACGTTTCTTATTATTATTCATATTAAAATAAAAATAAAATTATCCTTATTATATATATATATATATATAATGCCACAGTCTGAGAATTGCATTTGCCCTATGCAACTCTGGTTAGGCGCATTCTATATTGACAGATTTAGAAAACAAAAGCTTTTTAAAACACAATACTCTGATAAAATATTTCGTTTCAAATAACAAATCAAATATTATAACAGGTTCTATTTTTTATTAGAGACTGTGACAATATTTCTTTTTATTTTACAAATTAAACTATTTTTTGAAATGAGAAAATTATCATTGTTCGTATTTTTTGCAATTTAATTCATTAAAATTACATAGTAAAATATAAAAATGATCCCTTTTCATTCTGTATATTCTTTATGTTTTTGTTACTTGAAATCTGAAGAAATAAGCAAAATGATAAGCTAATAGGAATTTATTTTATTCATGTATTTAATGTAATATTCTTCCAATTTATTTTCTTTAGTATATATTTGTTTCAACGGTTTTGTTAATTTTTTACTTATTTATTTTCCCATATATTTGTTTTTTTTTTTTACAATTATTCATTCTTTTTTGCAATTCACAAGGTCAAATATCCCCATTTAACACTGGTTAGGTGGGTACTTGGCTAAATAATTTTTCACAAGGGCTACATGAAAGTACTGTGATAAGGTTGAGAAGCACTTGATTAGATGAGCATGACAAGTGGGTTAGATTTTGTGTTTTGTCTTTTTACATAATCGACCCGACCTGTTTTCATGGGAATGTCAAATTTGGATTCATCAGGGTTCACATGGGTGCTTGAACTGCTTGAAAATACTTGGATTTAAATACTGTATTTTCAAGGTTTGAAAAGAGCATCAATTTTGGGTGAAGTGTTTGTAATTGCTTGAAATCGTTGCCATCTTTCTCTGCAGTCTGACCTGACAGACCACCCATTAAATGAATAAATATAAAACAATTCTGCTCAATAATAATGCTGACACTGCGCGAGTAAAAAAAAAATACTTTTTATGCTAGCAAGTTAAATGGACGAAAATAGTAGTTTCAGTTTCAGTTTTAATAGTACAGCATTCTTTCAATGAGATTCCTATGGGTCCATTTGAGCCCAATGTATTGGAAGTCACGAGGTGACCAACCCCCCCAATTCCAAACCCTAAAGCTGAGCGCCAAGCAGGGAGGCAATGGATACCAATGTCATAAGTCTAAAACCGACTGAGGCTTGAACCAGCAACCTCCCAGTCTCGAGGCGGGTGCCCTACCCGCAAGTCCACCGAGCTGATGAGCAGTTCATATTCACAGTAGTTCAGTTCACACTCAAGTTAAACTTTAGAAGAATTGACTTTCCTTGGCCTGCACCCACCTTAAATGAAAAATCTCATCTCTTCTTTGAATGGTACTGCAGAAATGGAAAAATTGGCTTTGAATGTCCTTGAAATGTGTGAACGCTGGTTTACGTATAAAGATATTAAGATTCCTGCTTATCCTGTATACCTACCATATTTATTTATATATCAGATTCAGATTCAGATATACTTTATTGTCATTCTTGTCCGCACAGTTTCCTTGAATGTACAAATATAAATAAAATGTTGTATTGAGTTGGAGTATTGAAGTACTAATAATATACTAAATAATTATAGCTATGTATAGTATTATACAGTAGTGCAAAGAGTGCAAGAGGAGCAGCTAACCAGATGTGCAAAATGGGCAGTCAGGTAAACAAGTCACTATACAATAACAATAACACTGGAGTACGATAGTGCAGAGGAGAACAGATGTGCAAAGGTATATATATATATTTATATATATATATATATATTTATATATATATATATCAGCTCAGTAGCCTAGATGGTAAGGCGCCCGCTTTGAGACTGGGAGGTCGGTGGTTCGCGCCCCGGCCGAGTCATTCCTAAGACTTAAAAAGTGGTCGGCGGCGCCCTCTGTTGGCTGCGGCTGCATCGGTTCGCTACAACGGGTCAGGTGCAATCGACATTTCGTTCTGTGTACATTGTTACACAGAATGACAATACAAGGAAATTATTATTATTATTATTATTATTATTATTATATATAATTGGCTGGCAACCAGTTCAGGGTGTCCCCTGCCCACTGCCCGATGATTGCTGGGATGGGCTCCAGCACCCCCGCGACCCTACTGAGGATAAGCGGTGTACCTAATGAGAAATATATATATATGTATATATATATATATATATATATATATATATATATATAATTCTTTGTTGAAAATCATTATCGAATTTTGTTCCACTTTTTCTCATTTCAAACTACGCACTAAAAGAGACAAATCCTGTTGAATATGAGTGGCCATGATCAAAACAATTGATTGACAATGTAAACTGTGAACACAATAGCAACTCAAAATTTAGAATGTATTTTTTTAAATTTTCTTAATGTCTGATTCCTCATCGGATAAGAAAAGTTGTTTACCTCATCGTGCCTTTGTTTATATCTTTTAGGACAACTTTCTGTTTACTCTATTCTTTAACATTTGTTTCTAGTACCATGAATATAAAATAATGTGATAAAGACATACCATTTCATGCCTTTGCGTATGTTATCTATATCATTGGTGGTCTAGTGTTTCGGATTGGGCGCTCTTACTGCTGAGACCCGGGTTCTATTCCCGTTGCTTTAAATTTTGCAGTTACGGCCAGCAATATTACTTGACCTATCTACCTTACTTCCTCATGTACAACCCACTACCAACCTTTGAGTACGTTTTTTGTTATTCATGAATAGATATATTTAGAAGTCTCGGACAGGGCGGGTTCTGGCATCTTGAGGTGTATTTTGGTTGCAAAACCCGTTAGGATAAGCGTCCTAATCCTAAGCGTTCAACAAGAAGGCTCAGAACTGGCCCCTAAAGATGAACATATGGCAGAAGGCCTGGCGGCGCCACCGCTCCACTTTGCCGGCGTATGTCTTGGCCAAGGATTTTGCACATGTTGCCCAACTTCCGAGGATCTGCGCCGCTTCTCGCTCCATCGGCGTCAAAACCAATCCCATTCAAAGTGATCTGTACCTGCGTTTAGCCACGGCTGTTTGTTCAGGCTCACTCACTCACTGTGATTTCTTTTTTTCTCTTTCTCTTTTTCCAAGCCGTGACTGACAAAAATAAGAAAAAAAAGGGACACGGACACATCGGATGCCAAAGCAAAGACTGGAAAGTCTGGGTCAGTGTTTGTAGAAAGAAAACAAAGCTTTTTCAATTCAAACATGCTGCTTTCCAAGTATTCCAAGCCTCGATTGGCCGGTATTTTCTCAATGATTACTTTGACTTGTCACCAAATTCGCTTTGTGAATCCCAAATGGACGTTGTCTTCTACCGTAACTCTTTAGATTAGGGGTGTCCAACCTTTTACAAGCTGAGAGCTACTTTTTGTTACTAAATAGCGCAAAGGGCACCTGGTTTAATATGCAGTTGTAAAATAATAAAGTTTCATGTTATAACCAGTGTTCCCTCTAAGCTGTGCTCGTGCTTAATTGCGCACTGCTCGTACATTCTCAGCGCACAAGAAAATCTAGCCAGCGCACAAAAAGGAGGGCTCAAAATTGCTCATTAAGAAGCGACTTAAGTCAAAGTTACAGTGCATGAAGGTAAAAATACATGGGCTCCCCCGACGTTGTGTCCTAAATGTGGTATTTTGAAGTCGAGTCGAAGTAGAACGAAGTTGAGTAAAGTTAGTAGAGTTTGTCGAGAACCGGCTTCTTCGACTCGGCTCACTAAAAGGAACCGGCTCTTTCGGGTCCTAAACGGCTCTTCAGGTTGTTTTTGCTTCTTTAATCCCAACATGACCAAATATTATGTAAAATTACGCACAACATGACTTAAATTTACTACTTAATTAAGTAGTGAAAAGCTGAGAAAAAAAAGAAACAAAAGGAAGAGAAAAAGAAGGAAAAATTTAGAAAGAACGCCAGAAAAAAATGAAAAGAAAGAAACGTAGGAAAAAAGTAAATAGAGAACAAAAAGAAAAAAAAGTAACAAAAAAGTAGAAAAAAACACGGAAAAAAGAAGAAAAAGTTTGTGTTGCGTTTAAATAATTTCCAATGATATCAAGTGAATCTTGTTGCCAACATTGCACTTCCACTAAAAAATATTATTAAGTACAGTCCTGTATCTTACAACCGACTAAATAAGCCCCCAAAAATGTTAATATTAGGCGACAAAATATATAAGGAAATAAAAATAAATGGATATCTTGTGAAAGAATTGTATGAACAAACGACGTGTGTAGGCCGTACTGCGTTTGCAATAGTTCATGAGTCAATTCATTCAAAAGAGAAACAAAATTTTGCATTGCCGGAAACTCAGCAAAATGTAACTTGATGTCAAGTTTTGGTCATGTTTGATAATTAATTATCTTGCCACACTTGGGATTATGGTTGCTCGCTGTTGTTTCAAGCGTTGCTCACCGACTTTGTGTGAACGCTCAGACCTGTGGAAAATTAGAGGGAACATTGGTTATTACCCGGTTGATTTTTGGAACCAGGGTTAAATAGATTCAGTACACCTTTTAAAGAATAATCGTACTAGATAAATCACCATGATTGCACACTGGTAAGCTATTTTCAGAAGATGTCTGCGTGTCATGATTACTGATGCGAGGCACTTGAGCGTGCTCCTTTGGCGTCAACTGCTTCGGACGCTACCAGTCTCTTTTTATAACCCCGTCTTCCTGTCACCGGTTGTCAGTCCGTCCGCGAACCTCAGCTTACGCTAGGCAAGCTTTTTGTCCCTGACTCTCTCCTGTTCTGATTCCCGTCTGTTCCCCGGCTCCGACACCTTTTCTGATCTCGACCACGAACTTTGTTCTCCCGTCCAGGCTACTGATCTGTTTTTTTCCGCTCTCGACACTGCCATCGCTCGCCACGGAAATACCCCTTCCGGTCTGAGCAACCTGCTCCCCGCTACCAGCGATCTAAAGATCATGTGTACTATCCTTTCCCTTCTTCCCAATAAAACTAAAAGAAAGGCACGCAAGTGGGCCCTGTCTCCGTTTTATTTCTGACACTCCGGGCACCTCAGCTGTCCTAAGGGGGCACTAGTTGGAGACCTCTTCTTTTGATAAAATATGTCAAACTTTGTTTTTTTTTTTAAATGTATCATTCTGACTACTTTAATAGTAACACATTTATTCACAAAAAAACGGGCAAAAAATGATTTTGATGTTTGGCACTAACTTGCTTATTTTAACAGTTAAGTGAATGCAGTTTTAGACCTGAACCAACTCACCACACAATACAAACTTGATATAAGAGGCATAGATATATATGATCTTTGCCTTAATTCTCGTACTTGTTTGAAAATATGCTGAGGCCAGTAAATCCATCTAATGTATTCAGACTGGTGACAACTTGACACTACTGATATCGGGGAAGCAATGAAAGGAAGCCGACAGTCAATTTGGAATTACTGTCTTCTAGGATTGCTATCATTTGTGGCTTTATTTGGGCATGGTTAATGTTCCAACATAACCTGCATTGACTTTCGGTAGTGGTTCTCTGAAAATATTTTAACCCTACCCTTAATGATTACAATCAATTAATTACATCATAATAAAATTGTAACAATAAAGTAATAACATAGGTTTGTATGTGGGATATGCATATCAAACTAGTAGCCATTTGTGCTAATCAATAACAAAAAATAGCTCTCAGCTTGTAAAAGGTTGTTAACCCCCATCGTGCATCATCTTGTTTGAAAGTTGGGATCTGATATTTTTTTAGATATTAAAAAAAACACATACACCATTCAGGCTTATCCATTCATACATCCATCATGGTTCAGCAGGGCCAATGGTTTTTATTTTTTTTGTTTTTATTTGTTTTAGTTTTTTGATTTGGGTAAGAAAATTGACTCGGAAGAAAACATTTCCCTGAGTTTGACAGAACAACCACTCTGACACGGTGTGTTCCGATCAAATCACCACACATGTGACACGCATGGGATATGCCCTTAATTGATACCGCATGCACAAATAATTCGATACATGTGTGGAATGAACTGGAAGGAAAGGATTGTATGAAAACCAGATTGGAGAAAAAAAAAGACGGAATCTTGACCTTAGTTGTCCCGATTCTTGATCAAGGCGGCCACAAAATACTTTGAAGTGCTCACGTAAATGCCGACTAAATCTGTAATTACGTGCACTGTGGGCGAGACGCCCTCTTTGCGTTCGAAAATCGAGAGTCAGCAAATGTCAAGGTTTTCATTTTGCTCATTTTGAATGAGGTTTGCCTTGTTGCCTCATTTATCGTAGATATTATACCCTTATAATTATAATATATCATCTTACACCTCTAAAGGGCACACGTAAAGTAGTTTATGGAAAAGTACAATTAACTTGTAGAAAGTTATATAGTGGTGGTGGAAAATATCTGTATCTCATCTCATCTCATCAACTGCACCGCTTATCCTCAGTAGGGTCGCGGGGGTGCTGGAGCCCATCCCAGCAATCATCGGGCAGTGGGCAGGGGACACCCTGAACTGGTTGCCAGCCAATCGCAGGGCACACGGGGACAGACAACTCACTCGCTCATTCCCACCTAGGGACAACTTGGACCGGCCAATTCACCTGAAATGCATGTTTTTGGAACGTGGGAGGAAACCGGAGTGCCCGGAGGAAACCCACGCAAGCACGGGGGAGAACATACAAACTCCGCACAGGAAGTCTGGAGCTGAATTTGAACCCACGCAGGAGGTTCCCAAGACATGAACTGTGCCGCACATGCGCTAAGCACTGCGCCGCCGTGCTGCCCTAATATCTGTATCATGTGATGTTAATTATATTTTGTTAGTTCAATACTCTGCGATTGGCTGGCGACCAGTTCAGGGTGTCCCCTGCCCACTGTCCGGAGATGGCTGGGATGGGCTCCAGCACCCCCGCGACCCTAATGAGGATAAGCGGTACAGCTAATGGATGGATGGATGGATAGTTCAATACTTAATGACCAGGGTTGGGTAGGGTTACTTTAGCTTGATTATCTCATCTCATCAGCTGCACCGCTTATCCTCAGTAGGGTCGCGGGGGTGCTGGAGCCCATCCCAGCAATCATCGGGCAGTGGGCAGGGGACACCCTGAACTGGTTGCCAGCCAATCGCAGGGCTTAGCTTGATTACTTTCAATTAATTTTGGATTACTCCAATACCAAATATGCTAATAAAAGACAAAAGAAACTAAATATGAATAAAATGATGACTCACAACACGTGGTAAGCTTTCTCTCCTGGCTTTGATCTCTTTGATCTCTGGCAAAACTAACAAAATGCAACAGAAGCAAAATGAAAATAAATCCAAACAGCTTGCCAACATCTTTTTTGCCGTTCCATGTGTTCCTTTACTCCCCAAGCCTGCACATAATGAAGTCATTTTATTCATATTTACTTTCTTTTGTCTTTTATTAGCATATTTGGTATTGGAGTAATCCAAAAGTAATTGAAAGTAATCAAGTTAAAGTAACCCTACCCAACCCTGTTGATGACTGATGCTTTTTATTTATTCTATGCCCAAATAAAGCCACAAATGATAGCAATCCTAGAAGACAGTAAGTCCAAATTGTCTGTCGGCTTCCTTTCATTGCTTCTCCGATATCAGTAGTGTCAAGTTGTCACTAGTCTGAATGGATTAGATGGATTTACTGGCCTCAGCATTTGTGCCAGAAGACATTTTTCTTGTTGTCCAGCTGCGATGTCAGTACGTATGAATGTTTATTTAAATGCAGGTCAAAGCGAACGCTGATTGAAACAAAGCTTGCAACAGTGCGCCCCATCACACACTTATCAAGTCCACTAAAATGGCACCAGGTTCTCTAAAATGGCATCAGGTTCTCTAAAAATGGCATGTGTGCGCAATAAAGTTAAGACGACCCGCACCCAACACGTGCGAGACATCCTGGTCATGAGGTCCTAATTAAAGGCCCACCCACATTTCCTCCAAGAGCTGTTTCGGCTTAATAAATTAACATAATAACTAAGTAAGTCGGGGCGGCTGTTACCCTGAAGGTTATTTTTGTTATTTTTATTTTTTGGGGTGGCGAATGGTCTGCATTCCTGCCGAAGGCAGAATCAGCTGACCCTGATGGAGAATGTGCACTGGGGGAAAACGTTCCTGCAGAATATTTCAGCCCACTGGGCTATCCGTCTGTGTGTCTATCTATCTATCTGTCTGTCTGTCTGTCTGTCTGTCTGTCTGTCTGTCTGTCTGTCTGTCTGTCTGTCTATCTATCTATCTATCTATCTATCTATCTATCTATCTATCTATCTATCTATCTATCTATCTATCTATCTATCTGTCTGTCTGTCTGTCTATCTATCTATCTATCTATCTATCTATCTATCTATCTATCTATCTATCTATCTATCTATCTATCTATCTATCTATCTATCTATCTATCTATCTATCTATCCCTCTGTCTATCTATCTCGATCTCTCTCTCTCTCTCTCTCTTTATCTCTCTCTCTTTATCTCTCTCTCTCTCTCTCTCTCTCTCTCTCTCTCTCTCTCTCTCTCTCTCTCTCTCGCTCTCTCTCTCTCTCTCTCTCTCTCTCTCTCTATATATATATATATATATATATATATATATATATATGTATATATATATATATATATATATATATATATATATATATATATATACCTTTATCTATTTCTTTCTCTTTTTCTCTATCTCTCTCTCTTTCTCTATCTATCTCTTTCTCTATCTCTCACTCTCTTTATCTATCTATTTCTCTCTATCTCTGTCTTTTTCTCTCTCTATCTCTCTCTATCTGTATCTCTTTCTCTCTCTCTCTCTCTATCTCTCTCTCTCTCTATATATATGTGCCTCTATCCCTCTCTCTTTTTCTCTATCTCTCTCTCTTTCTCTATCTCTCACTCTCTTTATCTATCTATTTCTCTCTATCTCTGTCTCTTTCTCTCTCTATCTCTCTCTATCTGTATCTCTTTCTCAATCTCTATCTCTCTCTCTATCTCTCTCTATCTCTATCTCTATCTTTATCTCTCTCTATCTCTATCTCTCACTCTCTCTCTTACTATCTCTCTCTCTCTCTCTCTCTCTCTCTCTCTCTATCTCCCTCTCTCTCTCTATCGTTCTCTCTCTATCTCTCTCTCTCTCTATCTCTCTCTTTCTGTCTATCTAGGTATCTAGCTAGCTAGCTAGCTATCTAAATAGCTACTGTATAGACCCATCTAATCTATTCTTATTCAATACAATCTTTTCCAATTGAATCTAATCTATTCCAATCTAATCTATATTCTGTGTTCACCAAACATTCATTCCCCTTTGCTCTTCCCAACCTGACACCGAACAATAAGCCCACAGCACAACAAGGGGTAAGTTTCTGTGCCATGCCATTTATTTATTTAATGTGTATATCGAAGGTATTTATTTATTGAAATCAGTGAATCAATAATTAAATAGATATTGTGTATTATTTAGTACCTCCCAGTGGTAAAAAAAAAAACATTCCAGTCATAAAAAAACAGTGAATTGTGTTTTAAGCTAAAAACACATAAACTAAAATGTGTATTATAAATGAAAAAAAACATTGTTGGTCCACAAATTTGTATTTACTATTTTCATAACATGAGAAGCTGCCATGCTTAAATCCATCTTGCTGCTAGGGGTACTCCAAAAAAACAAAACAGGGAAAAAAAAATGATATTAAAAAAAAGTTTCCTTAGTTTGTCTTCTTCATTGTGCTTCGTAGCACTTGTTTTTCAGGTGCATTCCTTGATACAGTCGCAACTCGTGGTCAAGTATTACACAGTGTCCCTTTAATCATAAAGTTGAAGTGAATTACTGAATTATTATTATTTTGTAAATGGTTTATGGCACTACCTCAAAAATCATTGGCAGGTACATTGGATTATTAGTCTTATTTTACAGGCAAAATAAGTAACACTATTACAAATATTACTGTGTCTCTTTAAATATCTGAAATATATTTACTCTGTCTTCAGGGCAGGGGGTCTCCAACGTTCTACCCGCGGGCACTAGAGGGCCTTCTAAGGACAGCTGAGGTGCCTGCACACCAGTTCTGAAAATAGTTCATTGTGATTTTCTAGTAAAATTATTATTTTAGTGGCTGACTGCGTGTATTTACCCCTACTTCCTCTAATTAACCTGGTAATAACATAGTAACGATATAGTTATAACATAATAGGTTGTTTTTTTCTAACTGAGTGCCCTACTAATACGAAGCTCTCGCTTGAAAAAGGTTCTTGGGCATTTACATCTTGAGCCAGTCTCCAAGTGCAACCTTGAAAATATTTTGCCTTGTTTATTCCAACATTTGTTTCAATCTATTTTCCTCTTTTGAGTTTTGTATCACATGTTTATCCTTGATTGCCATGTCTTATCTCGTTGTAGACAATGTTCACTCTGCTATTATCGCTGACTGGCTCCCTGTCCCTATTTAAAACCCACTCCTTTCTGTCACCTGTTGTCAGTCCGTCTGCGAACCTCAGTGTACTCTAGGCGAGCCTTTTCAACCCTGACTTCCACCTGTTTTTGCTCCCGTTTCTTGCCCGGCTTCGACCCGTTTTTGATCCCGACTACGTCTACTCTCCTCTCCTGGTTTTCGACTTGTTTCTGATCCCCACCACATTGTGGTGTACTTTAAAACTTTTTATTTTACTTTATTTTTTATTAAAAGTAAAAAACGATAGTTTCGCTGTCCCTGAGCCTCCAAAACGTAGAAAGAGCAGGTGGGACAACTAACTCTGAAAACAGAGAAGGTAAATGCAGCAAACCCTAAGCTTAATTAATCTATTAATTAAGCTAAGGGTTTGTACTGTACAAGAAATCTTTGAAAGTGCTTGAATTTTGGTTGATGTTTTTGGAAATGCTTAAAAATGTTGCCAAGTTTCTCAGCACTTAAAAAAATAATAATAATGGCAACACTGCACCTGGTGGCTCTGCATTGCTAATGCATTTCCTCATGATTAACTGCAGCTGGTATTAGTTTGTAGGGCATTGTCATATGAAGCGTCATCGTCCCCTATTGGTCTCATTTAAGAGAACAGGTGCATGCTACACCTAAACAATTAAATGTGTATGAGTGCAAAGATCAAGGACATTTATTAGTTAAGGTAGTGTTTTGTCAGTGGTAAATTGTAACTGGAAGAACTTCCTGCAACTGAAAATGTAAGCTACATATTTCAGTCATTTTCACACCAACATGGTAATGGGGCGCGACATGTCTCCAAAACAAATATATTGGCGATTTTTTCAAAATGCGAAAATTATATGTAGTGATAAATGCACACTCAGGATCAAGAATGGCATTGATAAATCAAAACTATAGTTGTGGCTCTGCAAACTACACGATTCACGCTGGATATCTTCTCTTAATGGTACTGGAGGAATCGGAAAATTTTGGAAGTCCTTAAAAAAGTACTTGAATTTGGCTGTGCAAAAGATGTGCGAACCCTGTTAGCAGCTGAAATAACTTAAGTTGCAGCCCAGGAAGCTAGCTACTAATCGCTACTGCTAGGAGCAAACAAACCCTACCATAGTTTAACATACATGTTTAAATGTGGCGATTACAATTTTACCTTTAAAACAAAGTTGATATTACAATTTTCGCTATATCGCCTAGCCCTAAGAACAATGTTCTCTGTAATTTTCCACGGGTCTGAGCGTTCACACAAAGTCGGTGAGCAACGCTTGAAACAACAGTGAGCAACCATAATCCCAAGTGTGGCAAGATAATTCATTATCAAATATTTCCAAAACTTGACATCAAGTTACATTTTGCTGAGTTTCCGGCAATGCAAAAAAAAATGTCACTTTTGAATGAATTGACTAATGTATTATTGCAAAGATTTTACGGCCTACAAACGTCATTTGTTTTTACAACAATTCTTCACAAGATTTTCATTTTTTTCCTGCTATCTTTTGTCGCATAATATTAACATTTTTGGGGGCTTATTTAGTCGGTTGTAAGATACAGAACTGTACTTAATCACATTTTTGAGTGGAAGTACAATGTTGGCAACAAGATTCCCTTGATGTAATTGGAAATTATTTGAATGCAACGCAAACTTTTTCTTCTTTTTTCTGTCTTTTTTTTTCTACTCTTTTTTTTTAATTCCTTTAAAAAAAAATCTCATTTTGTTAATTTTTTGCGAGCTTTTACTTTTTTCTTTTTGTTCTCTATTTACTTTTTTCCTACATTTCTTTCTTTTCGTTTTTTTCTGGCTTTTTTCTACATTTTTCCTTCTTTTTTTCTCTTCCTTTTGTTTCTTTTTTTCTCAGCTTTTCACTCCTTTTTCATTTTGGTATTTTTTCCTTTTTGTTCTATTCCCCCCTTCCTTTAAGTCATTTTGTGCATAATTTTACTTAATATTTGGTCATGTTGGGATTAAAGAAGCAAAAACAACCTGAAGAGCCGTTTAGGACCCTTTTTAGAGAGCCGAGCCGAAGAGCCGGTTCTCGACATACTCTACTAACTTTACTCAACTTCGTTCAACTTCAAAATACCGCATTTAGGACACAACGTCCGGGGAACCCGTGTATTTCTACCTTCATGCACTGTAACTTTGACTTAAGTCGCTTCTTAATAGATCATTTTGAGCCCTCATTTTTTGTGCGCTGGCTAGATTTTCTTGTGCGCTGAGAATGTGCAAGCAGCGCAGCTCAGAGGGAACACTGCTTAAATACCCACTTTTCTTGTTGTATTTTTGAGTATCACATTCTCAGCCATGATGCTTGTGACAAGGCCGACCTGTAAGCGAAGGGAAAAGCCCCGGCACAAAATGTCACGGGGCCAACAGCCCTGGTCCTTTGAGGATTCCTCGGTTAATGTCGCGACGTTATCCGCCAGTGTTCCTGGATTACTCCAGCGGCTTTTCCAGTTAATAGTCCATAGTTGAGTTGAGCTGGCGTGCCGCGGCTGTTTGGCTCAGGGAAAAGGGCTTGTTTTCTTGACTGGCTGTGACCTCTCACCCCCCTTTCCTTGAGCGTTTCATCTGAAAAAGGCCAGCCTGTGTGCAACCTGGTGCACCTCCTCCAAGAGATATTCTTAGCGGTACCCTATCCACCAAGTGCACCTTTATTGCATGGAAGACCAGGAGGGATTGTATAGCAGTACGCGGAAACCAGGGTGATTTGCTACCAAGAGTCCTTTGCAACACTTCAGCTTTATTTTGATATTTTCTTTTTTGCACAATGTAGTGGTCTCCATTTTTGTTAGTAGAGTAAAATATTGTTTCTCATGTGTTTTTAGTGCCTCCTAATACTAGGCAAAATACATGAACTATCGATACCAGACAGGACGGGACAGACAGGATTGATAATGAAACAGGATATCGAAATTAAATAGGACAAACTAGACGGGAACAAAAACTGGAGAGAATAATAAACAGGACAAAAATAGACAGGAACGAAAATGGAAACCGATAATAAACAGGACAAAAGTAAACGGTAACAATACCAGACCGGAAATACCAATTCAAAATCCACGTCTTGCGGGGCAGAGGTTCATTGACGGACTGACAAAGGAAGTGTGAGTACACTGAGCTCAAATAGACGGAAAGTCAATCTGTCAACGAGCCGCAGCTGGCGCCACACAGGCGGGGCCAGTTGGGCGCCATGGCAACCGTGACAATACCAATGTTATATCCGGTAAAAAAATAATCATAAGTCATGTTTTCTCTAGCTCATACCAGAGAACACAGCTATTACTATTAGTACTAAGTATAGGTGGTTGAATAGGTATTTAGTAATAATCTTCAGTGAGTTTTAAAATAGCAAAGAATATTTTTTTTATTATTTTTGATACATTGATCTTGTTTTGTCATAGTAAAAAATGAAACTAAATCATATATTCATTTTCTAAATGCAATTTTGATGTCATGATTACTGATGTGACTCAGCTGTGCCCGCTCATTTAGAACCACCCGCCGCGGGTTCTGATCGGCTCCCTGTCACAATTTAACTGAGTCCTGTCAATCACCGGTTTTCAGTCCGTCTCGAACCTCAGTGTATACCTGGCAAGCCTTTTTCAACCCTTACTCCCACCTGTCCCGTTTTTTGCTTTCGTCTGTCTTCGGCTTCAACCCGTTTTGATCCTGACCACGCCTGCTCTTCCGTCCCGACTTACGACCCGTTTTTGATCCCGGCCATGTCTGCTCTCCCGTCCCGTCTTACGACCCGTTTCTGACCCCGACCATGTTTTTGCTCTCGTGTCCTGGCTATCAACCTGTTTTTCTGTCCTTGACACCGCCATCGCTCGCTATGGAGGTTCCACTTCCGTGTTCGGATCACAATCCGAGTACGAGAACGACTTGCTTCCTGCGCACCCCTTCCTCTTTCCTTTAATATAACGTAACGCAATTGGGTCTTGTTTCCGTTGTGGTCCTGACAGTTGAAGCTTCTAGCACAATGCTAAATGGAGCTAAATTGCTAGCACGGCTTATCATAGATAGAATGTTGTCAAAAATCTCATCTCATCTCATCTCATTAGCTGCACCGCTTATCCTTAGTAGGGTCGCGGGGGTGCTGGAGCCCATCCCAGCAATCATTGGGCAGTGGGCAGGGGACACCCTGGACTAGTTGCCAGCCAATCGCAGGGCACACGGGGGACAGACAACTCGCTCGCTCATTCACACCTAGGGACAATTTGGACAGGCCAATTCACCTGAAATGCATGTTTTTGGAATGAGGGAGGAAACCGGAGTGCCCGGAGGAAACCCACGCAAGCACGAGGAGAACATACAAACTCCGCACAGGAAGCCTGGTGCTGGATTCGAACCCATATTGTCAAAAATCAAATTTTAAAAATACTGATTTATTTTTTATGTTTGTTCATTTGTTTGTTTCATTATTCGCAGGGTTGGGTAGGGTTACTTTAACTTGATTAATTTCAATTACTTTTGGATTACTCCGATACCAAATATGCTAATAAAAGACAAAATAAACTAAATATGAATAAAATCATTAAATTTCGTGCAGGCTTGGGGAGTAACGGAATACATGGGACGGCAAAAATGATGTTGGCAAGCTGTTTGGATTGATTTTTATTTTGTTTCTGTCGCATTTTATGTTCGTTTTGCCGGAGATCAAAGAGATCAAAGCCAGGAGAGAAAGCTTACCACATGTTGTGAGTCATCGTTTTATTCATATTTAGTCTTGTTTAGTTTTGTCTTTTATTAGCATATTTGGAGTAATCCAAAAGTAATTGAAAGTAATCAAGTTAAAGTAACCCTACCCAACCCTGATTATTCGGAATGCACAAAACGATCTCGACTCTTCATTTGCCCGGGAGTAAGAGTGACATGATGAAAAGCTATCTCAGTGTATGATGCATTCCCGACCTACAAATTGAACCAATTTTACCGTGGCAAGAATATCATGACTAAACTGTGCTGTAATTATTGATAATTGAGGCACTCTGATGAAAGCACGTCATGGACCTCCTATTAAGTGTGAATGTTTTGAAATCAGACTAAATCGTTCTCCCTAAAAAATCTCCTTCAAAATATAACCAGCCTCATTACGAAAGCGAATGAACGGTGACATGTGTGGAAATTATGAGAAAATGACGGGTCCATATTAACCTCATCACTCCTCATTTATTCATAAGACCTTTAATGCTTACAGGAAGTGAATGAAAGTACTTGTCATTGTTTCCTTTGTCTGTGTAGCAGTTTTCTTAAGTGACAATGTCGTCCGTGATCTTTTGTGCCAGGTCGTGGATGTGTTGTATACAAAACTCAATTCCAATGAAGTTGGGAAAGTGTGTTAATTGCAAATAAAAATTGATCCAAGTAAATTGCAAATTCTTTTCAACCCATATTTAAATGAATGCACAGCAAAGACAACATATTTATTGTCTTCACTCATAAACTTTATTGTTTTGGGAGAAAATCATCAACTCTGTAATTTGATGACAGCAACACGTGCCAAAATAGTTGGGACAGGTGTCAATAACTACTCAGAAAGTGGATGAATGGAAATCAACCAACTATTTGCAGGTGAACAGATGAATTAGCAACAGGTGAGAGTTGTTACTGGGTATAAAAAAGGGAGACCCGAACAAGCTAAGTCATTCACATGCAAGGATGGGGCGAGGTTCACCTCTTTGTGAACAACTGCGTGAGCAAATTGTTGAACAGTTTAAAAACAACATTCCTCAAAGTACAATTGCAAGGAATTTAGGGATATCATCATCTACCGTCCATAATATTGTGAAAAGGTTCAGGGAATCTGGAGAAATCACTGTGCGTAAACGGCATGGCCGTAAACCATTATTGAATGCCCGTGACCTCCGAGCCCTCAAGCGGTACTGCATTAAGAACCGACATCAATGTGTAAAGGACATCACCACATGGGCTCAGGAACACTTTGGAAAACCACTGTCAGTCAATACAGTTCGACGCTATATCCGTAAGTGTGGGTTAAAACTTTATGTTGCAAAGCGTAAGCCATTCATCAACAACATCCAGAAACGCCGCAGGGTTCTCTGGGCCCGAGCCCATCTAAAATGGACTGATACAAAGTGGAAAAGTGTTCTGTGGTCTGATGAGTCAGTTTTCCAAATTGTGTTTGGAAATTGTGGACGTCGTGTCCTCCGGTCCAAAGAAGAACAGAACCACCCAGACTGTTATGCACGCAAAGTGCAAAAGCCAGCATCTGTGATGGTATGGGGGTGCATGAGTGGCCAAGGAATGGGTAACCTGCACATCTGTGAAGGCACCATTAATGCAGAAAAGTACATTCAGGTTTTGGAACAAAGTATGTTGCCATCCAAACAGAATCTTTACCATGGGCGCCCTTGCTTCTTCCAGCAGGATAATGCCAAGCCACACACTGCACGTCTCACGACAGCGTGGCTTCGTAGTAAGAGGGTGCGGGTGCTTGACTGGCCTGCCTGCAGTCCTGACCTGTCTCCCATTGAAAATGTGTGGCGCATTATAAAGCGCAGAATAAGACAAAGGAGACCCCGGACTGTTGAACAGCTGAAGCTGTACATAAAGCAAGAATGGGAAAGGATTCCACTATCAACGATTCAACAACTAGTCTCCTCACTTCCTAAACGTTTATTGAGTGTTATTAAAAGGAAAGGTGATGTAACACAATGGTGAAGAAGCCCCTTTCCCAACTACTTTGGCACTTGTTGCAATTATAAAATTCTAAGTTTATCATTATTTGCTTATGGAAATAAAGTTTATGAGTTTGAACATGGATAATCTTGTCTTTGTGGTGTATTCATTTAAATATGGGTTAGAAAAGGTTTGCAAGTCATTCTATTCTAATTTTACTGACATTTTAAACTTTTTCCCAACTTCAATGGAATTGACTTTTGTATTTTTTCTTTCCACGCGTCTTTAAAATTGATCTGTTGAACGCGGCGGACAAACAATCGACATGTCCCTTCCAATACATTTCCCAGGAAATGCTTGAGCTCCAGGGATCAATGTGATTAACTCATTCGATTGGAAGTGCGGGCCCCTGACAATACTTGTCATTTTACTCATTTTTAAAACCTACAGAAAATGGAAGAAAGCTGGAACCTGCATCTTTCGTTAGAAAACAACAGTTGAACATTTCTTAGTTTCTTGAAAAATAGCGATCCCACTGTGTTTGCGTTTAATGGGGACCTTCATAAAAGACCCTAAGTGTCATGTCCTGCAAGGTTGTCATGGCGCCCAGCTGGCCCCGCCCCTTGACACCGGCTGACACGCATTGGACTGATTGCTTTTGGAGTACTTAAACGCTCTTTATGGGACTGCCTGTTGCCAGACCACTGTTTACCCTCGTTCAAACCCTGTTCATGCCCGTTTAATTTGAGTAATGCCTAGTTTGTAATTTTGATTGCCTTTGAACCTGTTTTGTTTTGTTTTTGGTCCGTTTGTGTGTTGGACAACTTTTCTTTCCTAATTAAAGTGACGGATCGTCTACGCATATGAGTTCCAACTTCCTGCTTCTTGGTACGTTTCCTGACTCTAAGGGTTGAACTTCCCTCAAGATGACGTCATTACCGACTGAGAGTATACATTTGTGACAAAATAACATTTATAGATGTACAAATGATAACACACAACATATTGTTGCAGTTGAATTATTTTATTGGTATCATAGAAAAGTAAAACATAATCGGATGGCTTCTTTTAGTGTAAGAATGTCATGGTTGCAATGGCGCCCAATTGGTCCCCGCCGTGTGGCGCCAGCTACTGTCACGGTTGCCATGGTGCCCAATTGGCCCCGCTCATAGACACCAGTTGAAGCTCGTTGAAGGATTGGCTCCCTGTCAGTATTTAAACGCTGTCCTGTGAGTTGCCTTTTGTCAGAGCGTCTGCGTAACTCTGTTTTGACACATCAAGCCCTGCGAATCTCCGTTTTTCCTGTGTTTTGACTCTTATTGTTCTCCCGCCCCGATCTGTTAGATTTTTTGCTCTTTTTTGTTCCCGACCCTGCCTTCGCTCGACACGGAAGTGCTGCTTCCGCGTTCCGTGCTATCTACTCCCCGCGACCAACGATCTCCGGATCGAGTGTGCGCTCCTTTCTCTTCTCCCCAATAAACTGTGAGTAACGTTACGTGAGTGGGTTCTGCTTCCTGTTCTGGTCCTGACAAAGAAAGCAATTTAGAGAGTGGCCGTCTGACTGCATGCGTGCATCGGGTGTTCTTGAATGGAGACATATCTCCGTAATAATTAAAATAAAACCGTCTCAATTGTAGCAGTTCCCAACAAGTTGTAGCTCCAGGTCATCAGGGGTTTGCAAGATACAGGGTCCGCAGTGGTTGCTTAGGAGAGTTGTTAGCCTAGCCATAGGAGTAGGCCGGACCAGCTGCACTTGCTTGCTCCCTGACGCCAACCCAGTCGCTTCTGGCACCTGGTAATAATCCACGAAGCACACGCTGGTGATCACCATTTCGTTGGGCTCTTCTGACTTTCCTCATACTACAATTAAATGAGCCGCTAAAAGCTACTTGACGCTATGCTACAGTTTGTTTTGGGATGCAGCCACTTATGCGCCTGCCGGCTGTTTGACTGACAGCATGCACCAGCCTATCACAGTCGCAGGCACGGTCACACCCACCCAACACAGAGGGCCCTCCCTTATCTACCTCTGCCGTCTGCTATCTATCAGAACAAAATACACTACACAATGATATCAATGACAATAAAGACAAAATCAATTCAAAATCTGCAAAGGAAGGAACAAGAGACAACTGAAGCACTAAGTATCGATGGGTCTCTGTTCTTGTTTCAAAGAAAACTTCTTAGAAAAACGGCTTTTTGTGGGAGGATGCATTTTAAGCGAAACTTTCACTCCAGTCTTTTTTTTTTTGCATTTTTGTGACCTCCAGTATCTAAATAATGCTTTCCAAAAAAACACAAGGGCACTTTGCCTGCAAAAAAATATATATTTGCAAGAACGCTGAACCTATGCATGAATGATGCAGGCACTTTGCAAGTACCTCTCAGCACTAGATGTTTCCGGTGACCATGAACTCATGATTTCGGTAACTATGGCGATCGTGTACTTGCGGACATGCACAAAACCCTTATGATGACGACGGGAATCGTCCATGCTTTTGTTTCAGTGTGCTTATACTTGCTATGTGCGACTGCCTACGCACACTCATCTGCAGGAAAAAGGAAGTGGGGGCTTCCTCAATGTGTGAACAAAGATTTGATCAAAGCTACTCCTGCCATCAAATGCTAAATAATCATATTGAACCTGAAATCATTCCCAGAGGCCTGATACCCACTGATGAGCAGCGCCAAACTCTTTATACAGTGGAACCTTGGTTTTCGAACGCCTCTCAGTTTGAACGAATCGGTGTTAGACCCAAAATTTCGAAAAATTCTTGCTGCGCTGTTCGGTCAAAAATTTGGAGTTCGAACGCCGGTAATGCGTGAGTGCGTACGCTAGAGTGCGATGCTGAGCGGTGTACGGGTGTAGATCGTGTAAATCGCCCCCACCCCTCGTGACCAACTGTTATCACGTGCGCACTTGCCTCTTGCTTTCGCTTTTAAAATCGGTGAACGGAGTGTTTTAGCCCCTAACTATGCCTTCGAAGAAGGTCGGTGCAAGCAGGACAGGTGAAAAAAGAAAAGTGATAGCTAAATATGAAAGAGGTGTGCGAGTTTCCAATCTTGCTAAGGGAATACAGCATGTACCTTCTGCTGACCACCACAAAGGTAAGAAATCCTATTCCTAATTATTTTCTTTATCTTTTTTTTTTTACACGTTCGTGTTAGCGTAATCTTTCGTACGGAAGATTATGATAACGCGAAAGTACGATTAGCCTGGGTTAGCTTTATGATTGGAAGTAAACATTCAGGGTGTTGGAACTGAGCCCAAAATTCAGGGTGTTGGAACGGAGCTCCCTTTCCAGGAAGCGCTAGCCACTTGTGGTGCTAAATGACTTGTAAACGACCTGATTTTTTTATTTTTACATTTTCATGTTAGCGTAATCTTTCGTACGGAAGATTACGCTAACGCGAACGTACGATTAGCCTAGGTTAGCTTCATGTTTACGTTACACATTCATGGTAAACATTCAGGGTGTTGAAACGGATAAAAACGATTTACATTATTTTTAATGGGAAAATCGATTTCGGTGATTGAACAAATCGGTTCTCGAACAGGGTTCTGGAACGGTTTATGGTCGAGAACCGAGGTTCCACTGTAATAGTTTTTTATAACTGAACAAAAAAAGTATGTTTACTTTTGCCAATTAAAGACAATACCTCTGAAAACCTAAAAGATATTGAAGGACACCGGCCCCTCGGGGGCCAGAATGCCCAGGTCTAGGTAAAATAATTGAATCACTCCCAACTCCACAGTCTTATCAGTTTAAGTGTTGTTTGAAAAAAACGAAACACCCTGAACTCAAAGGAACCATAATATCCTCACATCATCCATCCAATTTCCTCCAAAGGCACAAGAACTGTATTCCCAACTGGCAGAAAAGCAATTCATTAAAGAAAATCGTTAATTCCAACAGCCATCACACACTTTTTTTGTCAACATACTGTAGCTAGCCAGCTAGCGTACAAATTGGGTGACTACATGCTTGAAACACGTTTAGATTTATGATAGCGCACCTTAATTAGGTGTCACTAACACGATCTTCACATGCACTAGAGGTCCCCATGGACTACACGCCACAAGTGGCCTAGAAATGAGGAAATTGGCCTCCCCATGACATCCTGAAATAATTTAAATTCAATTCAATGTGTGAGAAATCGCAGAGCAGTTAAGAGGGAGGCCCAGGTTTGAGGACGCTACAGGTTAACGGTACGGTAGAATCATCCTTTTAACTAGTGTACTGAAAAATTAAACACAAAAGGAATGACATTAACGGTATGTTTAAATAAAAATGCTTCATTTTGAAATTATCATCATCTTAGCGCCAATGATAATTGGGGAGACTAATGAATGCTAACTGGGAATTAGCTTCAACTGCAGATGTACTGTAATTGTTGGTACTTTGCGGATCGTACTTGGCGGCTTATCATATTGGAGGCCAAAAGTGCATTGATTTTAGGGCCTGGTGACCCTTTTTTTTGCTTTTCTGTCCATAAAAAATGAGCTGCACTTGTGCGGCTGCAATCCATTATCCCTGATAGTATATTGCTGCGAGCGGGGAACAGGGAAAGGCCCTTGTGTCAGGAAGCGGGTGCCAGCGAAGCACATTTTTCTTTTTGATTCGGGCCACTGAAGCACGCTATTGTGGCTCACCTAAAATGAACTGCACTCTTTTGGATTTGAACCATAATCTCCAGCCAACTATTGCTAAGAATGGGGACCCAGAGATTAAATTTGTCTCATGCATGGCAGCTAATTTTTTTGCATTCTTTCGATCTAAATGAAATGCACTTGTGTGGCTGCGATCCATTATCCCTGATGTATGTTGGTCCATGCCGGGACCAGAGAAGCACTTTTGTCAGAAAGCGGGTGCCAGCAAAACACTTTTTTTTTAATTCAAGCCACTGAAGCACGTCATTGTGGCTCACCTAAAATGAACTGCACTGTTTTGGATTTGAACCATAATCTCCAGCCAACTATTGCTAAGAATGGGGACCCACAGATTAAATTTGTCTCAAGCTCTTTTTTTTGCATTCTTTCGGTCTAAATGAAATGCACTTGTGTGGCTGCAATCCATTATCCCTGATAGTATATTGCTCCGTGCCGGGACCAGGGAAGCACTTTTGTCGGGTAGCGGGTGCCAGCAAAACACATTTTTGATTTTTGATTCAAGCCACTGAAGCACGTCATTGTGGCTCACCTAAAATGAACTGCACTGTTTTGGATTTGAACCATAATCTCCAGCCAACTATTGCTAAGAATGGGGACCCGGAGATTAAATTTGTGTCATGCGTGGCAGCTCTTTTTTTTTGCATTCTTTCGGTCTAAATGAAATGCACTTGTGTGGCTGCAATCCATTATCCCTGATGTATATTGCTCCGTGCCGGGACCAGGGAAGCACTTTTGTTGGGAACCGGGTGCCCGCAAAACACATTTTTGTTTTTTGATTTAAGCCACTGAAGCACGTCATTGTGGCTCACCTAAAATGACCTGCACTGTTTTGGCCGTGAACCATAATCTCCAGTCAACTATTGCTAAGAACTGGGGGCCCAGAGATTAAATTTGTGTCATGCGTTGCAGCTCTTTTTTTGCATTCTTTCAGTCTAAATGAAAGGCACCTGTGTGGCTGTGATCTATTATCCCTAGTTGACTATTGCTGCAAGCGTGTTAAAAATGGGTGGTAGCTACATCGCGAAAATCAGCATGTCGCGTGGGATTCTGGTCCCCATTACCCCGCAATAAACAAGGGATTACAGTCTTATTCCGTCAAATTGCAAATATTCTCTCTCAAATTCTGTGGAAAAGATATACACATACGTTAAAGAACACTACCTGAAAAGAAGAAATGCATTGCAATCGGTTTAAATGATTCTACTGTAGTAGAACATTAATTGCAACATTTTTTCTGTAGTTTAAAACGTTCTTGATCAGCACAACATGGCCCCCTAAATCATTAAGTACCGTATTTTCCGCACTATAAGGCGCACCAGGTTATAAGGGCGCACCCCCCAAATGTAAATGATAAAAAGGGTCCGCCCCCTTTACCTCCGAATAACTTTAGCCAATAGTGACTGATTCAAATGATGTACGAAAAGATTACGCCAACATGAACGTGTAAACATTTAAAAAAGGATAAAGAAAAGAATTATGAATAGGATTTCTTACCTTTGTGGTGGTCAGCAGAAGGCGCGGGCAAGATCAGACACTCGCACACCTCCTTCATATTTTGCTATTATTTCTTTCTTAAATGCAATAGTTGTACGCACTACTTTTCTTTTTAGCAACTTTGCTGCTTGCACTGACTTTCTTCGGAGGCATAATTAGGGGCTAAAACACTTGGTACACCTATATTAAAAGCGAAAACAAAAGGAAGCACGTCCGCACGCGATAACAGTTGGTCACGAAAAGAGCCATCTACACTCGTACGCCGCTCAGCATCGCACCCTAGCGTACGCACTCACGCATTACCGGCGTTCGAACTAGGATTTTTTGACCGAACAGCGAAACAAGAATTTCTCTAAATTTTTGGTCGATTTGTTCGATCTGAGAGGCGTTCAAAAACCGAGGTTCCACTGTATAGGTTTCATACTTAAAAAAATATCATGTCGAATATCAATCATAACTACAACATATATGCATCCAAATTTGGAGTTTACCTAAATCGGAATGTGAATAAATAAATGGTGTACCGTAAATTCTGGACCATAAGCCGCTACTTTTTTCCCAAATGTTCAGACCTGCGGCTTATCCAGTGAAGCAGCCAATTTATGTATTTTTTCTAACGGCCGCTTGCGATTTAGACCGGTGGAACACGTGCGTCGAGAAAAATCTCAACTTCTTAATTTATGCAATACCTGTTTATATGACAAAGGTTCCTTCAGATGGCGAAAAAGACGTCTTTGTTAGTCACAGCTATAGGGAGGAAGTACCGCGAATTTAACAATTATGGTATGCTTTTCAAACAGATACATTTGGTGCGTTGCGAGCGTGTTGATAGTAGCGTGTTGGTACCTTTCAAAGGCACGGTTTGGGATGAAAGTTATATTATAATTAAAGCTTTGAAAACTCTCTCGGTGTACCGTCTTTCTTTGTATTTATTTGAAACTGCTGATTTTCACGGGCGAATAAGAAAGAAGGGGCGGAGCAAACACGGGCTGATGGGAACTGGTGACGGGTAAACGCGGGAGACAATAGTGGATATATACTTTTCCCACCCTTACCTTTGGAAATATACACTTTTTTTTTCCTTGGATTACTTTCAACGTGTACCCCGACTCTGCAGGTCTGCATCAAATTTTAAGAAGCTTGTTCTGTCCACTCCAAGTATCAGCTTGGTATTACAATACTGCCGAGAATGATGCATAGCAAGGCTTTGATGCTAGGTCCTTAGCTTGACCTAAGGCTTTGATGCTAGGTCCTTAGCTTGGCCAGTGATTTTTGGATTCTGTACTTACTAGGTCCTTAGCTTGGCCTTTTGATTTTTGCATTCCGGAGATGGAATAAGAGCTTGCTCTGTCCACTCCACGCATCGGCCCGGTATAGCAGTACCTCCGGGAACGGTGCATTCGCAATGATCGCAACAAGGCTTTAGGGCTAGGACCTTAGCTTAGCCTTTTGGCTGAGAGTAAGTGTCCCGGCTCCTAGGCTTTGTAGCGTATAATGAACTGACCGATAACGGATAATGGATAATGAATAACGAAGATAGAACAATAACCCTTAAAAACCCCATTTGCACTTAGCCCTTTAGTTAGGACCTTGACTCAATTCCTTGGCTGGGAACTAGTGTCTCTGCCTCCTGGCTGTGAAATGTATTAAAAATTGACTGATAATAGATATGGATTATTGATAAAGAACGTAGAACAGTGACTTACACTAAAATTATTCAATCAAAAAAAAAAATCCATTATTTTATGTGGGCGCATGCCGCTTATGTATTGGTGCGGCTTATGTATGTACCAAGTCGGTTTTCCTCCCGAAATGCGGTGGGTGAGGCTTATAATCAGGTGCGCCTTACAGTCCGGAATTTACGGTAACATCTTGTATAGTTCTTTTTGTGTCTAGATAAGTCAAACTCAAGCTTTGCCTTATTCCAGTTGTGGTCCCAGAGACTCATCGCCTCTTTAGTCGGGTTTATTTGTACGAGCCGGTGTGTCAATGTTGTGCCGAGGACCTCCAGGTGGGCGGCGATACGCTTGGAATCCCAGAGTAGACCACGTGAAAATCTTCAGCTTCGCTTTTGCTATTGTCTCCATCCCCTGTGGCCTACCCCCACTGTTTCTCTAGGAATAAGGTTTCAAACTGACCAAATTCTTCAAGCTCCCTCCACCATCCCTACCAAAGTCACCTTCAGCCAAACAAAAGACATTCTGATTGTAATTGTGTCCATTTTCCCCGCAATTATTTACAAGCGACGTTTGATTGCGCATTTTGAACGTCATTGCAAGTCGCACGCCTTTCAAGCTGTTGACCTTATAACTCTTCTGGATTTACGTGTTAAACGGTTTTTGTGTTGAATGTGTCCCTTAACGTCAGTTGAATGGTCCTGTTGATGCTTCACAAGAAATTACAGTTTTATATTTTGATGTTTGAAGTCTGAAATGTGGCAACATGTCACAAAGTTCAAGGGGGCCAAATAGTTTCGCAAGCTGCTGTATATAGAACACAATTTTAATTGTCCTTGACCAGGGTAGGGTTACTTTAACTTGATTACTTTCAATTACTTTTGGATTACTCCAATACCAAATATGCTAATAAAAGACAAATCAAACTAAATATGAATAAAATGACTAAATTTTGTGCAGGCTTGGGGAGTAACGGAATACATGGAACTGCAAAAATGATGTTGGCAAGCTGCTTGGATTTATTTTCTTTTTGTGTCTGTCGCATTTTATGTTAGTTTTGCCGGAGATCAAAGAGATCAAGGCCAGGAGAGAAAGCTTACCACGTGTTGTGAGTCGTCATTTTATTATTTTATTATTTTAAAGTATTTTAAAGTGATCTTCAGCTCTCGCTGGAGCGATTCGCAGCCGAGTGTGAAGCGGCCGGGATGGGGATCAGCACCTCCAAGTCCGAGGCCATGGTTCTCAGTCGGAAAAGGGTGGTATGCTCCCTCCCGGTCGGGGAGGAGGTCTTGCCCCAAGTGGAGGAGTTCAAGTATCTTGGGGTCTTGTTCACGAGTGAGGGTAAGATGGAACGGGAGATCGACAGACGGGTCGGTGCAGCGTCTGCCGTCATTCGGACCCTGTACCGGTCCGTCGTGGTGAAGAGGGAGCTGAGCCGAAAGGCCAAGCTCTCGATCTACCGGTCGATCTACGTTCTTACCCTCACCTATGGTCATGAACTTTGGGTCATGACCGAAAGAACTCGATCCCGGATACAAGTGGCCGAAATGAGTTTCCTACGCAGGGTTGCTGGGTTCTCCCTTAGAGATAAGGTGAGAAGCTCAGTCATCAGGGAGGGACTCGGTGTAGAGCCACTGCTCCTCCGCGTTGAGAGGAGCCAGTTGAGATGGCTCGGGCATCTAATAAGGATGCCTCCTGGACGCCTCCCTCGGGAGGTGTTCCGGGCATGTCCCACCGGCAGGAGGCCCCGGGGCGGCCCAGGACACGTTGGAGAGACTATGTCTCTTGGCTGGCTTGGGAACGCCTCGGGGTCCCGTCGGATGAGCTGGAGGAGGTGGCTGGGGATAGGGACGTCTGGGCTTCCCTTTTAACGCTGCTGCCCCCGCGACCCGACCTCAGGTAAGCGGAAGACAATGGATGGATGGATGGAAGTAAACCTACCCAACCCTGTCTTTGACTGTACTTTACCTTGTGCTGGGTTTTGTACATGGCAGGCTGACAAAACTGTCATATTTTCTGAGTCTTTATTTACAGTAGATCCCAGGTTACAACAATAATCCGTTCTGAGGTGGGGATTGCAGCGTGAAATTGCCGTATAGAGGGGGATAGAAACCTATGATAATGCGTAGCTAATGCGTTTTGAAGCCCCCAAAATCCCAGGAAAACAAGTAAAATATGTAATACCAGTGTCTGAAACTCATGACAAAAAGTTAGCGGACACCAGGGCAGACAACTCTGAAAGGTTGCCTGCCCAGCCATAAAGTTGCCCTCCACGTTTTTCCCAACTTTAAACACAATAAGACGACTCATCGCAAAAAAAAACATTGTTGCAAAGTATTATGGATTGATAATGAGAATATATAGCAGAACAGCACTTTAAAATTAAGTTTATTATAAATCTACTTATAACATTCATTGCATGTATATGAAATCGCTGTTTTCCATCTGCCATCAGTATGTACCTGTATTTACTCATCTTCATTCATGCAATGTTTGCGTCATGTCGTCTGCTACAAGCCACGTGAACTCCTCTTTCCACGATATTTTTAATGTACGTTTACATTTTGTGGCGTCATCAATGTTGTTAGCTTCTTTTGAATGTCTCTTCTGGGGCTGAGGTTTTGGCTTGATTCCTAACTGTCATGTCCTGCACGGTCGTCATGGCACCCAGATGGCCCCGCCCCTTGACACCGGCTGAGACGCATTGGATTGATTGCTTGTGGAGTACTTAAACGCTCCTTTTGCCAGACCATTGCTTAACCTTGAGGAAAACCTGTTCATGCCTGTTTGTTCTGAGTAAATGCCTAGTTTGTAATTTTGATTGCCTTCAAGCCTGTTTTGTTTTGTCTTTGGTCCGTTTGTGTTGGACAACTTTTCTTTCCTAAATTAAAGTGACAGATCGTCACTTTTGAGTTCACACTTCCTGCTTCCTTGCCCGTTTCGTGACACTAACCACTTATCCATTTTTTTTGTGTTCTCTGCGTCTAAATGATATGCAAAAGAGTGACCTTATAAGGCTCGGGAAAGTCTGGAAGCACGAAGTTATTGGATGCAGGCATCTGATTGGCTGCCGAGTTGGCAAATTGCCAAACAAACCAAAATTTCCAAACCGCATCGGAAATTGGAATAAAGCAAACGTTTGATTTAAGGAAAAAAAAAAAAAGATTTTTTTTTTTTTTCTTGAAAAAGTTGTTGGCCACCCAGGCGAAGACGTTTTGTAAGTTGTACGCCGACGTAAAAGACGTTATTTCAGACACTGGTAATACGTATGTATTTTATTGGTGTATTTGATTAAACGACATTATAAAAAAAGACATGCATTTCAGGTGGATTGGCCGGTCCAAATTGTCCCTAGGTGTGAATGAGCAAGCGAGTTGTCTGTCCCTGTGTGCCCTGCGATTGGCTGGCAACTAGTTCAGGGTGTCCCCTGCCCACTGCCCGATGTTTGCTGGGATGGACTCCAGCACCCCCGCGACCCTACTGAGGATAAGCGGTGCAGCTAATGAGATGAGATAAATAAATATGAAGAAAAAAATGTTTGGATCTGTTCTGCCACTTTTCCCTAGAGGGAGCCCACCTGGTTTGGAGCTGGGCACAGGTCCATCCAATCACCACACACCCTTCCCTATTTTTCCTGATCCTTTAAAATGACATTTCAGACACCGCGCCGCGTCGGTCATTTTCAATGTCATTGCTACATCGGCTTTGATTTTTTTTTTTCCTGTTTCTGGTTTTGAAATTTTGCTAGTGGTGTGCCCACTTATTTTTGGTTTGTTACTTAGTTCATGTCCATCGCCACGCCAGGTTTGTTTGTTTTTATTTCTGGTTTCTTGTTTAGTTTAGTGCCCTCCTGTTTGTTACTTTGTTCATTACATTTTCTCTTTTTGCCTTTGTTTCTGTGTTGGTGTCTTGATTACTGATGCGAGGCACCTTTGCCTGCTCCTTCGGCGCCAACTGCCTCAGACGTTGATTGGCTCCCTGTCACTTTTCAAGCCCCCGTTGTCAGTCCGTCTGCGAACCTTAGGTTACGCTAGGCAAGCTGTACGACCCTGACTCTCTCCTGTTCTGGTTTCCGTCTGTTTCCTGGCTCTGACCCCTTTTCTGATCTCGACCACGATTTTTACTCCCCCGTCCCGGCTACTGATCTGTCTTTTCCGCTCTCGACACTGGCATCGCTCGCCACGGAAATACCACTTGCGCGTCTGAGCAACCTGCTCCCTGTGACCAGCGATCTTCAGATCGTGTGTATTGTCCTTTCCCTTATTCCCGATAAAACTAAGAGAAAGGCACGCAAGTGGGTCCTGCCTCCGTTCTGGTCCTGACAGTTGGACATTGTCAGGTTCTGTTTTGTTTGGTCATTTGTTTTGCGCCCCCTTGTTTGTTACTTTGTTTCTGTGTTTTTTTTTTTTTTTTAATAAATACCATTTTTATTTTGAACACTTCTGCCCCAATTCCTGCTTTGCCTTCACACGAGTCCACGCTCAAAACCTTACAAAAATATACATTTATTTGCCCTTAGTGTGACTTGAACTGGACAGGTGAAGTAGCAGATAGATGCAGAGGGAGGAGAAAACTGGGAATTAAAATTAAAAGTGATTTTATAAATTCCACCCGCGAGGAAGGTCATACCTATAAAACAGGGGTGGGAAAACTATGGCCCGCTGGCCACATATGGCCCATCCGTTTTTTAATTCAGCCCGTTAAATGAAAACTTAAGTACTATAAATAAGAACTTCTTGTTGTTTTAGTGATACTCTTATCCATAGTGTCCTTCTGTGTACCTCTATCTATAAAAAATTATTTTTCACACATTGTTAATGTGTGCTTAGAAAACACTTTCAATAATGTAGATGTCATGGTGACATTTTATCCATCCGGTATTTGTTATTTATCGAGATATCAATCAAATGCCATGCAAAATAAAACACTTGAAATGGTCTATTGATAAAATATTATAAAATTATATTAAACGTATCAATGGCTGCATGTGTATGTATTCATAAATTATACATGCATATGAGAAAATTGGATTTTTTTTTTATGTATTCCTGAGATAATGGATCAAGTCTATGTATCGGCAGATACAAAAAAATAAGATAAATCGAGCTGCTTTGACAGATATTTAAAATCAAAATGGCCCGCAAATTAAAAAGTTTGCCCAACTCTGCTTTAGAAGATGTCCTTGCTTTAATCTCTTTCTTTTTATTAATAGCGCCTATCATTTGGCCACGACTATGTAATTTAGCAAGGGTGGCAATTTGTGTGCCTTCTCTGTATTTTTTAATAATCACTATCCTTGTTTCCATGGCTATCATATATTTCTCAATCTCTTTAGCGTCACTGCAAGCCTTGGACCTGGGGTCGGCAATGTGCGGCTCTAAAGCCACATGCGGCTCTTTTTCACTTTTTCAATAAGGTTGGAAATGGAAAAAGAAGAGTGAGGGAAATATGTTTTCAATCTGGTTCCTGTAGGACAAGCTGTTAGGTTAACCCCAACACTTATAATAAAACCTGCACTCAAAGAAGACACAGAGACGTGGGTATGACTTACTTGCAAGGAGAATGACCATAGACTGCCTGTTACAGTCTACTAGACACTCTGAAAAAGTCTATTTCGTCCTTGCCTTTTTATTGTATTAGGAACGCTCTAGTTTACATAATGTTTCTTCTGCTAAAGGGAGGGGGCGTGACAAAAAAACAGTTCGAGATCTGTTTTCACAACAACATGTTATCGTATCAACAATATTACTACTATTGAACTAGGCGAGAATGGCACACTAAGCAAGAATAGAACACAGTATGCAACAGTAGAATAGCTTATTTACAGTTGAAATCCATCACAAGCACAAACAAAATATTGTTAAAATGTTCAAGGCTGTATAAGTGTTAAAGCCCCAATGTGCAATATTTTACCACTAGATGGCACTAAGTTGTCTGGTGAGGGAAAGTTATACACGGCTCAGGGTGCCGTGTAAACATGGTGGTGCCCTAAGAGGGATTTCACGGTGTAAAAGAAATACCGTAAATTTTGGACTATGAGCCGCTACTTTTTTCCCAAACTTTCAACCCTGCGGCTTATTCAATGATGCGGCCACTTTATGTAATTTTTCTAAAGGCCGCCGAGTACAAAAGGTAAGATTTAGACTACAACTTCTTAGCCTGTGCACAAATCAAATTAGCGTAGACATATCCTCATCAAAGAAAAAGGGAACATGACGCAACTTTCAAGTTAAACGCAATCGAGCCGTCCGATATAGAAGGAACTGAGCTACCGCACGTAAACTTTACTTTGCGAGCGTGATGCTAATGTGTTTTTGAATAAGGGAGCGTGAGACGACGTCTATGTGACAAAGTCTCTTTCCCATACTGACGGAAGACGACTTTGATGACGTCTGTTATAAGGAGGAAGATAACGATGGTTTACCGTGCTTATTACAAGTATGGTATGCTTTTTTAACAGAGCTGTTTATTGCGTTGAGAGCGTGTTGCTAGTAGCGTTTTGCTACCCTTCACAGGCACGGTTTGGAATGAAAGTTATAATATTATTAAAGCTTTGAAAACTCTCTCGGTGTACCGTCTTTATTTGTAAATATGTCTAACCATGTATAATATGTATTTGCAACTGTATATTTTTGTAATGTATTATTTTAGAAACTTATTCTGATATGTTTTGTACGAGCAAATGAGAAAGAAGGGGCGGGGCAAACGTGGGCTGACGGGAAGTGGAGTAAAGGTGAGACGTGTTTGTGGACGCGGCCGACAATAGTGGATATGTTTTTTTCCCCACCCTTACCTTTGGAAATATACACTTTTTTCCTTGGATTACTTTCAACGGGCACCCGGACTCTGCAGGTCTGCATTAAATCTTAAGTACAGGTATCATTTTCCGTTCAATTCGTCAGCTTTTTTTTTGGGACTTTATCGGGTATTGGTTAATTTCTTGTTTGAATTGCGTTTTTGCAATGTGAGCGAATGCGGCTAATATACAGTTGTGGCTTGTGTATGTACAAAATCGGTTTTCCTCCCGAAATGTGGTGGGTGCGGCTTATAATCAGGTGCGCTCTATAGTCCAGAATTTACGGTATACATTTCTCGACCCTATGATATTTTATCAAAAATAGGATTGGCATGAGAGTTAGTGGCTTTTGTTTTTTTCTACTAGATGAAAGTTTTTGTACCACTAGGAGGCACTAAATATTACACACCGTCCATTTAAGAATAAACATTAAAAGAGTAAGTTTAGTTTAGGAATCATTTTTTTAATTTTTATTTTAAAAAGGCTTATATGAGGCTTTTCACGGCTCCAGACATTTCAGTTTTTTTTAGTCCTTTACGCTCTTTTAACATTTTTGGTTGCTTACCCTGACTGTAGACCCATGGCGAATAAATACTGTACATAAAATAAAGTATTGCATTGCTGAGTCGTCTTTAAGAAAAAACTTGAATTTTTAAGGTGTTGTGGAAGGTAGCTAGCCAATAGTCACGACCAGAATGGAAATAGGACCCAAATATGTAACGTTAATCAAGTTTATTGAGATATAGAATATAGAATGGAATAGAATATACCTTTATTGTCATTGTTACAAAATGGGTTGAACATATTGTGACAACGAAATTGGACGTGGCACTCCAGGTTCACATTTAACAGTGAGGATAAAAGAAAACAAAGAAGATAAAGGAACAAAGAAGATAAAGTTATAATTTACACAATATTTACACAAAAAATGTGGGCATGTAGGATATAACATACAGTTTTGCGATCGTATTAGTGCAATATGCGGTAGTGCAAAAATAGGCAACATTGTGCAAAGTGAGCATGGGCATGAATACTATTTTACATCTGTATGAGGTAGTGTGTTTGCAAGAGTTTCAGTTTTTTGTGTGGTGTGTGTTAAGGGTGGTGATGGCTCTGGGGAAGAAACTATCTCTGAGTCTGTTTTTGTTTTGTGTGACCTGTAGCGTCTGCCGGAAGGCAGCAGGTCAAAGAGGTGGTGGCTGGGGTGAGAAAAGTCCTTGATGATGTAGAGGAAAGGCAGTGCCCGCGATCCGGTGCTTGCTGGACGTGGGAAGCAAACCGCTCACAGAAACGGAACGTGTTCCGAATGCGGAAGAGGATCTTCCGGAGCGGGAGATCGTAGCGTAGTAGACGGAAAAACAGGTCGTTAGCCGGGACGGGAGATTAGAACGTGGTCGGGGTCAAAAAACGGGTCGTAGCCGGAGACAAACAGGGAAATCGGGATCGGGCAAGTGGAAAAACGGGACCGACGGACTGACAATAGGCGAGTGAAAGGACTGAGCTTAAGTAGGACAGGGGACCAATCAGGTAGCCAGCAGCAGCTGGCGCCAAACGAGCGGGCACAGGTGAATGTAATCAGTCGTCATGACACCAATAGGATATTGATATTTTCATTCCAGACAAGAATTTTATATGACGTCAACCAATAGCAGACAAGCATCTTAGAGCTATGTCTCACCGAGGGTTGGGTAGGGTTACTTTAACTTGATTACTTTCAATTACTTTTGGATTACTCCAATACCAAATATTCTAATAAAAGACAAAAGAAACTAAATGTGAATAAAATGACTACATTTTGTGCAGGCTTGGGGAGTAACGGAATACATGGAGCGGCAAAAATGATGTTGGCAAGCTGTTTGGATTTATTTTCATTTTGTTTCTGTCCCATTTTATGTTAGTTTTGCCGGAGATCAAAGAGATCAAAGCCAGGAGAGAAAGCTTACCACGTGTTGGGAGTCATAATTGTATCCATATTTAGTTTATTTTGTCTTTTATTAGCATATTTGGTATTGGATTAATCAAAAAGTACCGTATTTTCCGCACTATAAGGCGCACCGGGTTATAGGGCGCACCCCGAAAAAATAGTTTTTGGTCCTATTTTTGACATACATAAGACGCACCGGATTATAAGGCGCTACAATGGGAACGTGGACAAAACAGTCAGATATGCAGTCAAACTTATTACCCCCTTAACATTCCGAAAGCTTGCAAAGACGCAAATACGTGTCGAGAACACGTGCAGATGCGGTGTCCGTACGATGTCACTCAAATGCATCGTTCCATCATTCGGAAGGTTAAAGTCTTGGGATTCAAGAAATGCCAACCATTCCTTAGTTTCTATTTTCTTTTTCGCTCGCAACTTTACTGTGCATATGACAATAAACACTTGGAATTGAGTTTAATTTAAAAATAGACACTCCATTCCATCCATTATCTGCACCGCTTATCACAGAAACATTGAGTTCAGTCTGAAACAAGATACAGGGACAATATAAAACCCGGAGTAGCTCACCGAAGTCGTTGTGTTCATAATAATGTGCAGCCAATGTCCTCTTATATCCGTGAGGGTAGTAAATCCAGGAGAATAAAATATTTACAAATACAGAATAGAAAAAAATGCTTTCTCTATGCCGTCAGCCACGTGCTATACACATTCATCTTTTTCGGCTAATTGCAGGCTTTGTTTTGCCGTTTAAGACAATGCGAGCCTGTAAATGATAAAAAGGATCCGCCCCTTGACCTCTGAATAACTTTAGCCAATAGTGATCGATTCAACTGATGATTGACACATCTTGTTCGGCCAATTGCAGGCTTTGTTTTGCCGTTCAAGCCAATGCCAGCCTGTAAATGATTAAAAAGGATCTGCCCCTTGACCTCCGAATAACTTTAGCCAATAGTGATCGATTCAAATGATGATTGACACATTGGTTAGCCAATGAAACACCGGTAAATAAATCCCAGCATACACCGCGTACTACTTAGCGTTCGGGGGAAAATCGAGTTGGCGGCTTCAAGTTAGTTGGAAAACTTTGCGATTTAATATTGATCCATAAATAAGGCGCACTGTATTATAAGGCGCATGGTCAGCTTTTGAAAAAAATAAAGGCTTTTAGGTGCGCCTTATAGTGCGGAAAATATGGTAATCAAGTTAAAGTAACCCTACCCAACCCTGGTCTAGCTACAAGCTTGAACACAGCAAAGTCTTATTTTTGAGGGCATGCAAATTAAATTGTTGTTAATATCACACATCTTATTCCACACCAAATGAAAAATGTAAGGCAGGGTCGCCTTAACTAATGTGTCTTTCTCAAGACCCCCATCCAAAGATTTCAGTTCCTCTAAATGCGTCTGACTAAAGGACCCGTGATGTGCAGCTGTGACCAAGCTTTTTGCATTTTTTTTCCACCACGAAGCCTCGATGGTCTTGAGCTTTCGCCGGAACCCACAAACATTCTAGTCGCACTATGTCCGGATGCGGCAAAGCAGCCTCAGAGTATATAGCCAAGCCTGCTTTATGTTTCACATTTAGGGACATTGTGTTTTTCCTTGTATCCTGCAAATAGAAAGCTGACGTGACTTGAAAAGGCAAAAATGATGTCGCATTTGCCAGAAGACGTTTTGTTAACTGTCATTATGCGTTGTGGTAAAAACCACTTTATAGTCATTTTAGGGACTGGGCTTTGTTTCTTTAAATATTCATCCCCAATAAAAAGATAACGATAGTGTTAACATCTCTTCACACTGTAAACAATCTTTTCCTGGCTAATTTTGTCAAATGTTACCAATAAGATTATTTCCCACCCCCCAAGATGGTCCATAACATATTTTACCACCACTTGCAAAAATCTCACTGAGCGACAGTGGTGTCAGAATTGATCATTACGAATAAACGTGGGTTCAGCCTTGACAGAAGCCCAGATTGTCCAGCTAAGGGGTGATAAGAGCAGTATGTTGCAAAATTCTCTAACTAATCCTAAACCTTACCCATTAAACCCAACCCTAAATCTCTATACTTATTCACCTGACCCATAAACCCTAAACCAACCCTTTTAACCCTAAACCCTATTATCCGAACCTTAACCCAAACCCCCTAATGCTAAACACCAACCCCTTACGACCCTAAGCCTAACCCATTAAACTTTAACCCAAACCACCTAACCCTAAATCTCTAAACCTTAACTTCTGACCCTTAAACTCAACTTTAAACCCTTGCTTTGAACTCTGACCACCTAACCATTAAACCCTGAACCCCAAACCCTAACCCAAACATCCCAACCCTAAACCATAAACTTAACATTCTGACCTTTAAACCTTAATCTAACCCCTATTCCATAAATGTAACTCCCTAACCATAAACTAACTGTAAACCTTAAATCCTTAACCCATAAACCAAAGGTCCTAACCTTTTTGACTCAAAGAGCCATATAAGCAATAATATTTTGATCCCTTGTTTGGAGAAAGAGCCACACCATATATTTTAAGACAACATAAAAAAAAATCCACCTCCCAGACAAATTCTTCAGCATATATGTTACTGTGTTTTGTTAATTATTTTATATATGAGAAATAATAATTATGCCAGAGCCTCTGTCTGATAGCAACATAAATATACCTCTCAAAATTTGTCTCCCTCCCGCTGTTACTTAAAAGGCTTGATGCTCATTTTGACTGCCATTTTTGTCCTAAACAATGGCTTCAAAACTAGGCGCAAGCAAAGTTATTTTACAAAAATGTCACAAAAATACTGCAAACTAGGATACCAACATATTTACCTTCAGCAGGCGGCGCTGGGCTAAGAGAAAGACTGTGTGCGCCCTGAATATAACTCCGTCCATACCTACCGCTCACCCATTCAAATTGCTCTAGGTGAGTTGCTTGAGCTTTTAGGTTAAACTTTTGGTCTGGGTTAGTTTGTTCTGTGGGTTTTCATCATAAAGTGTCTTTACAACGAACAAAGATTATTTAATGGGCGTCCATATAAAGGATTATTTAGTCATTTACAGCCACGACGGAGTTTGATGGCGTGACAGCTTGACTGTAAACTGTTGTTAAAATTGTGTTCTATATATACTGAACCCAACTCTTTGCATAAAAACATTTTCTCAGCTTTGCATGTGCCACTTATCGGCCCCTACATGGAACAATATATTAAATGAGTTCGATTCTATCTCAGAGTCATATGTCCTCATGAAAAGAGCCATAGGTTCTGGACCCCTGCCCTAAACCTTAACCACTAAACCTTAATCCCCTAGTCTCTAAACCCTAAACCTAACTCATTGACTGTAAACCATAATCCTAACCCCCTAACCAATGTTCCCTCTAATTTTCCTTACGGGTCTGAACGTTCACACAAAGTCAGTGAGCAATACTTGAGACAACAGTGAGCAACCGTAATCCCAAGTGTGGCAAGATAATTCATTATCAAACATGTCCAAAACTTGACATCAAGTTACATTTTGCTGAGTTTCCGGCAATGCAAAATCATTTTTCTCTTTGGAATGAATTGACTCATGTACTATTGCAAAGGTTGTACGGCCTACAAACGTCGTTTGTTCTTACAATTCTTTCACAAGATATCCATTTCTTTTTATTTCCTGATATATTTTGTCGCATAATATTAACATTTTTGGGGGCTTATTGAGTCGGTTGTAAGATACAGAACTGTACTTAATCACATTTTTTAGTGGAAGTACATTGTTGGCAACACGATTCACTTGATATAATTGGAAATTATTTGAATGCAACACAAACTTTTTTTTCTTTTTTCTGTGTTTTTTTTCTACTTTTTTGTTACTTTTTTTTCTTTTTGTTCTCTATTTACTTTTTTCCTACATTTATTTCTTTTCTTTTTTTCTGGCTTTTTTTCAAAATGTTTCCTTCTTTTTTCCTCTTCCTTTTGTTTCTTTTTTTTTCTCAGATTTTTACTACTTTTTCATTTTGGTATTTTTTTCTTTTGTGTTCTATTCCCCCTTCCTTTAAGTCATGTTGTGCATAATTATACATAATATTTGGTCACGTGGGGATTAAAGAAGCAAAAACAACCTGAAGAGCCGTTTAGGACCCGAAAGAGCCGGTTCCTTTTTAGTGAGCCGGGCCGAAGAAGCCGGTTCTCTACCAACTTTACTCAACTTCGTTCTACTTTGACTCGACCTCAAAATACCACATTTAGGACACAACGTCCGGGGAACCCGTGTATTTTTACCTTCATGCACTGTAACTTTGACTTAAGTCGCTTCTTAATTAGTAATTCTGAGCCCACATATTTGTGCGCTGGCTAGATTTTCTTGTGCGCTGAGAATGTGCGAGCAGTGCGCAATTGCGCACGCGCGCAGCTCAGAGGGAACACTGCCCCTAACCCTAAACCCCTAACCCTAACCCTAACGCTGGTTGAAAAATTCTGCTATACTTAAACTTTTACGTCATCATCAAAACAAAAACACAAGTAAAACAAACCATACCTGGTCTTTGGGCGCACAATGTTCTTATCCGTGTAACTCTATTCCTTAAAAAGCAAGCGTCTGTTTTGACCAAGACCTTTTGCCATGTGATTTGCTCTAATTCCTGCAAGGCAACATGGGAATTACCATACATGTTATATGCGTTAGCCCCCACCCGACGCAGCTTGGGGGCCAAACGATGCTACATACATCACGCACAAATGAATGCCATATTGAAGGTCACAGCAGTGGACTTGGCACTGGGGAAATTGCTGCTCTAGTTCAATATGGAAATCGGACTGCTGACTATTTTCCGGTATCCAAATATATCATATTTATTCGTGTATAACATAGTTGTACCTCGTGCAATGAGTGATCAGTTGAAAAATATTGCTAACCGCAATCGCAAAATGTAAGATGCAACAGAATCAATCCCAGGTCGAGGCGATGAGAACGCCAAATCTCCACAGTCATATGGATCTTATTATAGCACTATTTATACTCATGGTACCAGGGACAAATGGAGGAGACTATCATGATTACCGATGTGATTCACCTTTACCCGCTCCTTTTGCGCCAAATGCCTCAGACTTTGATTGACCACCTGTTTCTATTTATACCCACTCCTTTCTGTCCCCTTTTGTCAGTCCGTCTGCGAACCTCAGTTAACACTAGGCAAGCCTTTTCCGACCCTGACTCCCACCTGTTTTTTGCTCCTGTCAGTCCCCCGGCTTAGACCTGTTTTTGATACTGACCACGTCTACTCTCCTTTCCTGGCTTACGACTGGCTTACGACCCCGACCACGTTTTTGCTCTACTGTCCCGGCTACTGACCCATTTTCCGTTCCCGACACCACCATCGCTCGACACAGTAGACCCTCTTCCCCGTTCAGAGCGACCTGCTTCCAGCAATTGCTAGATTATGTCAGTCCGTCTGCGAACCTCAGTTAACACTTGGCAAGCCTTTTCCGACCCTGACTCCCAAGTGTTTCTGCTCCCGTCTGTCCCCCGGCTTTGAAGTTTTCTTGATTTAGACCACGTCTAATCTCCCGTCCTGGCTTCCAACCTCTTTTTGTCCCGACCACGTCTACTCTCCTTTCCTGGCTTACGACTCGCTTACGACCCCGACCACGTTTTTGCTCTACTGTCCCGGCTACTGACCCGTTTTTCCGTTCCCGACACCGCCATCGCTCGACATGGTAGACCCACTTCCCCGTTCAGAGCGACCTGCTTCCCGCGTCCAGCAATCACCGGATTATGTGCGCAACCCTTTCTCTTTCTTCCAATAAAACTTGTGAGAAACGCAACGCAAGTGGGTCCTGTCTCTGTTCTGGTCCTGACAGAAACAGAAAGTTGTCCTGAAAGATAAAAACAAACAGGAAAAATACGACAAGGGAAACAACTGTTTGAGGAATCTGATGATGAATCAGACTTTTAAGGACAATAAATCAATACATTGTAAATTGTATCTCGGTACAGTAATCCCTTGCTGTATCGCAGTTTCGTTACTTTGCAGATTTTCACTGTGAATTGTGTTCTGCATTCTGATTGGCTAAACAGAGAAAGGTACTTTCTATTCCAGAAATATTGGACCTCTCTACTCACTAAACCTGTTCTGGAGGCAGGTTGGTGCTCCCTAGTAGGAGATTGTTGTATGATAATGGGAAAATATATGGTTTCTGTAGGACAGGTATTCATAACGTCCACATGATGGCATGAAACTATCAAATAAATTAAAGTGGTTCATGTCCTTAATCTATTGAGTTGTGCAATAAAACGGCAACTTTATGTTTAAAATGATAATTTGACAGTACATAAGTTATTCGTGAAAATAAAATGTCTATAAAGTACAGTACTTTTAAATAAATACTTGAGCCTCTAAATTGAGTTTGTTCATGAACAATAAATACATAAATGAATAAAACGTTTGTAATTTGCAGGTTTTGACTATCACAGTCGTTTTTGGAATGCAACCCCTTTTAAAATGAGGGATTACTGCATTGTCTTCCACATTGTCAATAAATGATTTTAATCAGGGCCACAAGTATTCAAACAATGTTCGTTTTTTACAATGCTTAGATCATTTATGTCACGGTTGCCATGGCGCCCAATTGGACCCGCCCGTGTGTCAAGGTTGCCCGCCTGTGTAGCGCCAGCTGCAGCTTGTTGACGGATTGGCTCCCTGTCAGAATTTAAACTCTGTCCTGTCAGTCCCCTTTTGTCGGTCCGTCTGCGACTCTCTGTTTTTACACGGCAAGCCTGTCCTGTTTTTTTTGCTCCTGTTTGTCTCCCGTTACGATCTGTTTTGATCTCGACCACGTCTGCTCTCCCGTCCCGAATTACGACCTGTTTTGATCTCGACCACGTCTGTTCTCCCGTCCTGAATAACGATCCGTTTTTTATCTCAACCACGTCTACTCTCCTCTCCTGGCTTTCTTCTTGTTTCCGATCACGTTTTTGCTCTTCCATCCCGACTACTAACCCGTTTTTTCCGTTCCCGACACCGCCATCGCTCGCCACAGAAGTCCCACTTCCGCGTTCAGAGCGACACGCTCCCCACGACCAGCGATCACCGGATCGTGTGTGCAATCCTTTCCCTTCTTCCCAATAAAACTGTAAGTAACGTTACACAAGTGGGTCCTGTCTCCGTTCTGGTCATGACAATGTATTATCAATGTAAAATGTGAAATGCACAACAAAATTAACATTTTTCCCTGGTACAATAAATCAAAACAGTGTGACGATAAGATAAATGCGGATGTCATCTAGAGCACTGCTGAACCAGTGATTACGATTTTGGCGCTCTCGCCACCGCGACCTAGGTTCGATTCTTGTTGCATACAACCACAAAGTTAAAGCTGAGACAAAGTCAAACACAATTAAACATCAATTTTAAACCAAAAATAAGGTAGGCCCTTGCAACCTTCCACGCTAGCTCTGATAAGATAAGCACAGATGTGGCTAATTACTGACATGCTAATTTTCCTTGATTTTGAAATTTCTCTTGGATTTCCCTTGCCCGACGCCAGTTTTAATGACTTGATGCCTCGCAGGGCACTTCAATCACCGTGACTGTGTTGGGCACTTGACTTTTGGCTTCTTCATTAGGCAGAATTGAAACAAAATTGTTGTGCCTAATTGGTTTACAATGTTTCATTAGGACATTTATTTTTTTTAAAAGCTGTTTGGTTTTGCAGACGATGGTCGCTTGCTTCCTGATTGCACACTTTTAGAGTCGACCGTAATCCTATTTTTTTATTTTTTAGTTTTGTTTTTCTTTAGGGTGAAAATATTGAGACATCCTTTCACACTGCAGGACCGTTCATTTATGCGGACTAAATTATTACGATATGTATTTTTTTCTTTTCACAAATGACTCAAAAGAGTCATTCCCTTAATCGTACCAAGCCCCGGTGAAATTATTTCATTGTCAAATGAGAATGTATGTTTTACCGTAAATTCTGGACTATAGAGCGCACCTGATTATAAGCCGCATCCACCACATTTTAAGAAGATAACCGCTTTTGTACTTACACAAGCCGCACCTGTATATAAACCGCATGCACCCACATTAAAACATGTAACACAATCATAAAATTAACCCAAACCCGACTTTGAGTCCCGCGATTGTAACTGAATATAAAGTACACAGTCCAAAAACCACAGCCGGCAAAATGAACGGAAAATGAGACCGGTAGTTAATGTTTGATGCAGACCTGCAGAGTCCGGGTCCCGTTGAAAATAATCCAAGGAAAAAAAATGTATATTTCCAAAGGTAAGGGTGGGAAAAATATATATCCACTATTGTCCGCTGCGTCCACAAACTTGTCTCACCTTTACTCCACCTGTCAGCCCCCGTTGTTGTCGCCCCTTCTTTTTGATTCGCCCGTGGAAAACATATCAGAATAAGTCTCTAAAATAAATACATTACAAAAATATACAGTTGCAAATACATATTATACATGGTTACACATATTTACAAAGAAAGACGGTACACCGAGAGAGTTTTCAAAGCTTTAATAATAACATTATAACTTTCATCCCAAACCGTGCCTGTGAAGGGAAGCAAAACGCTACTAGCAACACGCTCGCAACGCAGCAAACGGGTCTGTTAATAAAAACATACCGTACATGTAGATACCACTGTAAACCGTCCTCATCTTCCTCCTTATAACTGACGTCATCAAAGTCGTCTTCCTTCAGTATGGGAAAGTGACTTTGTCATATGGACGTCGTCCCACGCTCCCTTATTCAAAAATACGTTAGCAACACGCTCGCAAAGTAAAGTTTCCGTGCTGTTTCCTTCTTTATCGGACTGCTCGATTGCGTTTAGCTTGAAAGCTGCGTCATGTGCCTTTCTTTTTGCAATTTGCATGATGAGGATATGTCTACGCTAATTTAATTCGTGCACAAGCTAAGAAGTTGCAGTCTTCCTCGGCGCATATATTCCACCGGTCTAAATCTTACCTTTTGTACTCGAGCGCCGACATAAATTGGCCGCGTCACTGAATAAGCCGCAGGGTTGAACGTTTGGGAAAAAAGTAGCGGCTTATAGTCCGGAATTTACGGTAATTTTTTTTTTTAAATAGCATTATTTTTCCTTCATTTTTTATTATTTTTTTATTCATTCATTTTTATTCATTGTTATTCATACATTTGATTCTATTACGTTTTAAAATATCAGTTAAATACTCTTTTTAACATTGAAATATTTTTAATGAATATTATTTAATTCAGTAATGAATTAAAGAGAATATACGCAAAACAATGTTATAAAATGTTTTTATTTTAAGTAATGTTATTTTCTATGTGTATTTTTGTTTTTATTTGAGCGAGTTGTCTGTCTCTGTGTGCCCTGCTACTGGCTGGCAACCAGTTCAAGGTTTCCCCTGCTCACTACCTGAAAATAGCTGGGATGGGCTCCAGCACCCCCGGGACCCTACTGAGGATAAGCGGTTCAGATAATGGATGGATGGATAACGAACCTGAAAGTAATGTGTGGAGAAAAATGTTATAACAAAAAATCATAACAAGCCGCAAGGTAGGCAAAGCTATCAAAAACACAGCTCGAATATAGGTCTTTAAATTGCTTGATACCCTTAACCTGCCACTGGGTCCAATAGCGAAGGAAGGAATAGGTGATTCATATTTTATGGGCCGGACGAGGAAGCAGTGAAACTTTTGAAGCACCGCCTAAACCACAGGTGTCAAACAGGCGGCCCGCGGGATAGATCAGGCCCACTAAGGGATTGAATCCGGCCCGCGAGACAACACTTAGAGAAGCGCAAGAGAAAAACAAGCTGCAGGTTAAATATGTCAACTTGATGTAGCCAAAGCCAGGTGCCTCTCACAAAGACACTGTACTTGTATTTATTTATCTCTCTCTCTCTCTCTTTCTTTCCCACCCCTTTTCTCCCACTCCGTCTCTCTTTTTCTCTTCCTTTGTTGCCCTTTGTCTCTTTCTCTCTCAGTGTCCTTTAACCTCTTTTGCTCTAACGTCCTTTTTTCCTTTTCTCTGTTTTCTCTTTCTCTCTTCCTACCCTTCGTGCTTTCTTTTCTCTTTTCTCTCCTTCTGTCTTTCTATTTCTCTTTGGATTTCTTTCTTCCTCTCCCTTTCTTTTCCTCCTCTCTCATGACTTTTTATCTTTTATTTCTCACGCTCTCTCCCTCTCTCTCTCTTTCTTTCTTTGTCCTGCCCTCTCTTCTTTTCCTGCCCTCTTTCTCTTATTTCTTTATCTCTCTTTTTCTTTCTCTTTAATTTACTAGTCCGGCCCCCGACAGAATGTTTGTTCTATTGTGTGGCCCCCGAGTTAAAATGAGTTTGACACCCTCGGCCTAAACTGATACCAAATCTTTAGAGTGATAAGCAACACCTCATTGTCTGTGTATCAAAGAAACGCTTTGGCTTTGGATTGATTTAAAAAGGAAACTAAATCCTGGTAGTATATTCATTGTCACGGTAAACGGTTCCCTCAACCGCTGGGTCGTTTTTTTTCTCTCCTTCTCTCTTTCTCTCTGTATTTTTCTTTGCATTTCTTTCTTTCTCTCTCTTTCTTTTCCCTCTCTCACGATTTCTCTTTTTATCTCTTTTGTTTCTCACGTTCTCACGTTCTCTCTCTCTCTCTCTTCTCTCTCTCTTTCTCCCTTTCTTTGTCCCACACTCTCATTTTCTCTTATTTCTTTCACACTAATCTACTAATCCGGCCTCCGAGAAAATGTTTGTTCTATTGTTTGGCCCCGGAGTTAAAATGAGTTTGACACCCATGGTATAGAGCAAATAAACCCGCTTCTTATAAGTCACCTATATGTCAAGAACCGGAACAGGATAAGGACCCAGATACATGACATTTCTCACCCAAGCTTTTATTTTACGGGGAATGGGGCAGTCATGCACGTTAAGCAGCAGTCTGGCGTGGAATGACTGGAAGCCAGAGGCCGACAAGATCGATACCAATTGCCCAAGCAGATATCGGACAAATGGGGTTGATACTGGACAGGACGGGAGAGACAGGATTGATATCAAAACAGGATATCAAAATTAAACAGGACAAATAAGACGGGAACGAAACTGGAAACCGATATTAAAAAGGACAAAATGAACGGGATTAATACCGGACAGGAAATACCAACAGGAAACAGGACCGAGTCAAAACCCACGGCAGAGGTTCGTTGACGGACCGACAAAGGGAGATTGCGAGCTATTTACCTATCTATCTACCTGGGCCATATCCCTCAAGAGGGGTGACCGACAGCAAGACACACACATACAATAACAAAGAAAATAAAAGGGAAATAAATAGCAAAAAAAACACACAAAATTTTTGGACCATGGCCAACCCAATTGCCCAAACACCCAAACAAGTTAGGCACCTCGGCACCCAAGTTGGTCATGCTTTCGTCCCTCCAGATGAAACGGGACACCAGAAACCGGCCATGTCACTCGGGTCAGGGTGACACAACACACTCTTTTGTTCAACAGCAGGGCCCGACAGCTTTCACTGGTTTACCCCTGCCGCATCATACAAGTGCCCAGCCCATCCTTAAGAAAGTGTCCACAATCCCACTATCCTTTCACAACACCTCTCCACTCTCCACACCTCTCCTCTCTCCACTCATTTCTATCACCAACAACCAAGCTAAGCTTAAATAGAAGGGAAGCCAAACTGTCAACGAGCTGCAGCTGGCGCCACACGGGCGGGGCCAATTGGGCGCCATGGCAACCATGACACTCTATTAACGTCCTCCCAGTGTTAAAGTGCCGATCATGCTCGACTTCACAATAATAATAATAATAATAATAATTTCCTTTGTATTGTCATTCTTTGTAACAATGTACACAGAACGAAATGTCGATACACCTGACCCGTTGTAGCGAGTCGATGCAGCCGCAGCCAACAGAGGGCGCCGCCATTATACCAATTAGGTATGTCTCGGCCGAGGCGCGAACCAGCGACCTCCCAGTCTCAAGTTAATACAATGAGTAAAAAAAAGGGAATAATGCAACCTGCCCCCATCCCACTTGAATTCCTCGCAGGCTCCCAATTAAGATGTTGACACAGAGATCAAGAAATGAAAAATGTATTTCTCTCTGGTTTTTACACATCGGTTGCATTAAAAACAGAAGCATCTAAAAGTAGCGTACCGGCTGAAAACACGGACCCCTCGTATTCATCAATCATTCATTCGCCCCGTTTTTCATTTATGAAACAATTATTCCGGGAGAGCTTTCAGGTATCCGGAAGCCAAGCGTGTAGTATTTTGGTTGAAAGTGTCATTGAAAAATGCATGAGACCATTAGAAAAGGAAATACTGTTGTCTTAATAAATATTGAAAGGCATTCTCGGACCTCACCGTTGTGGTAACCAGGTCGAGGCGGTTGGAAAATAATTACGTTCAATTATTAAGAGAAATTGGGGGCGGGTGGGGTTTTTGGGGCAGCACCTTGGTAGAAATAAATTACCGTATTTTCCGCACTATAAGGCGCATCGGGTTATAGGGCGCACCCCGAATAAAATAGTTTTTGGTCCTATATTTGACATACATAAGACGCACCGGATTATAAGGCGCTACAATGGGAACGTCGACAAAACAGTCAGATAGTTCAGTCAAACTTCTTACCCCCTTAACATTCCCAAAGCTCGCGAAGAAGCAAATACGTGTCGTAGACACGTGCGGATGCGGTTTCCGTACAATGTCACTCAAATGCATCGTTCCAAATATCATTCGGAAGGTTAAAGTTTTGGGATTCAAGAAATGACAACCATTCCTTAGTTTCTATTTTCTTTTTCGCTCGCAACTTTACTGTGCATATGACAATAAACACTTGGAATTGAGTTGAATTTAAAAATAGACACTCCATTCCATCCATTATCTGCACCGCTTATCACAGAAACATTGAGTTCAGTCTGAAACAAGATACAGGGAAAATATATAGCCGGAGTAGCTCACCGAAGCCGTTGTGTTCAATAATAATGTGCAACCTTGGTCCTCTTGTATCCGTGAGTGTAGTAAATCCAGGAGAGTAAAATATTTACAAATACAGTACAGAATAGTAAAATACTGTTTTCTCTATGCCGTCAACCCAACTTGCTATTCACGTTCATCTTTTTCGGCCAATTGCAGGCTTTGTTTTGCCCCTTTAGCCTATGCCAGCCTGTAAATGATAAAAAGGATCCGCCCCCTTCACCTCCGAATAACTTTAGCCAATAGTGATCGATTCAAATGATGATTGACACATTGGTTAGCCAATGAAACGCCGGTAAGTAAATCCCAGCATACACCGCGGACTACTTTGCGTTCGGGGGAAAATCTAGTCGGCGGCTGCTGCATTAGTTGCAAGACTTTGCGACTTAATATTGATCCATAAATAAGGCGCACTGTATTATAAGGCGCATGGTCAGCTATTGAAAAAAATAAAGGCTTTTAGGTGCGCCTTATAGTGTGGAAAATACGGTAAACCTTTTTTTCTTATGAAAAAACTTAATGAGCGTAAAACAGGACGATAGACCCAAAGTGAAATTGCTGTTTAGTGGGGTGTAGAAACCTATAATAATACATTACTATTATGTTCCTACCCTTTGTAACCTATATAAAACGGTCAGGATCAGAACGGAGACAGGACCCACTTGCGTTACGTTTCTGTCAGTTTTATTGGAAGAAAGGAAAGGGTTGCACCCACGATCCGGTGATCGCTGGTCGCAAGGTGCAGGTCTCTCTAAACGCGGAAGTGGGACTTCCGTGGCGAGCGATGGCGGTGTCAGGGACGGAAAAAAACGGTCAGTAGCCGGGGCAGGAGAGCAAAAAACAAGGTCGGGATCGGAAACAAGTCGAAAACCAGGAGAGGAGAGTAGACATGGTCGAGATCAAAAACACATCGTTATTCGGGACGGGAAAACAGACCCGGTCAAAATCAAAACAGGTCGTAATTCGGGACCGGAGAGCAGAGGTGGTCGAGATCAAAACAGATCGTAACGGGAGACAAACAGGAGTAAAGTCAGAGCAGGTGAAAAAGGGCTTGACGTGTAAAAACAGATTCGCAGACGGACCGACAAAAGGGGACTGACAGGACAGAGTTTAAATACTGACAACAAGCTGCAGCTGGCGCCACGTGGCAACAGTGACAGTATAGTAGGGGATTACTAATGTGTTCCAAACCCTTTGTAACCTATATAAAGCCATTCAAATCACAACATATTATATAGTATGTACTACGTATGTGTAATGTACATGTATAGGATTAAATGACACCGGAGAAATTACATTTGATTTACCTTTGGTATGATGTGAATTGGGCTGGTACAACGGAGTTAGTGGGTGGATGCTGAGAGCAGAGGAATGAATAAATGTATCTTTCGCAATCAGAATTGATTGAAATGATATTAAGGGACAAAAGATAAAAAATATATTGAGGAATATATTTAAAAAAATATATACATGGTTGTGAGGATTGTCATGCTCTTAGAAGACTTGGTTGCTTTAATAAACTCCTTATTCCTAATAATTCTTCCAATTGTCAAATTGGTTAATTGGTTACGGCCATATACCTTAGCAAGGGTAACCATGCGTGTGTCTCCTTCGTATTTATTGGTAATCACCAGCTTTGTTTCCATGGTTAGCATGATTTTGCTTTTCCTTTTAGTGAATGAAACTTTATTTTGAACATGACAAAACAAAATAAAATGAAACAAGTCAAAAAACAAACAAACAATGAGAATGTAACATGTTTAAAAAAGGATAGGAAGAAGCATATGCTTTTTTACTCCCTTTGACTTTCTTAATAATTTGGTCTTACAGCTAGATCGCCCGTGTATTTACATATTACCCTCATGAATATACAGTAAATATTTACATTGGCTCTGTGGATGCAGTCACTTCATCAGCCTCATCACCAGCACCATTACTATTTTTATCATCACCATCATCAAGCATAACGTCTTTACAAAGCATGCGGGATTCTAACTTAACAAAAAAAAGAGAAAGGCATTGTGGGAAGTAGTTCACCCAATAGTATATCAGTACTTTCATGTTGTTTTGCAAACTATAAGGAGACTAGCGTTTTATAAGATGTCGACCAATACCAGAGACCAAAGTGTGGAAAATGCGATAAAAAAGGAGCCAAATATTTCACACCGTGAAGTGAAAAATTCATAAAGCGGGGACCGTTTATCCCTGGGGTCTACTGCCCATGTCACATTCATATTCAGATTTAAAGCTAATAAACAAACGGCCGGAACCACCTTGCTGGGAATTTCATAAAGGCTGATTTAGTGGAAAAACCACCAAATCACGTATGTCTAATAAATCTGATATTGCCTGTGTTAATGCATACCCATAAATCACGTGGTTGCTTGAATAATACATATGAAGAGGACATTTAATCGTTTCTGGTTATCTATTGGACAGTAAATCGTAAATCGTCCTCAGTCAAGGTGTCACACACCAACGCTTTGGCTGTAAAACTCAAAATAATCCTCGATTTGGAAGCCCATAAAGGAATATCTGCTCGAGAGATTTTATGATGAAAAGCCACAGAACAAACTGTAAACACCCCATAGCTCTAGCATAGCACCCAGAGCAATTTTGTTGTATAGCAGAAATGGGCGGAGTTATATACCCAGCGTTATATACCCTCCTCGCCCAGCACCGTCTGCACTGAAGGTAAATACGTGAAAATCCTCGTTTGCAGTATTTTGTGACATTTTTACAAAATAACTTTGCTTGCACCTTGTTTTGAAACCATATTTTGGACAAAAATGGGTCAATGGGTCTCAACACTATTGAGTAACAATTTTTAGGTGGTATATTTATATTGATATGGGACACAGGCACTGGCATTATTATTACAGTATTTCATAGATTTGATCAAATTATCAAGTTACACACTGTGAAATTGTCAGGATGGCTGATTTGGATCACCTATGCCCGCTTGTTTGGCGCCAGCCGCTGCGGGCTACCTGATTGGTTCCCTGTCCTTTTCAAGCACAGTCCTTTCACTCGCCTGTTGTCAGTCCGTCTGCAAACCTCTGTTTCTACAAGGCAAGCACTTTGACTCTGACTCCTGTCGGTCCCGCTTTTTGCGCCCGTTTTTCCACCTGATCTCCCCGTTTGTCTCTGGCTACGACCTGTTTTCGACCCCGACCACGTTTGCTCTCCCGTCCCGGCTTCCGACCCGTTTTTGATCCCGACCACGTTTTTGCTCTCCTGTCCTGGCTATCCACCTGTTTTTCTCATCCTTGACACCGCCATCTCACGCTTCAGAAGAACCACTTCAGTATTTGGATCACAATCCGATTGTGTGAGCGGCTTGCTTTCCGCGTCCAGCGAGCATTGGATGCCCTTCCTCTTTCTATCAATAAACTTGTGGTTAACGCTACGCATTTGGGTCCTAATTCCATTCTGGTCGTTACAGAAATAATATGTGCTGAAGAATTTGGGCTTTGGTGATTTTGATGAATTTTGTCTTAAAATATATGATGTAGCTCGCTCTCAAAAGCAAAAAAATCAAATTATTTAAGCTTTTATGGCTCTTTGGGTCTAAAAGGTTCCCAACCTCGGCTTTAGGGGGTCTTTGTGTCCTCAGGTGGATTTGCCCGTCCTGTTAAATGTGAGTCATTTTCTGCAGGTGAAAAACTCTGCAGTCGAGTTGTTATTCACGCTTCACAACTCCACTTCCTGCGGCCGTTCCTTCCGGCACATCCTTAGTGACTCTTTGCGGACAAATTGGTTTTATGAAGCGCGATGGAAGGTTTTGAGTTAGCGGCTATTTGCAGAGCGGTGGCCTGAGGAAATTGAGGATGGAAATTTATGATTTCCCGCTCTAGTTTATTCTCCCCATGATATCAACCTGTTGAGTTTTGTTCATGCGAAATCTTATATAGATATTTTCGGAATATGTGTAGAAACAGTAGACCCACAAAAAGGCAAAATCCACACAGGAGGGTTTGAATAGATATTCAAACTCTTAACCGCATGCTAACTACAAATTACAATAGAAAATGTTCAATATTCATTTTTAAAACATAATAACATTTTAGAGAGGTTAGCAAGTGTATCAATGTTATTAAAATATATTAAATTCCTCCTGTGCCATATAAGATATTAGCTTAGGCTAGGTTTGTTAGCTTTGTTGACGTATCTTGCTAGCCGCAAAGATATCCATCAAGATATGTTAGAAAGTGTATCATTGTTATGAACATTTGTTAAACTTACAAATGGAAAAAAAGCTTAGGTTTGAAGTGTTAAATTAGTTGGCTTAGATCGCTAGCAACAAATGTACCACAAAGGAAGGTTTAAGTAGATATTCAAACTCCTAACCGCATGCTAACCACAAATTATAATAGAAAATGTTCAATATTCATTTTTAGAACATATTAACATTTTAGAGAGGTTAGCAAGTGTATCAATATTATTAAAATATATTAAATTCCTCCTGTGCCATATAAGATATTAGCTTAGGCTAGGTTTGTTAGCTTTGTTGACGTATCTTGCTAGCCGCAAAGATATCCATTAAGATATGTTAGAAAGTGTATCACTGTTATGAAAAATTGTTAGAATTATAATTCTCCCATGTCAAATGGAAAATAAGCTTAGGTTTGGAGTTTTAGATTAGTTGGCTTAGATCGCTAGCAACAAATGTACCACGAAGGAAGGTTTGAATAGATATTCAAACTCTTAACCGCATGCTAACTACAAATTACAATAGAAAATGTTCAATATTCATTTTTAAAACATGTTAACATTTTAGAGAGGTTAGCAAGTGTATCAATGTTATTAAAATATCTTAAATTCCTCCTGTGCCGCATAAGATATTAGCTTAGGCTAGGTTTGTTAGCTTTGTTGACGTATCTTGCTAGCCGCAAAGATATCCATTAAGATATGTTAGAAAGTGTATCACTGTTATGAAAAATTGTTAGAATTATAATTCTCCCATGTCAAATGGAAAATAAGCTTAGGTTTGGAGTTTTAGATTCGTTGGCTTAGATTGCTAGCAACAAATGTACCACACTGAAAGGTTTGAGGGGGGCACCCTGAACTGGTTGCCAGGGCACACAGAGACGGACTACGTACTCTTTCATTCACACCTAGGGACAATTTGGAACAGCCAATTAACCTGAAACGCATGTTTTTGGAATGTGGGAGGAAACCAGAGTGCCCGGAGGCAACCCCCGCAAGGGAAGAACATGCAAACTCCACACAGGAAGGTTCGACATCAGTTAAAGTAATGATTTTAAAATACGCGAATACTGAACGCCATTGAACAGCTGCTCAAAAGTACAGTAAAGAATTTAACGTAGTCTTATTTTTTTTCTAAATTATATTTAATGTTTATGTATCTACACATTTATATATTAATAGGTTCTCGTTTTGTTAATAATATGAGTATTTTTGGAATGCCTACGAATACCATTACTTCTGCTGGGAAAAAAATGTTTCGGTTTTCAACAATTCCCAAACGGAATTGTCATGATTACTCATTGCACTCACTTGTGCCCGCTCGTTTGGCGCTAGCTGCTGCTAGTTGCCTGTTCATACTCCTATCTAAGCTCAGTGCTCTCACTCAACCTTTGTCAGTCCGTCAGCTAACCTCTGCTTACGCAAGGCAATTACTTTGACTCTGGCTCCCATCGGTCCCGTTCTTTTCATCCGTTTCCCACTCCTCTGTTCCTGATTCCCCGTTTTTAACTGGCTACGACACTTTTTTGACCACCGACCACGTTCTGATCTCCTCTCCCGGCTAACGACCCATTTTTATTACTACCGACCACGCTCTAATCCCCCGCTCCGACTATCAACACGTTTTTGCCGGTTGACCACGCTACGATCTACTGCTCCGGGAGATCCACTTCCGCATTCCGAACACGTTCTGAATCTGTGAACGGCTTGCTTCCCTCGTCCAGCGAGCACCGGATCGCTGCTGTTTGTTTTTCCTCTATATCTCAATGAACTTGTGAGTAAACGTTACGCATCAGGGTCCTCCTCCTGCTCTGGTTCTGAGAGGAATATGGTCGAGGACCGAGGTATCACTGTATTGGGTTTCTCATAAAGTGAAACTATTGGGGCAGCACGGCGGGGCAGTGGTTAGCACGTGTGCGGCACAGTTCTAAGGTCTTGGGAACCACCTGTGTGAGTTGTCTGTCCCCGTGTGCCCTGCGATTGGCTGGCAACCAGTTCAGGGTGTCCCCTGCCCACTGCCCGATGATTGCTGGGATGGGCTCCAGCACCCCCGCGACCCTACTGAGCATAAGCGGAGCAGGTAATGAGATGAGATGAGATGAAACTATTGGCCGGAGTTAGTCAAGAAAATAAAGAACTGGATTATTATAGCCGAGTAATTGCGATATTGATCCACTAAGCTTGACAGTACTTCACATTGTACGTCCCAGAAGCAGACGGTCGGCGTCCTTATCCGGCTCCAAATTAATTTCGTAAATAAATATGCTGCCAGGAAAAGTATCGGAGACACGGAGAAACGTTTCTATTTGTCAGGGGGTTTTTGGGGGGCGACAACTTTCGATTAGTCCCCCGTGGGCCAATCTGTCAGCAAGGATGCGATTTTTAAGGTAAATAGCTCACCTTTCCGGTCCAGATGGCGCTTGCGAGTTATGTAGGTTTCGAAAAATATACATCAAATATTTACCCAGGTTTCCGTAAAGCAACGCTATTATGGGAATACAGTCAAATGTTGGTTTTATGTACTTGTTTTGGGCATTTGCCATTCTTTACACCGCGGGCTAACATTGACTTCCTTGTTCTTGGCGGGTGTTCAACACGGGGTCTCGAAGGGGGGGGGGGGGGTTTGGACCCCGTCAGCTCCGCAAAATAAGGAGTAGAACGATGCCGGGCCTTAATCTTGTTTTTAATGGAAGAGTCAAAATACTCAACGTGTTACTTAGGCCCGAACTGTTTGAGCGGATGAGTTTCCGGGATACGATGACGCTGGTGAGTCAGTGCCACTCCTCTCCAACGCTGCAATTTACTTTTGACGATGGAAACCGCAAACCGCGGAGAAAAAAAAAAGCAAGACGGGCCGTGCTCTGCAAACGCTGGCGTTTTGACTTAAAACGGCCGTTTAGCTGCAAATTATACCCTCCAGACTGAATGGCCGTCCATGATGGAAACAATGTGCGCTGCAGCTGGGATGCTTTGTGAAATTAAAAAGGAAGAAGGACAATTCCCTGGTTATATAAGTCATTCGATGCAACAAAGTACGGGTCGAGCTTTAAAAGGTTATGTAACAAACGGACATGTTACGGTAATGGACGAGCCGTGCACTATTAATCATGTAAATTTAAACATGGGTCAGAGATTATGGACATATATGTGGATTATGGAGATTACTGTCTAGAATTATCAAGGGTTGAAAGCCATGATAGCATTTGTGTTTGGATTTGACGCATAGTGTCGCTGTGTCGGCATGTCAGTAAACACCCGGGGTACGTTATAAATCCATTCTGAGGTGGGGATTGTAAAGTGAAATTGCTGTAAAGCGGGGGATGGAAACCTATATTATATACAGTGGAACCTCGGTTTTCGAACGCCTCTCAGTTCGAACAAATCGGTGTCCGAAACAAAATTTCGAGAAATTCTTGCTTCGCTGTTCGGTCAAAAAATCGGAGTTCGAACGCCGGTAATGCGTGAGTGCGTACGCTGAGCGGCATACGGGTGTTTTAGCCCCTTATTATGCCTCCGAAGAAAGTCAGTGCAGGCAGCAAAGTTGCTACAGGTGAAAAAAGAAAAGTAGTGTGTACAACTATTGCATTTAAGAAATAAATAATAGCCAAATATGAAGGAGGTGTGCGAGCGCCTTCTGCTGACCACCACAAAGGTAAGAAATCCTATCCACAAGATTACGATAACGCGAACGTATGATTAGCCTGGGTTAGCTTTAAGTTTAGTTAAACATTCAGTGTGTTGGAACGGAGCCCAACATTGAGGGTGTAGGAACGGAGCCCCCTTTCCAATGAACCGCTCACCACTTGTTGTGGAGACCCGGGTGCTAAATGACTTGTAAACGACCTGATTTTTTTTATTTTTACACGTTCATGTTAGGGGAATCTTTCGTACGGAAGATTACGATAACGCGAACGTACAATTAGCCTGGGTTAGCTTTAAGAAAATGCCTACTGGAAACAGGACCGAGTCAAAACCCACGTCTTGCAGGGCAGAGGTTCGTTGACGGACTGACAAAGGAAGAGAGAGTACATTGAGCTTAAATAGACGGAAAGCTAATCCGTCAACGATCCGCAGCTGGCGCCACACGGGCGGGGCCAATTGGGCGCCATGGCAACCGTGACACAAATATATGGGTTTTGTTTTTTTGCTTGGATGCTCCCAAAAAATAATGATAAATCGATCTTCCATGTCGAGGGTGAGAATTAACTCTGGATGAAAGGTCGCCAGCCAATATAATACATATAGATGACCAGTTAAGATTATGGTCAAATATTTAGATAAATTGGGTGAAATCGACCAAGGTATGGTGGTAATGTAATCCCTGTTTTTGTGTTTTTTTGCAGAAGATATATTCCTGGTATTACTTTGATTAAAAAAAAAATATATATATATATATATATATATATATATATATATATATATATATATATATATTTTATATATAGTTATTTTCTTGGCGGTTAAAGGTCTTTTGGCATTCATTTCCCTCAACATTTAAGCATTTATAACTGTTTTTTCTTCACCCATCTATTCCTGACTCGAGACTAAACCTATTCCACTGTGATTTAGTGCAGATTTTTCTTTCGTTTTGATCGTTTGAATGTTTTGTTTCATACTGGCGGACCAAAAATTGGAGGGTAACCGGCGCCAGATCGGGCCTCTCGTATTCATTGCGGGGAAGTTCAGGAAATGACTTTGGTTAACCACAAGTTGCTCGAAGAGGACGCATACGTATCGAAAAAAAATGGCGATTAGGACTCCCGGCGTCGGATCGCGTTCTTAGCCGGCCCGAAAATAAAGTCGCATTAGTGGCTAACGGGTTTGTTTGCAAAAAAACATTTCAGTTATTTCCGTTTCCAAACGATCCAAGTACAGTAGCTCCTGTCCAAGATGGCGTGTCTACTACACAGTAGTAATACTCACAGATCCTAAATACACTTCTCTCAATATTGCTCTTATAGAGCGCTGCCGTTTAAGTCATCAAGCCGCAGTTTGCGCAGGCAGAGGAATAGAAACTTGCGGTCCGCTCAAGTGGAGTTTGTATTCTGTCCAGCGTCGGACGAAAACACGTGTATTTGCACGCCGCGTTTTCATTTTGGCTCCACCGTGGAAGGCAAAGAATGAATGCTGTGTTTTGAAATGAAATACGGTAAATAAGAATGTGGATGTTTCTCCCGTCTTTCCCCCCCTCCTTCCGCCGTGTTGACTTTGGTGGTTTGGGAACCGGCCATAGGAGGAGGAAGAGTAGGCCGAAAATAATCACAGGGTTGGAGCTCTTTACCCAGCGTCCCTTTCTGAAGATCATGCTCCATTGCAAAAATCGAGTCATGAGTACAATACACCCCCGGGATATGACTTTAATATGTTCTGAGGTGGGGATCGATAGGTGAAATTGCCCTCCGGCACGCTATAAAAACCTATGCTAATTAGCTAATGCATTCTAAACCCACAGTGAAAACATGAAGAAAACAAAATAGTACATAATCAGACCTACTAAGGTGTTGTATACGTCTCATCTCATCTCATCAGCTGCACCGCCTTATCCTCAGTAGGGTCGCGGGGGTGCTGGAGCCCATCCCAGCAATTATTCGGCAGTGGGCAGGGGACACCCTGAACTGGTTGCCATCCAATCGCAGGGCACACAGGGACAGACAACTCGTTCGCTCATTCACACCTAGGGACAATTTAGACCGGCCAATCCACCTGAAATGCATGTCTTTGGAATGTGGGAGGAAACCGGAGTGCCCGGAGGAAACCCACGCAAGCACGGGGAGAACATACAAACTCCGCACAGTAAGTCCGGTAGCTGGATTTGAACCCACACAGGAGGTTCCCAAGACCTTAGGACTGTGCCGCACACGCGCTAACCACTGCGCCGCCGGGCTGCCCGTGTTGTATACGTATATAATATTAACTCAATGACAGACGCTTCACTCCAATGGTAAGTGCCGGTGCCAGCCCTTTATTGCCATTTTGACTAATTTTTAAAGGTGAACAGAAAATTCAAATCCGTAGTCATATATGCATTGCAGTTTTCCATCTGCCATCAGTATGTACCTGTATTTACTCATCTTCATTCATGCAATGTTATTGTTGCATCGTCTGCTACAAGCCACGTGAACTCCTCTTTCTACGATGCTTTTAATGTACGTTTACGTTTTGTAGCGTCATCAATTTTGTTAGCTTCTTTTGAATCTTTTGTCTGGGGCTGAGGTTTTGGCTTAATTCCTAACCACTTATCCTTTTTTCTTGTGTTCCCTGTGCGTCTATATGCAAACGCACAAACTCATAACGCTCGGGAAAGTCCGGAAGCACGAAGTTATTTGATGCAGGCATCTAATTGGCTGCCGAGTATGCAAATTGCCAAACGATCCGAAATTCCGAAATTTCCAAACCGAACGAAGATTGCGAAATCGGAATAAAGCAAACGTTTGATTTGAAAGATTTTTTTTCTTTCTTTTCTTTTTCCTTGAAAAAGTTGTTGGCCACCCGGGCAGAGACATTTTGTAAGTAGTATGCCGATGTAAAAGATGCACGGTCCGGGCAGGCGTTTTTTCAGACACTGCATAGGCATATAAAAAGAAAGCTTAAACCCTCATCTCTCATTAGAACAAAATACAGAGTTTCTAGCTTTTACCATTGTTTGGTAACCAATAGTTGAACATGAGAAAAACAGCTTTTTTTAAACAATGCATTTCGAGCAGGGTTTGTACTTAGGGCCTTTTTTTGCATTTTTGACGCCTCCAATATCTAAACAATGCTTTTCATAAACACAAGGTGACTTAACATCCCATTTTGTGGTTTATGTAGCTTCCTTATCTCTTTTTTTTTTACATTTTTAAATGTTTTCCTTTCCCTACGGGGGAACTAAGATCCGCGCAGGTAAAAATGCACCAGGTCGATGTTTGTGTGCTTAGAACACCCTCTGATGGTCTTTTATCTGGGGCGTTTCTTTTAACAGGCATGTTTTCGACCACCTATAAACATTTTTCGAGACTGTGCTAAATGTAAAAATGAAATTATTATGGGTAATTGCAACAAATCCTTTTATTCGGTAAAAATCCTGCCCAATTCTACGCTTTTTTTCAAATCTGTAGTTACGACCGGTACACAGCATCGATTGATGAATAGTGTGCAAGTAGCCCAGACTGTGAATTTCTAGTGCTTTTGCTCTTCTCTTATATTTATATTTGACGGAAATATGCACATTACTAATATGTCGTTCTTGTGGTACCCAATTTACCCACACAATATGTCAGGACCAGAACGGAAACAGGACCCAATTGTGTAACGTTCACAAGTTTTATTGAAGGGAAGAGGAAGGGCTGCGCCCACGATCTGGTGTTCGCTGGGCGCGGGAAGCAAGTCGCTCTCATACTTGGATTGTGATCAGAACACGGAAGTGGATCTTCCATAGCGAGCGATGGCGGTGTCAGGGACGGAAAAACTGGTCGATAGCCGGGACAGGAGAGCCAAAATGTGGTCGGGATCTGAAACGAGTCGTAAGCCAAAACGGGAGCGTAGACGTAGTCGGGGACAAAAAGAGGTCATAAGCCGGGACGGGAGAGCAGATGTAGTCAGGATCAAAACGGGTCGAAGCCGGAGCAAAAAACGGGACAGGTGGGAGTCAGGGTCCAAAAAGGCTTGCCTAGTCTTCACTCAGTTTCACAGACGGACTGACAACAGGGAACAGACAGGACTAGATTTAAATACTGACAGAGAGCCAATCAGAACCCGCGGCAGTTGGGGCCAAATGATCGGTAATCATGACACAATATTAGTATCGATTCGAGTACAAACGACAAAAACGAAGAAAATAATCACAGTTTTACTCCATCAATATGATACTTCTAATTCCAGATTTCTGAGCAACAGCTGTTCATAACCTGCACTCCTTCCTTCGCGTCATCTTCAGTAGCAGCTGTTTCCCATGATTAAAAATGAACAAAATGTTACAAATGAATGGCCTCACTGATGAGCATCTGTAGTAGACGCTGAGAATCTGTAATGCAGTGTTACTATCAACTAGCCAAACTAGCCAGAGTTAACTTTTACTGAAAAGCATTTTTTTTCTCATTTCCAACCCTATAAATTGTGAATATCACCCCTTACGTATCACTTGACCAAAAAGGTCATACGCGGCACCACTTCCTGTGGTGTGTCTTGGGTAAATACAGCCTGCCGGATTGAAAAGTATGTGGAAATACCCTTTACCAGAAATAATAAACGTATTATACCTGTGATCATGAATTTTTCAGCCCTGTTTTCCTTATTGTGGTGATATAGTAAGATTGTCAGCAAAGCCATTTGCGGGGTGATTACTGCCCTCCAATGGATCCTCTGCGCATTGAACGTGTTCATTCTAGGGTTTTAATGAAAAAAAACACTATCCCCATGCGATACAGGATGCAAAGTCCTTAGCATTGGCCGTTATACTTTTATGTGTTATAGGTTTGGTTTTTAAGCTTTTTCTAAGCATTTCTGGAACTTTTATGTTCACGTCATGCCAATTTGAGCATATTTCAAGTATAAATGTACAGTGGAACCTCGGTTTTCGAACGCCTCTCAGTTCGAACAAATCGGTGTCCGACCAAAACTTTAGAAAAATTTTTGCTTCGCTGTTCGGTCAAAATATCGGAGTTCGGACGCCGGTAATGCGTGAGTGCGTACGCTAGGGTGCGATGCTGTGCGGCGTACGGGTGTTTTAGCCCCTTATTATGCCTCCGAAGAAAGTCAGTGCAAGCAGCAAAGTTGCTACAGGTGAAGAAAGAAAAGTAGTGCGTACAACTATTGCATTTAAGAAAGAAATAATAGCCAAATATGAAGGAGGTGTGCGAGCGCCTTCTGCTGACCACCACAAAGGTAAAAAAACCTATTCATAAGATTACGATAACGCTTATACCAGCTCAGTAGCCTAGATGGTAAGGCGCCCGCTTTGAGACTGGGAGGTCGGTGGTTCGCGCCCCGGCCGAGTCATTCCTACGACTTAAAAAGTGGTCGGCGGCGCCCTCTGTTGGCTGCGGCTGCATCGGCTCGCTACAACGGGTCAGGTGCAATCGACATTTCGTTCTGTGTACATTGTTACACAGAATGACAATACAAGGAAATTATTATTATTATTATTATTATTTAAGTTTACGTTAAACATTCAGGGTGTTGGAACGGAGCCCAACATTGAGGGTGTTGGAACGCAGCCCCTTTCCAATTAACCGCTCACCACTTGTGCTAAATGACTTGTAAACGACCTGATTGTTTTTATTTTTTACACTTTTATGTTAGGGGAATCGTACGGAAGATTACGATAATGCGACCGTACGATTAGCCTGGGTTAGCTTTATGTTTATGTTAAACATTCAAGGTAAACATTCAGGGTGTTGGAACAGATTAAAACGATTTACATTATTTTTAATGGGAAAAATGATTTCGGTGATCGAAGAAATCGGTTTTCGAACAGGGTTCTGGAACGGATTATGGTCCAGAACCGAGGTTCCACTGTATTTATTTTTTTTAATTACTTTGTAGGTTTCTATCCTAGTTAAGAAAAAAATCAAGCAATTATATTATGTTGGCAAGTTGGCTTATGAAGACACTGTAAGCAAATATGTTTCACTTACGAATATTTTCATACATGCAACCTGCAACTCACTATTTATTAAATGTGTTTTTTTTAATTATACATATAACTTACGACCTTAATGTCCACCCGTGCTTACGACCAATGTCAGCATATTCTTAACTTTTCCAGGAGATGCAATTTCTTACTTAACGTCCGGCACTGCATTGTGTAGCAGCCCGTAAAGGAGTATGACAATTTTGGCAGACAGCTGGCACAGTAATTTACCACTACATTCAGAAACAAGATACTGTTTTGTCACCAAATAGCAGCATTATAATACAGTTTGAATAACAATTTCACTGGCAAACGGTTGAGAGGGATGACCTCATGTGCAGTCCTTTCTCAAGGTTTCTTCATTTTCCTCATGTTGAAGTTATTGAGTTTTACCTTGGCCTCATGTAGGTTTTAGATCAGGGGATGGTGTAATAATAGTCTGTAAATAACCTGTGAATTTGTTTTTTTATGTATTATGAAAGAATATGGATACAAATGTTAACAATGATTGATTTTCCAAAGTAAACATTCAACCAAAACCATCCACTCACAAACTAATCATTTTTAATGACACCCTTAAAAACACCCCATTCTGAGCTTCATGTTATGTAAAATCGATAAAAAATGTCTTTATCTACAAGCATTTAAAAATGCTTGTTTATTTGAAAGTTACATTTTTTTACTTAATAATCAGTATTATTTCTTTTCAACGAATACAGTTTTTTTGTTGCTTTAATGTCAACTCACTCAATTCAGATTGGGAAAGATACCTTTATTGTCACGACCAGAACGGAATCAGGACCCAAATGCGTAACGTTACCACAAGTTTATTGATAGAAAGAGGAACATCAGCGCCCGCGATCTGGTGCTCGCTGGATGCAGGAAGCAAGCCGCTCACACAATCGGATCGTATTCCGGAGCGGGAGATGGCGGTGTCAAGGACGGAAAAAACAGGTAGCCGGGACAGGAGAGCAAAAACGTGGTCGGGATCAAAAAACAGGTCGTAGCCGGAGACAAACGGGGAGATCAGGAACGGACGGGAGGAAAAACGGGTGCAAAAAGCGGAAGCGACGGGTGTCAGAGTCAAAGTGCTTGCCTTGTAGAAACAGGGGTTCGCTGACGGACTGACAACAAGCGAGTGAAAGGACTGGGCTTAAAAAGGACAGTGAACCAATCAGGTAGCCTGCAGCGGCTGGCGCCAAACGAACGGGCACAGGTCATCCCAAACAGTCATCGTGACATTTATCCCTTCCTTTCGGCATCCACCTACTAACTCTGCTGTACCAGCTCAAATTGTTGTGTTTTTTTAACCATAGAGACGTGCTAAATGATACAAAATATGATTTGATGATAAATATGAGATTATTTTCATTAGTTAGCCTCTTTTTTCTAATCTTTGAGGGGCTTTTATCAGAAACCGTTTCGACTGGCTTGTCATGAAGCGAGCTATAAACGTCCGCGCAACCTTGCAGCCCGCTCTCCGATCCACCATCCTACACTTTTTGTCAAAATTACCAACGCAGATAAAAGCTGCCTTTGACACAGTATTCTGCCGCCCGCTGCGCCGAACTTACTCCCCTTCTAAAAAAAAATAGCGGGAGTCATGTGATTGATGCAGACACCTAAGATTTAAACTCTCAAATGAGGCGTGTATGCACGTTTTTGAACGAGTACCGAAGCGAAGTAAGTGAATGAATATTTCACAAGTGTCATAATACAAACGGGCTCGGAGGAAATGACATTTGCAGAAATGTTTCATTGTCAACCTGAGGAAATCCATAGCGATGATAAACGCACACAACTCCAGAACCTCAAAGCTCATTTGTTTCCATTCAAAGTAATCAATGGAGTGATTAGCTGTCAAATCAACGTACGTTTTCCCTCAAGTACCCGGGCATGCCAGTTTTCGCTTCAAGTGAAATTACAGAGCGTGTCCCGAGGGCTCCCCTGTGGAATATTTCATATTGACTCGCTCGAGCGCAGTTAACAGGTAGAATCTATCCTTGTTCGCCTGTGGTTGAATGTTTTTCCTGCTGCACTTATTTACAGTGGTAATCCATGACTGTCTCATTCAGCACACGACACATCTTTATTTCCAGGACTAAAATAGCAGAGGACGGCGGTTCGGAATGACGTGTTGTGAGGTTTTGGTCGCTGCGGAGCTCATGGTAAAATTTGGCAGCGGGTCCTGAGTGCGTTAGCTTTGCATCTGGGCACAATTCTCAGGGAATTTTTCCTATAATTTCGTGCCGTGTTTTTCAAACAGTGTAAGCTTGTGTGGCATGCTGCAGGAAATTGCCCAAATTTATGAAAAAAAGCATGCTATTGTTCAGTATCTTTGCTGTCAGTGATAAGCCGAGTGACTAACATCCATACAGAACAAAGCTGTTAGATTCACCAGTGCGCCATCAAAATGTCTGACAATCCCTTTTATACTAGGGTAGCGGGCTATAGCATAAACAGAACTCTGTCAGACCTGAAATAAGTTCGCTCTGCCAGTCTGTTATGATCACTGATGTGAAGCACCTGTGCCCGCTCCTTTGGCGCCAACTGCCTCGGACTCTGATTGGTTCCCCTTTCCCTATTTAAACCCACTCCTTTCTGTCACCTTTTCTCAGTCCGTCTGCAAACCTCAGTGTACTCTAGGCAAGCTTTTTTGACCCTGACTCCCCCCTGTTTTGGCTCCCGTCTGTTTCCCGGCTTCGACCCATTTTTTGATCCTGACCACGTCTACTCTCCTCTCCTGGCTTTCGACTTGTTTCCGATCTCGACCACATTTTTTGCTCTCCTGTCCCGGCTACTGACCCGTTTTCTCCGTTCCCGACACCGCCATCGTTCGCCACGGAAGTCCCACTTCCGTGTTCAGAGTGTCCTGCTTCCCGGTTCCAGCGATCACCGGATCGTGGGTTCAACCCTTTTCTTTCTTCCAATAAAACTAAGAGAAATGTAACGCAAGTGGGTCCTGTCTCCGTTCTGGTCCTGACACAGTCCCCACTTGAAGCAATCAACCACTGGGTATAAAGGATCACGGCGGCACAAGTGCGATTGAATTTAGGAGGAAATAACAGCAAAAAGAGCCACTAGGTCAGACAAAATGTGCCCTGCCAGCCCCTGCTCAAAATAGTGGAAAATCGGAAAATCCCTACTTTGCACCAGCCTTTTGTCCAGAACAGTTCCGCCAAGTACTAATAAAAGTCAAGGCCTTCTCCTTAATACAAAATAAAAACACCACTTAAACAATGTGGAGACTGAATGACAACTAAATGAATGGATATATCAAGATATAAATAAATACACTCATAGTCAAATGCATTAATTTTGAGAAAATAAGCAAATTATAAATTATATCAATCTAATAAGAGAAAAAGTAACAAAAACACACACAGAATTTTTGGACCATGGCCAACCCAAATTCCCAAACAAGTTAGGCACCTCGGCACCCAAGTTGGTCATGCTTTCGTCGCTCCAGATGAAACGGCACACAAGAAAGCGGCCATGTCACTCGGGTCAGGGTGACACAACACACTCGTTTGTTCAACAGCAGGGTCCGACATCTTTCACTGGTTTACCCCTGCCGCATCATACGGGTGCCCTGCTCATCCCTTAGAACGCGTCCAAACATCCCACTATCCTTTAACAACACCTCTCCACTCATGCCTATCACCAAGAGCCCTAGTTTCTACTATATTTAGACCTCTTTCCTGCAGTGCACTCATAACACCAGGATGGTGTTATTAACTTCCAACCTGCCATAATAAACAGGTTAGAAGTGAAGAAATCAGATAATTGTGACTGTATAAAGAGTGACATATTTCAACATCACAAAAGGCCAGCAACAATATGTATTTGTAAAAAGTAATTAATTAATTAATTATCATTTATTTATTCAAATACTGAAAAAAACACAATTTACAGGCTCATGTATTTTTTTTAAATCAAAGTACTGTAATTAAGAAACTATTTTTTTTACAATAACTTCCGCACCGTCAAATTATACTTTTAAAAATCATCTCGTCATTTCATTCGATAACTGCATTGATAAAGGGCGCAATTCACCTTACTTTACATGATACTTGGTCGCCACCATGTGGACATTATGGAAGACTGCATTTACCTTCCAGTTGGCATTCCAAAAGAGCAATTTGACCCCAAAAAAATAAAAAAAAGGTCTTGAACCACAAAAAGGAGAAGCCTCATATAAGCCTCATAGGAAATATACAGTATGTGTTTCCTAACTATATTAATGGGAAAACGTTAAGAACGTGTACTTCTTTCGTCCTCCCAAAAAAAAATGTATATTTTTCCATTATCAATCATATTTGAAAAACCGCCAGGGAGCCACTACGGAGCGCCAACGAGCAGAATGCATGCAGCTCCAGAGGAAGTTTAGTGGGTCAAGAAGTCCAACTATAGAATAGAAAAGAATAGAATAGAATAGAATAGAATAGAATAGAATAGAATAGAATAGAATAGAAAAGAATTGAATAGAATAGACCATTGATTGTTAGAAAGCAGCTGGCTAGCTGCGCGCTAGCATCGGGTGTCCTCAAATTGAGCCAGATTTTCATGATAACAAAAATAGGAGTCCTAAATGTAGCAGTTTCCTCCATGTCATTCGTTAACCCATTTTGTAACAATGACAATAAAGGTATATTCTATTCATCGTTATTGTATCGGGCGTTGCTAAAATACTGTCTAGGCTCCACAGGGGTAGCTTGTAAGGGTTCTTAGCTTAGACCTAAGCAGTATGCCGGACATGCAGCCAGACAATTGCTTTCCTTTCCGACGCTGCTTCAGTCGAGTCTGGGACACGATCACAATCCACATAGCACCTGCTGGCCTTTCTTCGGTTTCCTTTATCGTCCGATTTAATTGATGTTTCTTTTTTTTCAATGTAACATGACACTAAAAGCGGTCACAAGGCTTCCTACTTTGTTTACGAAGGCAGCGCCCGCGTGCTGATTGACTGACAGCTTACACGAGGCTATCAGAGTCACGCACACAGTCACACCCACTCAACGCAAAGCGCTAAAAAAGCACTCTGTAAGAGAACACAATAGATAGATAGATAGATAGCTGTGTTGTAGTTTAGCAACAGCGGAGTGGATGACGTCACACACTAGGCCAGAAAGTTTGACGTCCCTGCAGCAGATGGAAATCTTTGTGCCCAGGGTTACACCACCTCGTGTTCACGTAGATAGCGACTCCGCCTCCTCTCCACTTCCCCCAGGCTTTTGTGTCTCTGTCTGTCCTATCAGCGCTAAAGCTGGGTAGCTCCACGTTAACGTCCGGGATGCTAGACGTGAGCCACGTTTCCGTAAAATACAGCAAACTGCGCTCCCTGTACACTTTGATGTTTTTCACCAGCACAGCCATTTCGTCGGTTTTATTTGGGAGAGCGTTCACATTTCCCATGATTACGGACAATACCGAAGGCCTTCACCTTAGCTCCGGCTCTGCAGCCACGATGGGCCCCCCTCATCACGCCGGCATGAGAATTCTTCAGGGCAAGGAGTTGATTCCTCGAATAAACGCATTTTTGTGCGTTAAAACTCATAACCATAGGATAGAAAGTAATCCAAAGTGTAGTTGTCAAACGGGACGAAAAACACAGAAGATAGAAACAGACAACAAAAACAATAAATCAGAAAAAGAGCGAGATAACACGGAGCTGCTGGAAAGGCTGCCGCTCGCGGTGGCGCCTATGATGCACGATGCAATACCATTGATAACAACAAAAACAAAATACATTATTTTCAAAACCTGCAAAGGAGTGAACCAGCAATAACTGAAGCGCAAAGTAGCGAGGGGTCTCTGTAAAATGAAGTGAACTCTGCTGCTTGGGCATGCTAGATTGAGTCAAGCGTCCCTAACCACAGTCGTAATTTAAACCTTGCCGTTCGTTCGCATAACACAACTCAAGGGGGCCTCACAGGTCGTTTCATTTCCAACAGATGATGTATATTTGTACGTACCTTGTTACCTGCTGTTTATGTTTGCATTCTGTGCCTCCAAGCATGCCAAATTCACCTTGGGGCTTCATCACAATGGAAATGTGAGCACTGCAGAAGCATGGAATGATGAAATTGATTTCAGTTTTACTTGGAGAACTCTATGAGTGATCGGAAATTATCTACTGAAGAGACTACACTTGCCCAAGACAGACTGTCACTCAAATGAAATGAAGCAAAAGTAATATAATGAAGGACACTACTTGCCAAGCTAGATGGTTCACTTCACACATATATCTGACGGCATTAGTATGCCGCAACAAACAGAAAGCGTGATTGCTGTCAGGGTTGAGAGGGTTACTTTGGAAATGAAATTCAATACAGTTACTAGTTACCTGTTGAAAAATGTAAACAGTAACGTAATCCGAATACCTTTATATTGCAATAATGCAACTGGATTACTTTCAATTACTTTTGGATTACTGGTGAGGAAAGCGGGCTCTGTTGTGGGCACAGAGCTGGACAGCCTGACAACTGTAGCTGAGACAGATGAGGCTCTTTAACTCCACCCGGGGGAGAAAAGTTCACATTAAACTCCACCCCCACATTATCATATTACCCTATTTTCATTACAGTGTGTATTTTATGTAGCACTATTTAAATACTCTATATCTATCTATCTATCTATCTATCTATCTATCTATCTATCTATCTATCTATCTATCTATCTATCTATCTATCTATCTATCTATCTATCTATCTATCTATCTATCTATCTATCTATCTATCTATCTAACTAAATATTCTAAAAAAAGACTAACTAAACATAATTTAAACACAATTATTAAATGCTGTTTAAGATAAATGAATGATGTGGCCTTGAAAAAGCATGGAGGGAAACCAAGGTCAGGTAGTTGCTTGCAGTCCTACAAAAAAGTGTCATGATTACTGATGCGAGGCACCTGTGCCCGCTCCTTTGGCGCCAACTGCCTCGGACTCTGATTGGCTCCCTCTCACTATTTAAACCCCCGTCTATCGGTCACCTGTTGGCAGTCCGTCTGCGAACCTCAGTTTACGCTAGGCAAGCTTTTCGACCCTGTCTCACTCCTGTTTTGGCTCCCGTCTATTTCCCGGCTTCGACCCGTTTTCTGATCTCCCATGCCCCGGCTACTGACCTGTTTGTTTCGCTCCCGACACCGCCATCGCTCGCCACGGAAGTACCACTTCTGCGTTCAGAGCAACCTGCTGCCCGCGACCAGCGATCACCGGATCGTGTGTGAACTCCCCAAAAAACTGAGAGAAATGTACGCAAGTGGGTCCTGTCCAATGTTCCCTCTAATTTTCCACGGGTCTGAGCGTTCACACAAAGTTGGTGAGCAACGCTTGAAACAACAGTGAGCAACCATAATCCCAAGTGTGGCAAGATAATTAATTGTCCAAAACTTGACATCACGTTACATTTTGCTGAGTTTCCGGCAATGCAAAATGATTTTTCTCTTTTGAATGAATTGACTCATGTACTATTGCAAAGGTTGTACTGCCGACAAACGTCATTTGTTCTTACAATTATTTCACAAGATATCCATTTCTTTTTTTTCCTGATATATTTTGTCGCATAATATTAACATTTTTTGGGGCTTATTTAGTCGGTTCTAAGATACAGAACTGTACTTTATCAATTTTTTTAGTTGAAGTATGTTGGCAACAAGATTCACTTGATATAATTGGAAATTATTTGAATGCAACACAAACTTTTTCTTCTTTTTTCCGTGTTTTTTTTTCTACTTTTTTCTACTTTTTTTAAATTCCTCGTGTTTATTTTTTCCGAGCTGTTGCTTTTTTCTTTTTGTTCTCTATTTACTTTTTTTTCCTGCATTTCTTTCTTTTCTTTTTTTCTGGCTTTTTTTTTAATTTTTCCTTCTTTTTTTTTCCTCTCTTCTTTTTGTTTATTTTTTTCTCAGCTTTTCACTACTTTTTCATTTTGGTATTTTTTTCTTTTTTGTTTTCTTTTTCCCCTTCCTTTGAGTCATTTTATGCATAATTTTACATAATATTTGGTCATGTTGGGATTAAAGAAGCAAAAACAACCTGAAGAGCCGTTTAGGACCCAAAGGTGCCGGTTCCTTTTAGTGAGCCGAGCCGAAGAAGCCGGTTCTCGACTAACTTTACTCAACTTTACTCGACTTCAAAATACCGCATTTAGTACACAAAGTCAGGGTAACCCGTGTACTTTTACCTTCATGCACTGTAACTTTGACTTAAGTCGCTTCTTAATTAGTAATTTTGAGCCCTCATTCTTGTGCGCTGAGAATGTGCGAGCAGTGCGCAATTGCGCACGCGTGCAGCTTAGAGGGAACACTGGTCCTTTCTCTGTTCTGGTCCTGACAAAAACTGCTTATATTTTAACCACTTTGCATATTTTATTAAGGCAAAGATAAAAATGCCAGACAAGATTTGCTCTGTTTTGGTTTACATGAGGACGACATCAATCACCCAATATTGTTTTAAACACCTAAAGAGTTCACTTTCTAAATTCCCAGCAAACTCTGGGATGTCTTCTGTCCAAGTTCCAGTTTCTCTTGTTGGAAGTTGTGATGCAAAACCTCAGATTGACTCGGCTAAGTACAACTTCTCAAAATATAACAACGGTGATCTTATAGTGATTTTGAACACCAATCGACTGCAAAATAAAAAAGAATAGAATGAATCACATTTACTAAATGTGCCTGAACACATCACTAGTGCAATTGTGCTGCTTTCACGAAACTGCAGGCTCGTGCCAATTGAACGAAATAAGTGCTACATTGAAGAAGAAATAAAATACAAAGAGAGAAAAGTTTTTACTTGCTTTTACCTACAGTGTAACAGTTAGCCGTCTGACGGCGCTTCTTTTTCATTCCTAAATGTGTTAGTGACTGAAGAGATGATAGACGCAATTAGTCTATCGGCGCTTTATGTATATGTAAATATTGTTTTAGATAAAATATTAATCCTGCAAAGAAATCCTTTTTTTAACTGAACGTACCCCTAATTTACATAATTTATTTTCTGTAACTGTAACGGAATACAATATACCGTAAATTCCGGACTATAGAGCGCACCTGATTATAAGCCGCACCCACCACATTTCGGGAGGAAAACCGACTTTGTACATATACAAGCCGCACCTGTATATTAGCCGCATGTGCCCACATTGAAAAAACGCAATACAAACACGAAATTGACCCATACCCGATGCAGTCCAAAAAACACAGCCGGTAAAATGAACGGAAAATGATACCGGTACTTAATATTTAATGCAGACCTGCAGAGTCCGGGTGCCCGTTGAAAGTAATCCAAGGAAAAAATGTATATTTCCAAAGGTAAGGGTGGGAAAAATATATACCCACTATTGTCGGCCGCGTCCACAAACACGTCTCACCTTTACTCCACTTCCCGTCAGTCCGCGTTTGCCCCGCCCCTTCTTTCTCATTTGCTCGTACAAAACATATCAGAATAAGTTTGTAAAATAAATACATTACAAAAATATACAGTTGCAAATACATATTATACATGGTTACACATATTTACAAAGAAAGACGGTACACCGAGAGAGTTTTCAAAGCTTTAATAATAATATTATAACTTTCATCCCAAACCGTGCCTGTGAAGGGTAGCAAAACGCTACTAGAAACACACTCGCAGCACGGTACACAGCTATGTTAAAAAAAACATACCGTGCTTGAAGTAAGCACGGTACATCATCCTCGTTTTCCTCCTTACAACTGACGTCATCAAAGTCGTCTTCCTCCACTATGGGATAGAGACTTTGTTATATAGATGTCATCCCACGCTCCCTCATTCAAAAACACGCTAGCATCTCGATCGCAATGTAATGTTTACGTTCGGTAGCTCTTTTTCCTTCTAAATCGGAGCTTGAAAGTTGCGTAATGTGCCTTTCTTTTTGCAATTTGCATGATGATGATATGTCTACGCTAATTTAATTTGTGCACAAGTTAAGAATTTGCAGTCTAAATCTTACCTTTTGTACTCGAGCGCCCCCGGCGGCCGCCAGAAAAATTACATAAATTGGTCGCATCACTGAATAAGCTGCAGGGTGAAAGTTTGGGAAAAAAGTAGCGGCTTATAGTCCGGAATTTACGGTAGTTTTTTTTGTATCCTAATTACGTGAGTTTACATGTTACTCCCCAACCCTGATTATTGTCACATCAATGCACACGGCCTATGTAACGGATGCAGTCTGACGCAGTCCGCCGCAAGCTTGGTATTTCTTCGGTACGCTGCATGCCGACTTTTTGGAAGAAACTAAACAAAATAACTCCGGGGAAGGCAGTGATTTATCCGTCATGTCAAAATAAAGCCGTTTCTGGAACAAAGTAACAGTAAAACTGTCATGAAGCAGAATCGATCAGGACCCAAACGCGTGATGTACTCACACAAGCTTTTTGTTTTACGGGAAATGGGGAGTCATGCACGTTAGGCAGCAGTCTGGCGTGAAATGATAGGAAGCCAGAGGCTGACGAGATCGATACCAATTGCCCGAGTAGATATCGGACGGGTGTGGTGGATACTGGACAGGACGGGACAGACAGGATAGATAATGAAACAGGATATTGAAAATAAACAGGACAAACTAAACAGGAATGAAAACTGAAGAGAATAATAAACGGAAAAAAAAGAGACGGGAACGAAACTGGAAACCGATATTTAACAGGACAAAATAAACGGGAACAATAGCAGACAGGAGATACCAACAGGCCCGAGTCAGATGTTCGTTGACGGACTGACAAACGGAGAGTGAGAACACTCAACTTAAATAGAAGGAAAGCCAATCTGTCAAAGAGCCGCAGCTGGCGGCACACGGGCAGGCCAATTGGGCGCCATGGCAACCGTGACAAAAACTTTATGTCAGTCGGATATTTAAATGACAAAAAACAAACTCCAATAGATTAACCTTGAAAAATTGTATTATTTCTAAGCTTTGCAAAAAGCTAAATTCCCAGAAATACTATCCACAACATGTATCCATGAACAAATTTAATGTTTTCGTTTAAAATTAGTGCCTTTTAAGGGACAGTGTGTATTATTTAGCCCCTCCTAGTGTTAAAAAACGTATTTCATTAAAAAAAAATATTGAATTTAAAAAAAGAACATAAACACATGAACTATCATATGCATGTGAATTCTTTAAAATACACATAAGTCAAATATTTAGCATTTATTTTACATAACATGTGCCTCACCTAAAGAGAGAAGCCATTTTGCTGCTACGGATGCCCAAAAACTTGGAAGTAAGTAAAAAAAATCCAAAAACAATTGTGAGTTTTGGTCACTAGTTTGTATTCTTCTTTGTGCTTTTAAGCACTCGTTTTCAGTTGTTGTACACTATACAGTCACATCTAGTGGTCATATAATACATACTGTCCCTTTGAATGGAGCGAACCATTCTAGAAGAGGGAAATAAATGTAACTGGGAAAAGACTCCCCTAGAAAAATACAATGCAAAGCTGACACAAACAGTTCTTCTTGTACTATTTATAAGGTATTTAGTAGTTTTTAAAATGAGTGTGACTACCGTAAATTCCGGACTTTAGAGGGCATCTGATTATAAGCCGCACCCACCACATTTCGGGAGGAAAACCGATTTTGCACATACACAAGCCGCACCTGTATAATAGCCGCATGCGCCCACATTGAAAAAATGCAACACAAACACAAAATTAACCCAAAAATCACAGCCGGCAAAATGAACGGAAAATTATACCGGTAGTTAAGGTTTGATGCAGACCTGCAGAGTCCGGGTGCCCGTTGTAAGTAATCCAAGGAAAGGTAAAGGTGGGAAAAATACATATCCACTATTGTCGGCCGCGTCCACAAACACGTCTCACCTTTGCTCCACTTCCCGTCAGCCCGCGTTTGCCCTGCCCCTTCTCATTTGCTCGTGCAAAACATATCAGATTAAGTTTCTAAAATAAATACATTACAAAAATATTCAGTTGCAAATACATATTATACATGGTTACACATATTTACAAAGAAATACGGTACACCAAGAGAGTTTTCAAAGCTCTAATAATAATATTATGACTTTCATCCCAAACCGTGCCTGTGAAGGGTAGCAAAACGCCACTAGCAAAACGCTACTAGCAACACGCTCGCGACGCAGTAAACGGATCTGTTAAAAAAACCAAACCGTACATTTAAAAAACCACGGTAAGCCGTCCTCATCTTCCTCCTAATAACTGACGTCATCAAAGTCGTCTTCCTTCAGTATGGGAAAGAGACTTTGTCAGATAGACGTCGTCCCACGCTCCCTTATTCGAAAACACGCTAGCAACACGCTCGCAAAGTAAAGTTTACGTGCTGTTTTCTTCTTTATCAGACTGCTCGATTGCGTTTAGCTTTAAAGTTGCGTCATGTGCCTTTCTTTTTGCTATTTGCATGATGAGGATATGTCTACGCTAATTTGATTTGTGCACAGGCTAAGAAGTTGCAGTCTTCCTCGGTGCATATATTCCACCGGTCTAAATCTTACCTTTTGTACTCGAGCACTGAATAAGCCGCAGGGTTGAAAGTTTGGGGAAAAAGTAGCGGCTTACAGTCTTGAATTTACGGTAGTTGTAGAAAAACATTTCAGATATTTGAGCTGTATTTGTGGAAACCCCCGACTCAGGATTAAGTTCATGGATCATCCTCCTTATTTAGCTAGATCAATGAAAGGGGGAATGCACTATATAATAATAAAGCTCTCACAGATAGTTTTGCTAGGTTTTGTATTTTTGGGGCGTCCAATACGTTTAAAATGTAGGTTAAAAGAATTGGGTCACTGATTGATGCAATTGCTACATGATCTTGTGACACCCCCTCCCCCCTTCCCTCATTACTAATGTATTAGACCCATTAAATGTCTACGGAACCTGTGCGGTGGCCACAAAGATGCGGTTCATATCTACAGTGGCTTTTAAACTTTTTTAACAAATGAAAAACGAAAAAATGGGTGTGCAAAATTATTCAGCCCCATTGAGTTAATACTTTGTAGCGCCACCTTTTGATTACAGCTGCAAGTCACTTGGGGTATGTCTCTAGCAGTTTTGCACATCGAGAAACATATTTTTGCCCATTCCTCCTTGCAAAACTGCTCGAGCTCAGTGAGGTTGGATGGAAAGCGTTTGTGAACAGCAGTTTTCAGTTCTTTCCGCAGATTCTCAATTGGATTGAGGTCTGGTTTTTGACTTGGCCATTCTAACACCTTGATGTTTCTTGGTGAACCATTCCATTGCAGCTTTTGCTTGATGTTTTGGATCATTGACTTGTTGGAAGATAAATTTCCGTCCTAGTCTCAGGTCTTTTGCGGACTCCATCAGGTTTTCTACCAGAATTTGGCTCTTCCCATCAATTTTAATCTTCTTCCATGTCCCTGCTGAAGAAAAGCAGGCCCAAACCATGATGCTGCCACCACCATGTTTGACTGTGGGGATGGTGTATTGACGGTGATGAGCTGTGCTGATTTTACGCCAGACATAACGTCTCGCATTGTTGCCAAAAAGTTCGATTTCGGTCTCTGCTGACCAGAGTACCTTCTTCCACATTTTTGGTGTGTCTCCCAGGTGGCTTGTGGCAAACTTTAAACGACACTTTTTATGGATATCTTGAAGAAATGGCCTCCTTCTTGCCACTTTTCCATTAAAGTCAGGTTTGTGCAGTATACGACTGATGGTTGTCCTATGGACAGATTCTTCCACCTCAGCTGTAGACCTCTGCAGTTCATGCAGAGTGATCACGGGCCTCTTGGCTGCATCTCTGATCAGTTTTCTCCTTGTATGAACTGAAAGTTTAGGGGGACAGGATCTTGGGGTGGTCTGATACTCCTTCATTTCAATATTATTGCTTGCACTGTGCTCCCTGTGATGTTGAAAGCTTGGGAAATCTTTTTGTATCCAAATCCAGCCTTAAACTTCTCCACAACAGTATCTCGGACCTGCCTGGTGGGTTCCTCGTTCTTCATGATGCTCTCTGCGCTTTAAACAGACCTCTGAGACTATCACAGTGCAGGTGCATTCATACAGAGACTTGATTGCACACAGGTGGATTCCATTTATCATCGTTAGTCATTTAGATCAACATTGAATCATTCAGAGTTCCTCACTGAACTTCGGACAGAGTTTGCTGCACTGAAAGTTTAAAATATCCAATAAATTATTTTCCACTTCATGATTGTGTCCTACTTATTGTAGATGCTTCACAAGAAATTACAGTTTTAGATCTTGTGTCAGGAGACCGGACCAGATCGGAGGCAGGAGGCAGGAAGGATGAACTCATTCGCGTTAACGATCAGTACTTTTATTTAGCAAAATAAAAGTTGTCCAACACTCAGGGACAAAACAAAACAAAAACAGGCTCAGAACGTGCAAACACAGGTTTCCTCAAGGACAAACAGAACAGATTAAAGCAGAACAGAAAACGCAATGAACCAGCAACCCGCAATACCCACAACCCTCCCTTAAGAAGCCCACACGCAAATTAGATGATCTACTATAGCCGGTACTCAGGGGGCGGGGCCAGCCGGTCGCCACGGCGACCATGCTGGACATGACATCTTGATGTTTGAAGTCTGAAATGTGGCAAGGGGGCCAAATAGTTTTGCAAGCCACTGTATATATAGGTGTATAATCTATAAATGTCCTAAAAGTAAGCTAACTGAATAATTTTTAAAACTATTCAAAAAACTGTTTAGGTGGGAAGAGGGATGATTCAATTAAATTTGATTCACTGGGATGACTCTGTTATGGATCTTGATTAATGTGCTGTGCTGATAGGAAATTATAGCAAACGAAAGAGCATACATTTTTCTCTTACCTTTTCTTTAGTTTTTTTTAGTCGTAAGGAGGGTTGGGTAGGGTTACTTTAACTTGATTACTTTCAATTACTTTTGGATTACTCCAATACCAAATATGCTAATAAAAGACAAAAGAAACTAAATATGAATAAAATTATGACTCACAGCACCCGGTAAGCTTTCTCTCCTGGCTTTGATCTCTTTGATCTCCGGCAAAACTAACATAAAATGCGACAGAAACAAAATGAAAACAGCTTGCCAACATCATTTTTGCCGTTCCATGTATTCCGTTACTCCCCAAGCCTGCACAAAATTTAGTCATTCTATTCATATTTAGTTTCTTTTGTCTTTTATTAGCATATTTGGTATTGGAGTAATCCAAAAGTAATTGAAAGTAATCAAGTTGAAGTAACCCTACCCAACCCTGGTCGTAAGTATAGTTCTGCCCTTTTGTGGGTTTTGTACAAGGACACATGGGGTGATTTCTTTTAATTGGGCCATTTTCTTGGTCAGCATTTCGCAGCCTTATAGAGTTGGGCTGTTTGTTCGATACACAATCATTACTCTTCGTCTTTACAATTGCTCCACATGTTCTGACACTTTAATTTTCTCAAAGTAAAAGCAGAGTTTGCGTTTGTCTTGTGAATTCTCCCAAGTACCAAGTGGCGTTGCAACACAACAAGAAGTTAAATCCTATCAAATCTGAACAAACGCTGCTCGACGGGATTTGAATAGTGATAGTTATCGAAAGTCTATTTTTCACAAAGTGTGTGCTCTACGTACAAAATACCGCGGTGAAGTTTGATTAAGATTAGTTTATGTTTTTGCCAACATTATTCATATATTTTGTGACAATGTACTTACAGTGTTTTTTCTCAAACAAATATCAGGCCAAGTCCTTCATGCATACATCCGAATTAAACAACACGGAAAGGTTCACACTATATTTTATGTAACACTATCTAAATACTCTGTATCAACACGTTACATTGGGTATTTATGTATTATATTCCTTTTACTTTATTATTGTTTTATTTTCAACACGAGGATACTGCTGGAAGTGTGAATTTCCCTACGGGGATGAATAAAGTATCTATCTATCTATCTATCTATCTATCTATCTATCTATCTATCTATCTATCTATCTATCTATCTATCTATCTATCTATCTATAGTTCCCTTTCCGTATGATCAAAGTCATGGTCAGGTCATAGAAGTTCCTTTTAATCATCCAGAAACGATGACAAGCGAATGCAACGACTAATAACAACAACAAAAAAAGTAGACTTCTCACATCATTTGCGCAATCTGGCACTACTATCTACAGTACGGTTCATTATGGGATCTCGAAAGTGCTTTTATGCTGTCGTCTGGAATTTGCACAGCAATTTACATGAAGCAGCCCTCTTTCATATTTTCTTTCGGCGCATTTGTACATATGTGCTTGTGTTCGTAATCGCGACGTGACTCATTGGTAGTTACGGTAGCGTTCCGGAGAGAATAGCGCCAACGCCAAATATCGTACGCTAATGATGTTGTGTGCACAAAGCGATAAACAGTTTCTGTTAAAAGTTTTCATGTGCAAAATCTGGCGTCGACTTATTTGTTATAACTTATTGTTGGATTTGTTGTTTTCTTCCCTGCAGGCCAATGCGGATGACGTACTCACCAAAGAGGAGCAGATAGCGCTACTATTCCAAGCTAAGCGCAAGTGCGAAGGCCTTGTGAAGTCGAGGCAAGGAAAGCTTCCCGGTGAGTTTCTGAGACGCCCTAGGCCGAGTTTATTTGCAGGTGCTGCTGAGGTTACGTTACAGCAGCCAAAGCTTTAAAGTAAAAATTATACTTTATGAGAGGGTTGGTAAATACATCAATATGGTATTATTCTGTCAGTTGTACAGCATAAGAGCGTCAAAATATCTCAAGAAGGTCAACAAATAATGATAATTTTTCACTCGATCGATTCTTGATACCACTTCATAAATGATGTCACGGTCCAGAAACAGAAACTGGACCCAATCGCTTTTGTTTTACTCAGCTTTATTTAGAAGGAGGAAAGGGCTTGCACCCACAATCCAGTGATCGTCGGTCACGGGTAGCAGATCGCTGGGAACGCGGAAGTGGCAATTCCGTGTCGAGCGAAGGCAATGTAGAGAGCCAGGACGGGACGGAGGAGCAAAAACGTAAACGGGTTCAGAAAACAGGTCGGCAAGGGGAAACAGACGGAAAACAGGGCAGGATAGAGGCAGGAGTCAAAAGAGCTGGCTTTGCGTGTAGCGAAGGTTCGCAGACGTTCTAACGAATGTTGACAGGAAAGCGGGGGTTTAAAAAGAGGTCAGCAGCCAATCGGCGTCCGTGGCTGTTGGTGCCAACGGAGCAGACTCAGGTGAACCGCATCAGTAATCATGACAAATGATCAATGTTTAAAAGATATATCAGTCACTTTAAAGGGCCTATTTAGCAATTATTTGCAAGGAAATTGGCAGAAGTTACCGGGCCCAGAAACAGGAAACTCTTGGAAACGTTGGCTCTGTGTTATTCAATTTTTATAGCTTCCACTGTTAAAAACCAATCTTACAGTCAATTATTAACTAAAAAAGTTATGTAATTTATTATAATTGATTTACAAGATTGTATAACACTGCACCTGTCTTCAGCCTTGAACAACGCGCCATTATTGCTAATATGGCTAGCAGCGATGACCTAGCCACTAGATAGCAGTTAGCACCTCTCAGAAGGTGCCTTGGCTATGATTCACTGCAGCTAAATCGCTTATCATATTAATGCGGCTAGCGTTAGCTTCCATTTGTAAATTTTCTAGCATTCTTCTAGGATTTTATATAAAAATAAAAATTAAGAATTTACAGTGGTATATTGTTATACATATTGCACCCTCCTTCTCAAGAAATATGATCTCATTCTGAAATAATGCGTAGTACTTGTTTTTAAGTAATCACAGATTAAATGCGAAATTCTGAGATTATTGTGATTCTTAAACATATTTAAAAACTTCTATTTGAAAGGAATGCACTGTCACGACAAGAACGGAATTAGGACCCAGATACGTAACGTTAACACAAGTTTATTGAGATATAGAGGAAAGGCAGCGCCCGCGAGCCTGTGCTCACTCCGCTCACAGAATCGGAATGTGTTCCGAAAGCGGAAGTGGATCTTAGTGTAGTAAATGGAAAAAGAGGTCGAAAAACAGGTCGATAGCCGGGACAGGAGAGCAGAACGTGGTTGGGGTCAAAAACAAGTCGTTGGACGGGAGATCAACACATAGTCGGGGTCAAAAAACGGGTCGTAGCCGGAGACAAACGGGGTAATCAGGAACGGACGGGTGGAAAACGCGTGAAAAAGCGGGACCGACGGGAGTCAGAGTCAAAATGCTTGCCTTGTAGAAACAGAGGTTCGCTGACGGACTGACAATAGGGGAGTGACGGGATGGAGCCTAAGTAAGACGGGGAATCAATCAGGAAGCCAGCGCTAAACAAGCGGGCGCAGGTGAAATTAATCAGTCATCATGACATGCCACCCCTTTTGAAAATGTCCTTGCTTATTTTTAAAAAATATTCTCAATCGTCTAAGATAGTGATTTGAAAAGAAAATACATTGTGGGAGGTAGTTTAGACAATGGCATATCGGTATTTTAATGTTGCTGTGAAGCAAACAAGTAGCAAATCAGCATTTTATGACGTACACAAATTGCCAAGGGTTATATTAGAAACACATCAGACACTCAAAACACCACAAAGTTAAAATTGTATGCGTTTTAGGGCACCCGAAACAATTTCTAGTTGATGTCGTTTAGTGGGGAAAATTCTGCAAAGAGGGCCCGAAAAAACATCTTGTTTTTAGAAGAGGACGCAGTATCACGGGGTTCTACTTAAGATCATTTTGTTTCTTTATGCACTGATAATTCATTTTTCCTACAGTACAATCTGGTAGTATATTCAAGAAATTGTGCAAAAGACTCACTTTAATGATTTTAACTTTCAATGGACTCCAGGAGGCCTGGGTCAATCAAATCTACAAGAATTTCCTGATGAGGGCCAGGCATAAATTAAAAAACACACCCATTGTGCTTCTATCTTCCCAATGTTCTTGGACAGCTATATTAAGCGCTTAACACATTTTATGACACCACCTGCTGCAGGGAATCCAGCATCATCATAAGTGCTTTAACTCTTTCAATTTCAGCCCATTATTCTGATGGCAATCAATCGAACATGGTTACCGTTGATTGGGTTTTCGCCACAGTGATTTCCTGCGGCTCAATCGGCTCGGAAAATATCCGTCACCGGCTTCCGATTTTTTGATTTTTTTATTTATTATTAGTGTAGCGTTGCAACTAAATGGTTTTATCAGTCTAACCGAGCTTGATGGTCCCGGGTGCTTCCAGGTGAACTGAAGCTAAAAAGGATTGCCAGGGTGAAACATATGTGGCGTGCAGAAAGTGGGCTGCGGGCAGTTTTGGGACGTGGAAAGCAATAGACAGCCAAGCATGCTGTGGGAGGTGGGGAGTAAAAAGGAATGGGGAGGGGATTTCTGTATAGAGCTTCACATCGATGGTGCATTTATCAGAAGAGGCTGTGATCAAATATGCGAAATGTCAATTTTACGCTTGGCCTCCGGAGATGTGTAAACATCTGCATTTGATCTATACATCACAGAGAATTGTTTCAAAGAGCTATGGACTAATCCATGTTTATTCATCTGTATATATATATATATATATATATATATATATATATATATATATATATATATATATATATATATATATATATATATATATATATATATATATATATATATATATGTAACCGCGGTGTACCTGTCCCACCAAAGATCCACATTCACGCTGGACTGGATGATGAGGTTTTTTTTATTACAGTTTCTGCAGATGAAATGAGTCACAACATTAGCTTTTCTGCTGGCTTTGATCGCTTTGATCTCGTTAGCAGCTCTCTCTATAGACTGCCAAAGCATATCAAAGAGCTTTCTTTTCAATTTACATGAAATACATTTTAGAATAAAACAATACATTTTTACATCCATTTTAACAAGATACTTTTAACAAGAGATCGTATAGTGGATTTTTAACGTTTACAATGAATTCAACATATTTTTCTTTAGTCTGAATTTTAGCCAACATCATCATCCTTTTTAATATATATGAGAAAATAGAAATAAGAACAATAATTAGTATAAAAACGGATACAATTTACCTGCAGATGAAATGAGTCACAACATTAGCTTCTCTGCTGGCTTTGATCTCTCTGATCTCTACAAGGGGAATTAACATTTTAGTAAAACAGAAACAAAACGAAAATAAATCCAAACAGCTTGACAGCATCAATCACATTACTGTGCATGTTGAGAGATTTGTCAGCTGTGGTTATAATGTTTAAAATTAACTTCTTTTGTGGAGCACCAAAAGATGTGTCTTACCGTTAGCAGCCAACAAACCCCGCCTCCCGGTCACATGTCAGAAGCCAAAACCAAACCCTACCCCATACCAGCAGGTGGTATATATATGGTATATATATATATATATATATATATATATATATATATATATATATATATATATATATATATATATAGAATCCTGTGGAGTTTCATATTCTCATCTCATTTCATTAGCTGCACCGTTTATCCTCAGTAGGGTCGCGGGGGTGCTGGAGCCCATCCCAATTGACCAATTAAAATGCAGAGACGAGTCAATTCTTCAATTCTTTGATTGGCGTACATTAGTATCGTATTTATTTAATGCTAACTCAATTTAAGGTGTTATTTGAACCTGGCTAAGTATTCAAGCAAACAGTATGACGAATGTCAATGCAACAAGGAAAGTGAGAGAGTTCTGACTCATCGGCCTTTGTGATGATTTCAAAACAAGAACATCTCCTTCACTAGACTCGCTGCCTCCTTGACCTTCTTCTTTCTTTGGTTGTAAAAGTGAAAGAACCGACTCAGTACTTCCTTCAAGGAGGGTAGCTGCTTTGACATTGTTGACTGGGGGTTGGCTGGTCGATGAACCGGACCTCCGTTGCTTTATCGTTGCATTCATAATTGTCAAGAACCCGAACAGGAGGAGAACCCAAATGCGTGACATTTCTCACACAAGATTTTATTTTACGGGAAATGGGGCAGTCATGCGCGTTAACCCAAACGCCAGTGATTCGGCGATCGTGGGACAAAAGACGTAAGGCAGCAGTCTGGCGTGGAATGACAGGAAGCCAGGGGCCGACGGGATCGATACTAATTGCCAGAGCAGATATTGTACAGATGGGGTCGATACCGGAAAGGACGGGAGAGACCGGGTTAATATCAAAACTGGATATCGAAATTAAACAGGACAAACAAGACGGGAACAAAACTGGAGATCGATATTAAACAGGACAAAAAATACGGGAAAAATACCACACAGGAAACACAAGCAGAAAACTGTACAGAGTCAAAACCCACGTCTTGCAGGTGCAGAGGTTCTTTGATGGACTGACAAAGGGTGAGTGAGAGCACTGAGGTTAAATAGAAGGAAAGCTAATCTGCAGCTGCCGCCACACGGGCGGGGCCAATTGGGTGCCGTGGCAACCGTGACAACTTTTCACAATTTGATTCAAATGGACTGCTGTTGTAGATTTTAGTTTTTTTTTGTGGTGCTATATTATGCTACTGTCTTACAAATACATGTTTAGAAATTTAAATAAAAAAGATAATTTAATTTAATGGCTGGTAAATGTTTGTTTTTGAGGGGGAAAGTTATTAAATGAGCAAGATCTTATTTTTCGGGTTAAGAAACATTCAAAGTAAGTCATATGGCCATGAATCAATTTTTTCGATTATTTTATTATTGTTTGTCTAAACGTATTGGGAAAAATAAACTTGGTATAATTCTTATTTGTTGCAAGTTACGCTTCAGTGTATTGCACTTTAGGACAATTCTCAAGTTTTACAATTCAGTTGATTTGAAGGATCAAATTAGCATCATGAAATTTGTGTTCGACAACAATTTTCATAAATCCTTTGACAAGTTTCTCACTTTACATAATTCAATTTGAATTATGCATATCTGCATGCCTGTGATTAAAATGAATTAAATCAAATTATAATAAAAACTGCTTGGAATCAAATTAAACTGTGTATACAAAACTTTCCAAATCATTCATAAAATTTTTAGCTACTCTGTTCAAATTTTGTTTGATCTAGAAAAAGTAAATACTGCAACACTTTTATTATTCTATCAAAATAAGTCAATTCAGTAAAGCATAGCTAACCCTCTTGTCAGGACCAGAACAGAAACAGGACCCAATTGTGTAGTGTTTACCCCAAGTTTTATTAAAGGAAAGAGGAAGGACTGCGCCCACAATCAGCTGTTCTCTGTACGTGGGAAGCAAGTCGCTCTCGTACTCGGATTGTGATCCAAACACGGAAGTGGATCTTCCGTAGCGAGCGATGGCGGTGTCAGGGACAGAAAAACTGTTCGTTAGCCGGGTCTGGGAGAGCAAGGCGTGGTCGGGATCGGAAACGAGTCGGAAGCCAGAATGGGAGCGTAGACGTAGTCGGGGACAAAAAGAGGTCGTAAGCCGGGACGGGAGAACAGACGTGGTCAGGATCAAAACACGTCATAGCCGGAGACAGACGGGAGCAAAAGCGGGACAGGTGGGGGTCAGAGTCGAAGAAGGCTTGCCTAGTATACACTGAGGTTAGCAGGCAAAATGACAACAGGACTGGGTTCAAATAGTAACAGGGAGCTAATCAATTTGTAACCAGTGCTTTATTGGTTTGATTCTCTTGACATTTGTTCTGAAACAGTTGTAAGAAAAATATTTGTATTGATTTTCTTATCCTGTTAAATTGTGCAATGTAGTTATTTGATAAAAATGTGACCCATCTCACAAAAACAACAGATTTCACCCAGAAATCGTAATTGAGCATTGAGTTTTTCCTTGCCCTCATGTAGGTTTTAGATCAGGAGATGGTGTAATAATAGTCCGTAGTTTGCAATAATCTATGGTCTGTGCAGCCCTTTGAGACTCCTTGTCATAAAGGGCTAAACAAATAAACATGACATGACAGTTCTGCAGAGTGAATCCAGCCCCAAGAGAAATCTACATGCACACAGCAGACAGGCAGCTTGACAGAGGGTGCTATGATGATTTCAGCTAAAAGATGGCATCAATAAGTGGAATATATTTGAAGTAACGGACACCATCTTTAAAAGTCTAAGAACACCGAACTCCTAAACTCACCAATATGCATACAGGAGCCATGTATGGCTGACGCCGCTATCGGTGTGTGTGTGTGTGAATGGGTAAAGTATAAAGAGTATTTTAAAGAGCTTTGGAGGTCCTCTGTGATTGGTTAACGCACTGTATAAAGGCATTCCATTTACCATTTGACAAAAAAAAAAGATCACCAAGTGTGACTAAGGATGACCTAAAACTGAGACTAATTTTAAAAATCGGCCAATACAAATAAGATTACGATATGCTCATCATACAATCTATATATCTATCCATCTATCTCTCTACCCTGGTCATATCCCTCAAGAGGCGCGACCGACAGCAAGACAAACACATACAAAAACAAAGAAAATAAAAAAAGGGAAAAAGTAGCAAAAACACACAAATATTTTTGGACCATGGCCAACCCAAATGCCCAAGCACCCAAACAAGTTAAGCTCCTCGGCACCCAAGTTGATCATGCTTTTGTCCCTCCAGATGAAAGCGGCCTTGTCACTCGGGTCAGGGTGACACAACACACTCTTCTGTTCAACAGCAGGGCCCGACAGCTTTCACTGGTTTACCCCTGCCGCATCATACAGGTGCAATTCCCATCCCTTAGAACGCCCTAAAACATCCCACTATCCTTTTATAACACCTCTCCACTCTTTCCTATCACCAACAAGAGCTCTAGATTCCACTATATTTAGACCTCTTTCCTGCAGTGCACTCCAAACACCATCCATCCACGTCCATCACGGCCTCCCTTTTGGTCTCCATCCATTTACTTATGCTCTGTAGATCGTCTTCAACATTCGCTTCTCATCCATTCTCTCCATGTGTCCAAACCAACAGAGTACCCTCTTATCCACACGCCCGCTCAGTTCTACGACTACTCCAGTTATGTCTCTCACAATTTCATTTCTCAATCCAACCAATCTTGTCACTCCTAACATACTCCTCAAACACTTCATTTCAAAAACATTTAAAATTGAAAGTTTGCATAAAAAAGTTATAATCAATCAATAATCCGTTGTGGGTTTTTTTTCATCTAAATTAAAAAACAGAAAATGTATAAATATCTGTTCATTTCTGATTTCACAACGGGTGTAAAATGTGTCCAGGAGTATACGTCTTAGGAACAGGCAGGGTTGGGTAGGGTTACTTTAACTTGATTACTTTCAATTACTTTTGGATTACTCCAATACCAAATATGCTAATAAAAGACAAAAGAAACCAAATATGAATACAATTATGACTCACAACACGTGGTAAGCTTTCTCTCCTGGCTTTGATCTCTTTGATCTCCGGCAAAACTAACATAAAATGCGACAGAAACAAAATGAAAATAAATCCAAACAGCTTGCCAACATCATTTTTGCCGTTCCATGTATTCCGTTACTCCCCAAGCCTGCACAAAATTTAGTCATTTTATTCATATTTAGTGTCTTTTGTCTTTTATTAGCATATTTGGTATTGGAGTAATCCAAAAGTAATTGAAAGTAATCAAGTTAAAGTAGCCCTACCCAACCCTAGGAACAGGCAACTCATTATAAAGTGTGAGAGCAAAAGTC